>NW_027632759.1:3893792-4229938 GCF_902686455.1 Sciurus vulgaris | reverse complement strand
AAAGTTCATCCCTACTAATACTTCACTCTTAAGGGGGTATTGTTTCTTCTTGGGTGATTGCCACCTTCTTAAACAAAATATTGTTTGAGATCATATTGATCATCTTTATCATGGTCCCTTTGACCATTATAGCCTTATTTATTTATTTATTCATTTATTTATTTATTTATTTATTTATTTTTACCATGGATGGTACCCACGGATACATATCCTTGGGACTTTATATTCTAATTTCTTATTTTGAGTCAGGGTCTCACTAAGTTGCTTAGGGCCTTGCTATGTTGCCTAGGGTGACATTGAAATTACAATCCTCTTGACACCTCCTCCCAATCAGCTGGGATTAGTGGTATGTGCCACTGTGCCTGACTCAGTCATTTTTTAAAAGAACTTCTCTATCACAATTTATGTTTTAAAAAATTGAATATTTTTATTTTTCATACATAAAAATCATTTTAATGTATAAAAAGTTTATATTGTTATATATGTACACATAAAATACAAGTATCACTTGATCCAAATGATTTTGCTGTAGTCTTAACATGTTTCCATTGCTCTTCTCATTTATAATAACTGCCCTACTCTGATAATTGTTTTAACATTTAAACTCTTTTTTGACCTTAATATTTCTTTAAATCTGATATTTCCAGATCAAATAAAATTTGGTAAAAATGGAGTTCTACTATTTAATGGACACTTCATAAAATATCATAATAATGAATATTATTACTGCTATCACATTTTTGGTCTGATGACTTAAGATATGAAAAACTCATAGAGTGATATGTACACATGTGAAATAATCAAAAAAAGATTATTATCAAGGCAGGCAAAATGGTGTATTGGAGTGAGGCAGCATGTCTCCTAGGTCAGTTACTCAGGACTCAAATAGCAGAAATAGTAGTTTTCTCTGAGTCTCCGAGTGAAAACTCCTGAGACTGGAGGGCCAATGTGCTCTTGCTGAACCAGATTGTTCAATTCACTAAGTTGATCTAAAAAAAAAGTTACCATGAGTTTACCAATCATCAGTGGAGAGCCAAACTAGGAGTCATCTTGAGAGTACACGAGAGCCATGAAAATGAGTAGTAGAAACCCAGATCTGAGAGATGATGGCTCAGCCTGTATAAACCTCTCTGATCCTAGAAAAAACTTAACTGAGCTTTACAAACCCAGGGAAAATAAAAAACCAAGAGCATTTTTGCCTTATTAAACTCCAGCTGGAGAGGCTAGGGAGAACTCAACTCTCTCCAATGCTGTGAGTCCTGTGGCTCAAAAGAGCTCATAAGACCAGCTACAATGGATCAGAAATTTGATAGGGTGAATTTCAGGGCACATGGTTCTCTGATTGACTGCCTGACTGGTCCTTGGCATTTCCAAGATCAGAGCACCCACTTTTCCCTTGCATACACCTAGTTTGACACCTACTGAGTCAGTGACACCCACCCATTATATGGTTCTCCCTATTCCTGTACTGTCAGTTTTGACATACAAGTGGCCCTGGCCTTCCCTACCTGACTGGTCCCCGGGATCCCAATCTGGACCCCTGGACCCCTGGGACACAGTCTACCAACCCCTTCAACCTCACACCCTGCCCACTGCTTGATTTATTAGGCCTGCAGTTTCACTACTTGGCCCATAGTTCAGCCTGCCAGGTTGCAATTTCCTTGCCAGTCCAACCTGACCCAGGCACCCACATTGCTTTCTGGCCCACAGGCTGTCCCAACCAGCCCACCATTTCACCACCTGACCTGCCTAGTCCATCACAGATTGACATCTGCAAGGTTTTAGAAGAATATTGATTCAACAATGCCAGCAACTTATCACAAAACAAAGCATCAAGAACCTCAATAAAACTAAGTCCTTGCAACCAGGAATTCCACCTATGGGAACTTATCTCACAGAACACAACTGAGAGCATACACCGGTAATGGATGGACAGCTCTTCCCATTCCACACCTTACAAATCTCACAAGAAGGGAAGTTTAGAAATCTTAGAACCCAGCTAGAAAATTGGTGAGCAACACAGTAAAAAGGAAGGACTCAACAGTCCAGACCCATATGCCCACACTCAGATCACACCTAAGATAAAACAAAATCAGTTGGGGACAGACAGCAAACACATAAGCTCAGTATTTGTCCAACATAGTAAAAACAACTCCACAATTTCTTAACTTTCCATCCAGATTGTTCACATTTTTTTTTAGTTATGTTTTGTTTTGATTTGGTGTTTTGTTTTACTTGAATTTGTACTGATTCATTCAAGAACACCTATACATATAAAGATTTGTTTCTCTTTCCTAATTTCTAGCCTTTTTATTGAAGATATTTATTTTTCATGGCCAGTTTTTTGAGGGTCAAGTTTTATTGAATAGCATAGTTTCATTTTGTTTTGTATTGTTTTTTCTACCACTGAAGACTCTATTTCCATTTCTTCCCCTCCCTCTTCTATTGTAAAAACCAAATTCTCTCCTCACTCTTCCTTTTTATTCTTTCTTCTATTTTTCTCTCTCTTCCTTATTAACAACACATCCTGTTACCACTGCATCTCTTCTATTTACCCTTTAAAATTGCAAAAATTTTCTACCTTGCTATCTCTTCTTTCCCCACACTGAATTCTATCATTAACATCTCTTAATGCTATTTGATGTATATAATGTCTTTCCCTACCACCAATAACAGAGCAATAATAAATATTGGAGAAGTCATTGACAACACCTATTGTTTGATTTTGTGCCAGACATAATTTATGATTACTTACTTTTTACTGATGGAAATAGCTGATCTTTCCATTTCTGCATATTATACCAAGTAACAGTGTAGCTGTCAAAATAGGAACTAAGTACCTTATCTCTGCTATATATTTTTGGCATAGATTTTTTGTATCATTGGTCTCTGTCCCCAAACTGTGAGGTGTTTACAACATAGAGGCACCATATAAATTCATAAGTTAGAAACTCTACTTCTTCAGATCAATCCAGATACATGGGTGGACACACAAACAATATGAGAAATGAATGGAACAAACCATACCAAACAACATAGATTACCTCAAAAACAGACTCCACTGACACAATAGAGGAAATGCCAAAGATAAAATTTTGAAAGTTTATTGTTAACTGATCTATAAGGTAAAAGAAGACAAAATAAATGAAAGCAGAGAGAAAATACAAGAAGTTAAAGGTAACATCTATAAAGAGATATAGATCCTGAAGAAGAATCAATTGGAAATTCTCAAAAAGAAGGTATTAATAAACCAAATTAAAAATCCAATGGAAGTCATTATTAACAGACTAGACCACATGGAAGACAGATTTTTCAGGACTTAAGACAAAGTATATAATTATAAAAATAAAAAGATGACTATAGATAAAAGATGTTGAAGTATCATGAACAGAAATTTTAAGATGAAGGTTCTGAAATACAGACTAAATAATGAACAATATTAGCAATAACATAACATCAGAAAATTTTCCAAATCTTAAAAACAAAATGGAAAATTAAATACAGAAATCATACATGATTCCAGATATACAAAATTGCCAGAGATTCATTTAAAGACACACATTTTCAAAATGCCCAATATACAGAAATAAGAACAAAGCAGAAAAAGACTGGTGGCATTTTGAGGAGCAATCAATTCAAATCTCAGTTGACTTTTTAACTCAGACCCTAAAAGGTGGGAGGTTTTAGAATAATATACAACAAACTCTACAGAAAATGGATGCCACCCAAGTATACTATATAAAGCAACATTAAGGGATTGAATTGAAGATGAAATAAAAACTTTCCATGATAAGCAAAGGTTAAAAGAATTCACATCTTAAAGCTGACACTACAAAATATAGTCAATAAAATAATTCAAGAATACATGGAGAAATAACAAAAAACAGCAAAGGCAGAAACAACACTATAAGAATACACAAAGGAGAATTAGTTCAAGTTAAAAACTAGAAATAAACAAAAATGACAGGAAATAAAAAACAACTTTCAATAAACACACTGAACATAAATTGTCTCAAATAATCACAAAGACATAGACTTGCAGACTGAATCAAAAAAGAAGACCCAATTATATGCTGTCTTCAAAAGACTTACACATAAAGAAAGGCATCATAGACTAAAGTTGAAAGTTTGGGGAAATACATTATTCATGTTGTCTTCATACTCAGGGGTTTCTATTCTCATATCAGATAAATTTAACTTCAAAGTGAAGTTAATCAGAAGACACCTATAAAGAAGGCCATTTTATTCTGCTTAAGGGAATCATACAAGAGATAATAGCACTCATTTATATTCATGCCCTAAAAGCAGCAGCTGTGTATATTAAGTAAACTCTACTCCACATCAAGAATCAAATAGGCCAGAACACTGTATTATTGGGTAACATTAACATAACCCTATCAATATTGCATAGATAATTCAAACAAAAACTAAATTAAAATGCTACAGAATTAAAATAATCTATACTTAACAGTCTTATGTAGAATATTTTATCCATCAATGACTGAAAATACCTTTTTAAACATCACTTGGAACATTTTGCAAAATACATCCTTTTCGAAGCCAAAACATCCCATTACAAACACACACACAAAAATAAAGCTAATGCTTTGCATACTATCACAAATAATGGAATTAAATTAGAAATCAAGGTTAAGACAAAAAGTAGGAAATACTCAAACACCTGGAGACTAAATCATTCTAAATCATTTTATTGAATGATGAATGAATAGCAGTATGAAAAAGATGAAGTAAAAATACTTAGAATTAAATGAGAACAGTGGTACAACATATCAAAACTTCTGGGCCACTGTAAAGGAGGCTGTAAGAAGAAAGTTCATATCATTGAGCTCATTCATTAAATAAACAAGAAAACAGCAAATAAGTGAACTAACATGACATCTCAAGGCCGTAGACAAAGAACAAATCAATAACAATGTCAATAGAACCCAGGAAATAAAATCAGATTCCAACTCAATGAATTTGACATTATATAAACATTTAAAAAATGAATTTAAAAAGTTGGTTCTTTGAAACACTAAATAAATTTGATAAATTTTTAGCCCAGTAAAATAAAGGAAAGAGAAAAAATGCAAATTTTAAAAATCCATGATGAAAATAATACCGCAAGCCCTACTAAAATACAGAGGAGAATCAGAAAGTACTTTGTGTTCTTATACTCCAATGTTAGAATATTCCTAGATATATGTGACCTAATCAAATTGAATCAGAAGAGTATAGAAAATTTGAAGAGAACAAATTTTAGTAAGGAAATTGAAGAAACCATGAAAATCCTACCAAAAGAAAAGTCTAGACTGGATCGATTCTCGACCAAGTTCTAACAGGCTTTTAAAGAAAAACTAACATCAATTATTCTCAAATTTTTCCACAAAATAGAAAACTAATAAATGTTTTCAAACTAATTCTATGAAACTAGTAGCTTGATACCAAGATCAGACAAAGTCATATCAAAGAATGGAAACTTCATGCTGATATACTTGATGATCATCAGTGCAAAAAATTCTTAATAAAATACTGGCAAATTGCATAGAAAAATACATTAAAATTATAGAGCACCATGGTCATCCCAGGGATGAAAGGTTGGATCAACATATGGAAATCAATAAATATAACCCATAATATAAATAGACATAAAGACAAGAATGATATGATCATCTCAGTAGATGCAGAAAAATCTTTTGACAAAATACAGCATCCACTCAATATTTAGAACATTGGAAAAACTAGGGATCCTTGGAATGTTCCTATATATGAGAAACCCAAGGCTGACATCATTCTAAATGGAGAAACTTAAATCATTCCCACTAAATGCAGGAAGAAGACAAGGATGTCCTCATTTACCAATTTTATTCAACATACTCCTTGAAACTTTGGCTAAAGCAATTAAGCAAAAGATAGAATTTAATGTAATATGAGTAGGAAAAATGAGTTCAAAGTATTTCTTTTTGCTACAACATAATTCTATATGTACAAGTCCCAAAAACTCAACCGGTGCTTGCGGGGGCTCCTGGCTCTCCTTGCAGTGCTTGACAGAGTTCCACTAAAGGATGATTGCAGAGACTCACCCTAAAAGGATTGTAGCCAGATGTATGCCTCCTTAGCTCGGATGTTATTCTGTGTAGTTTTCCTAAGAATATATTACTCACTTCAGTCTGAGGATCTTGCTAGAGGTGATGGGAATAATACTACAAATTTCCAGAAAAACATCACGGAGACAAAACACATGTTGAAACCTTGTGATGTTAACCTCACTACAGGGGAATGTTTTTATTATGTTAAAAATCAAACAAGAACTCTTGTTAAAAACTGTCATGTTTTCCCTAAATTTATTCCTTCTCCACAGATGGAAGTTAATCCTTGAGGACTTATACCTAATGCCTTATGGCAAAAGGATGTGACTCATATATCAGAATTTGGAAAATTGTCTTATGTTCATGTTACAGTTGATACCTTTTCTCATGTTATTGTAGCTTCAGCCAGAACTGGAGAAGCCTACAAGGATGTAATTCAACATTTATTTCTTTGCTTTGCTATTCTAGGTATGCCTAAGAAACTTAAAACTGATAATGCTCCTGCTTATACTTCTAAATCACTTAAATATTTTTGTTCCAGGTTTAACATTTCTCATTCTACAGGAATTCCTTATAATCCACAAGGACAAGCTATAGTAGAAAGTAGTCATCAAAAGCTTAAAACTCAAATTACTCAATTAAAAGAGGGGGAATTAAAATATTCCTCCCCCCATCATATTATTCAACATACCCTTTTTGTGTTAAATCATTTAAATGTTGATAAAGAAGGCAATTCTACTATGATGAGTCATTGGGAAAGTAAAAGGTCAACTCAGGCCCTAGTAAAATAAAAAGATTTATTAACAGGTAAATGAAAGGGGCCTGACATTTTGCTTACTTCCGGTCGAGGCTATGCTTGTGTATTTTCCCAGGATGCAGAAACGCCTTTGTGGATTCCAGATTGATTGATATGTCATTATAATGAGCCTTATCCAAAGGAGGAGAAAAAACAAAGGATATTGGAGCCCATACCAACCCAATCAGATGGAGGAAGACGGGCTAGTATTTAAAATGAGGAAACTCCATTTTGCTCATTCTGCTGCTACTCGCACTGCTGATCTTCCGACATGGGGACAACTGAAATGCTTGGCTGCCACTGCTGCTGATGTGGTGACTGGTGCCGGAAAACCTAAAACCCCAGAGGCTTTGTTTCTTGCTTTGATTGCCCTTGTCTTGGCTTAGGTATTGCCTATTAATGCTCAATGTGATCCTAACGGGGAGGCTTATTGGACCTATTTTCCAAATCCTCCTCTGTTACATCCTACTACTTGGAGCAGGACCAATATAAAAGTATTTAGTAATAAACCTCAGGTACTTGGAGGCATTTCTGACTCTTTGATTCCTCATAAGATAACATCTACTGTTACATTTTATGGCTTTACTGAAGAGACACAAATGTGCTTTAGTACAGATAATCTACATGTGCCATTGGGATGTCTCCCTTTAAGTTATAGGACTTACATTACTGATTCTCCAGGAGAAGAAGACAACGAAAGAGATATATGGTCTCTTGAGATAATTTCTCTGGGATATGCAAATCATAATGATACTAATATTTCAGTTACCTTGCCTCTTTCCTTTAAATTATGTGATGACTTTAATAATCAAAAAGATACTGCATGGAATTTAATTGATGTTGAGATTGATTTTCCAAAATGATTTGAGTGTGGCTTTCATCATGCTGCAGTACAATTCAAACCTCAAAGCTCAAAGACTATTATTACAGACTATTCTGTGCTGGCTCCTGATTATTACTATAAACTATGGCTAAAGACTAGAAAGAATGATAGTCTTCATTTTAAATTTAATACTTTTGTAACTAATGATCCAATTCATAGGTGGTTTACTCCTGGATGGGTGACACCTATCTATCTTAGTGATTTAAATAATGGCAAATTTTCTTACTTTCCTGATTTATATAGACTGTTAGCAGCTACTAATATAGTATTATTATAAAGACCTAAGTTAAGTAAACCTAATGACTTTGCAGTACGTGCATGTATAAATACTCCTCATGCTATTCTTATGTCTACCATAAATAATTTCAATATCACTAAAAATAAGGAAGCTTATAACATTTATTGTCATGATTGTGTTCTTACCAATTGTGTAAATTCATCTATGTCTAAAGATTTAAAATTTTTCTTAATTGTACATCAACATAGTTATGTAATTTTGCCTGTTAATCTCACAAAATGTTGGTATGATGACCCAGGTGTTGAAATTCTAAAAACAGTTAATGAACATTTAAGACCAAAAAGGTTCATAGCAGCTTTGATCTTGGGAATAACAACTCTTATCAGTGTAATTACTTATTTGGCACTTTCTAACATAGCCTTGGTACAGGAAATTCATACTTCTTCACATGTAAATGATTTATCTCATAATGTATCCATTGCACTGGCAGCACAGGAACAAGTAGATAGAAAGTTAGAAACTAGAATTAATGCTCTTGAAGAAGCTATTTTTTTCAGGGGTAATGAAATTCAAAATATTCAAACAAGAATGACCACTAGGTGTCATGCTACCTATAAATGGATTTGTGTTACTCCTTTGAAGGTAGATAATGACACTAATTGGGAAAAGGTAAAAAATCATCTTAAAGGAGTTTGGAATAATACTAATATAGCTCCGGTCACTCAGACTTTACAAACACAAATAAAAATGTTAAGTCAAACTCATCTTTCTGTGGTTCCAACAAATAACCTGGCTACTCAAATGTTTAAAAACATTAAGGCCACTATTTTCAATAGTACTTTTCTAAATACTATTATTCAATATGGATTAATTGGTATTTGTATTTTAATTCTTATCTTCTTTTTTCCAGTCATCCTCCGAGCAATCCTCAGACTGATCCAGAGAGTTAATGTCAAAGAAGGCATCAATTTCTTACAAAATAAAAAAGGGGGAGCTGCAGGGGCACCTGGTTCTCCTTGCAGTGCTTGACAGAGTTTCACTGAAGGATGATTGCAGAGACTCATCCTAAAAGGATTGTAGCCAGATGTATGCCTCCTTAGCTTGGATGTTATTCTGTATAGTTTTCCTAATAATATATCACTCACTTCAGTCTGAGGATCTTGCTAGAGGTGGTGAGAATAATTCTACAAATTTCCAGAAAAATGTCACGGAGACAAAATACATGTTGAAACCCTGTGATATTAACCTCACTACAGGAGAATATTTTTATTATATTTAAAATCAACCACTGAATTTATTGGCACAGCCAGAATCTGTTGGGGCACAGAAACTTATAGATAACAATGTTTCCCCAAGTTCTAAGCACAAAGCACCTCCCACAGTAGCTACTAGATATGGACTAGCTTATTTAATCTATGGCAAGCCCTGGCACTCCCCTAAAGGCAAGCCCTTAGAGAAGGTAGATATAGATCTCCCCCTGTCTCCTACAGGGTGGTTTAATCCAGATGATGGTTTTGTTTATGTGTGGTGGTAAGGTAAAAGAATAAGGTTTCACAACATTCTTTCCTTCCTACAAATAATATGTCACCCCTATAATAAACGTTGGTACATAATAACCATTGGGACTGCTGCCCTCCTGTAGCCCTTAACTCAGCAATTTAGATATTAACCAGATGGACCTAGTAGAAATGGTCACGTTAGATTATTTGTCTATCGCTTTACTGCAAAAATAATAAGAATAGTCTTAGGTCATATAGAGTTTAGATATTAAGGAAATAAACATTGTATTAGCTCATTGACATAGTTAGATATTCTTAAAATAATTGTGATTAAGTAAGGATAATCTGTAAAGTTGCTGTTTTCTCATAATCTTTCAGTGAAAACAATTTCTGCCTATGCTTTGGAAACTTCTTTGGTTTTATTAATCACAAGCCTGTCATCAAAGCCTGAAGAAAAATGTATATAAACCCACCCTTCCCCAGAATAAAGTGGGATTGATTGCACCAGAACTAGAGTCTCTGTCTTTCATTCTCCATCCATCACCAACACTGTCTCCCCACGCCCTGTTTATCAGTGTGGAACCCATGGACTCCTGCTAGTGTTGGACCCCAGCAGGTGCTATTCTAGAACTCATGAAGATATTCAGAAAAATAGTGGGATACAAAACTAATACCCATAATTCATTTGAATTTCTATAGATTAATAATGAATCAGCTAAAATAGAAATTAAGAAAACTATCCTATTCACAATAGCCTCCAAAAGAATCTGCTTAGGAATCAACCTAATTAAAGAAGTATCTCTACAATGAAAACCAGTGAACAGAGCTATAGTTTAAAAAATTGTATAAATTGGCAACAAAATAGACACAAAAGCAAATGGAACAGAATAGAAGACAGAGAGCAAAGGTTTTAAAAATGCACACTGGAGAAAAGGCAGTCTTTTCAACAAACTGTGCTGAGAAAACTGGAAATCCATATGTAATAGAATGGAAGTTAATCCTTATTTCTTATCCTGCACAAGAGTCAACACTAAGTAGATCAAAGACCTAAAAATTTTACCAGAAACACAGCACCTACTGGAAGAGCAGTTAAGCCCAGAACTCCAACACATTGGTATAGGAACTGATTTCCTGAAAAAGACTCTTAAATTAAAATAAATAGTAATAGTAAAATAGATGGGATCAAACTAAATACATTCACAGCAAAAGATGCAGGAAAACAGAACCTACAGAATGGGACAAGAATGTTGCTGAATATGTTGTCAACTTCTGGGATATACAAAGAATTCAGAAAACTTAACATGCACACACACCAGGCACACACACACACACACACACACACACACTACCAAAACAATAAAGGGGAAAAGGAACTGAACAGACCCTTCTCAAAAAGTAAATAGAAATGATCAACAAATATTTGGAAAAATGTTCAACGTTTCTAGATATTAGAGAAATACAAATTAAAACTGCCCTGAGATTCCAAATCAGTCCAGTCAGTACAGAAAGTATCAACAATATAAGTAACGCATGTTCAGAAGGATATGGGGAAAACAGAATGGTCACACATTACTGGTGGAACTACAGATTGTTGCAACCCCTCTAGAAAGCAATATGGATATTCTTCAAGGGATGAATCCACCCCACCACTTAATCCAGTGAAGCCATCATTTAACATTAAACAGCATACTACAGTGACACAGCCACATTAATATTTATAGCAGCATAATTTAAAATAGCTAACTTATGAAACCAACCTAGGTGCTTTTCAATAAATGTATGGATAAAGAAATTGGGGCATATATACACAGTGTATTGTTATTCAACTATAAAAAATGACTCCATGACATTTGCAGTAAGTGGGTGGATTTGAAGAATATTATGCTAAGTGAATTAAACCAATTCCTGAACCCAAAGGTTGAATTTTTTGCTTATATGTGAAAATTAGACCACATAAAGTGGGGGAGGGTAAGAAAAGTAATTAAGATTGGACAATGGTGAAAAAAAAGAAGGGAGGGAATAGGAATAGGAAACAGCAGAATAAGGCTAACATAATTTTCCTATGTATTCATGTAAAAATACATGAGTTCCACTATCATGCCCACCCACAAGACAATTGTCATTCTAATTAGAATTAGTATATCCAATACTTGTTTAAGTTCATATAAATGGATTCTACTGTCATGTAGAGCTAAACAGAACTGATAAAATTAAATAAAAATGACAACTGTTTGAAGAGCTAGATGGTTATCCTATTATAAACATAATGTATACATGAATCAAAGTTTTATTGTATAATATAATTTTTATTTTAGGTATTAAAATAAGTTTAAGCTTGAGAAACAAAGCACAAACAGCATATCCAAATGGTATTGTTCTTGTAAGTACCATAAAATATTTGAATTCATTTTCATTAGTAAATATTTCCTTTAAGTGGTCAACCTCATTATGTTTAAGTTTTTGTAATCCCACTGGTCCTGGAATAACTAGAGAAATTCCTACATTTTCTGAAAACAGTTTGATCCCAGAACTACTGAATCAGATTTTTCACTTCAGTAAATCTCTGATTCATGGTTGTACAATAATATCTGAGAATTTCCTTTATTAATTACCATAAGTTTCTCATGTGAGAGATATGTACAATTTAGGTCACAATATATAAAATTACAAAATCTATATTCTTGTATTGATGTCTTATTTTTATATTTTATTTCATAAAAGTGGAATTACTATACTCTTTTTGGACTTACATCTCTTTTTCTGCAGAGGCATATAATAGTATCAGTGTATAAAAGTATATTAATAAATAATTAAAGTCATCACCTACATGAGAGTCTACTAACTCTTGTTGCAAATTCTGTTAATTTAAAAACTCTGTGAATGATCAAATAGTCAATATAATATTTGTTTACCTATTTTTATTTCAGAAACTATTGACTTTTAGGGATGTGACCATTGATTTCGCTGAAGAGTGGGAATGCCTTCAGCCAGTTCAACAAAATTTATATGGAGATGTGATGTTAGAGAATTACAGAAACTTGTTCTTACTGGGTAAGCATAAGTTTTCTTCACAATTTTTATTTAATTATGATTAATTAATTTTCTTTCCTTGCAGAATATCTTTTGGGAACATCTCTATAAGAATTTGTTTCTTATAGAGAAGCATTTTTGGTACAGATAAAATGTTAATGACATTTATTTTAGTCTTTAATCTCTCCCTTTCTTGGTAGGCTATACATCTTTAACTTTAGAAAAGTGGTACTGAGACTAATTCAGTGATATAAAATATCGTGGCCTGACAAATCAGAAGACACAGTTGAGAGTACCCAAAAGTCAAGGAGGAACTCAAACTTCAAAATGTTGATGGAGAAGTTACCTAGCAGAAAAGATTTTTTGGAAGCTTAGGTTTATTTCTTGTGTTATCATTGAACATGTTCTGCCCTATGTTTATCATGTTTTCAATTGTTTTAAAAATCTTCTGTTTGTCTCCAGTGATGTCCAAGTTTATTTAAATCAACCACCAAAACTCCCCTTTGCTAGTGAGTGGCAGCATGATCTGAAAGATCTTCTGTTATTTGTGGGTCTCCTAGGTGGTATGTGCACATTTTTGGAGAATTCTAGGTCAAGGCCTTGCAATATTGTAAAGCAGTTTAATAGTTTATATATTTATTCATTAAAATTCCCTTATCTGTGCTCTCTATAAATACTTGTAAAAGATTTTCTGTGAAATGAAAGTCAAGATTCACAGTAAATGCTCTTTTGTGGTCTGTAGTGATAGTTGCAAATTGTAGTTCTATGAAACTGGAAATAAAATATCTATGGTTATATATAAATTGTTGAATATATTCTCCTTTCCTTTCTTCTTTCATTTTATAGAGTAGGTTTCATGTTGTAGAATAGATTTCCTCCCTTCACATAATACTGTTTTATTTTTTGTATATTTTGAGTACATGGCAATTTCCATTATTCACAAGTTAGTACAATATTGAAATTAAGGTATGCATGATTGTTGTTTCTATTGCCAAAAAATTATATTTTCTTTTCCTTGTTTCTATAAGTATTACACCTGAGTTTTATATTTTATCCAGATATTTTTTATCCTGCCTATGTACATAGTAATGTAAATTTTTCATATGTTAATGTAATCCAAGGGTACTCTCTTATTGAGCTACATTCCCAACCCCTTTCTATTTATTCTTTCAGAGAGGATGTCATAAAGTTATTGAGGGTAACCTTGAAAATATAGTCTCCCTGCCTCAGAATTACACTAGTAATTTTGGAACATATGGATGCCCTTTATCAATATATTCATGAATTTTTTCTTATTTATAGGATAAAGACCATAGCATTTTAAAGGTAGTTTTCAAACATTTTATAATTCTTTTTATTTGTATGTGCTGTTTGAAATTTTGTGATCAAAACCAGTAAACAATACTTGCTCTCCCCACCATATTATGTATACTGTTCAGCAATATTAACTCAAATGGTCATCTAATATATCTGTAGAATGTTGACATCTCAAAAAAATCAATAAATCAATTCCCATGTAAACAAGTGCTCATTTCTGTCTTCTTCCATCATTAATGTCATTCTCATTTCTGTTCAGAATGATTTTTTGCTCTTTTTTTTATGTGATATAAGTAGAGTTCTGCCATATTTTCCTTTGTGGTAGTGACATATTTCAGTTATCATAATGTACTGAAGATTTATCCTGATTAGAGATTTTGCAAAAATGTATTACTTTTTTAACTTAAAAAATATTCTGTAGTTTCTTTATTCCAAATTACTCCATTCACTCATTTCAAGGGATATTTGGTTTGCTTTCCTATGGTAGCTCTGTTGAATAATACTGTAACAAACATTGGTCTTCAAATGTCTGTCTCTGCATAAAATAGCATTGGGAGTTTGAAAGGGATTTACATGGAGTCTCCAGATATCTTATTTTTTAATTTTTTTTTATTGTAAACAAATGGGATACATGTTGTTTCTCTGTACATGAAGTAAAGGCATACCATTTGTGTAATCATAAATTTACATAGGGTAATGTTGTTTGATTCATTCTGTTATTTTTTCCCTTTCTTCACCCCTCCCACCCCTCTTTTCCCTCTATACAGTCCTTCCTTCCTCCATTCTTGCCACCCTCCTTAACCCTAACCCTAAACCTAACCCTAACCCTAACGCTAATCCCTCCCACCCCCATTATATGTCATCATCTGCTTATCAGCGAGATCATTTGTCCTTTGGTTTTTTGAGATTGGCTTATCTCACTTAGCATGATATTCTCCAATTTCATCCATTTGCCTGCAAATGCCATAATTTTATCATTCTTTATGGCAGAGTAATATTCCATTGTATATATATGCCACAGTTTCTTTTTCCATTCATCAATTGAAGGACATCTAGGTTGGTTCCAGATATCTTGAGGAGTACAAAGGTCTTTTAATTTAATCTTTCAATCCTGGAAAAGAATCATGTTCAAGACTGTTCAATCAATTGCCACATGTGTGTTGTTTTTTGACCATCCTTTCCACTTTTTAACTTCTAACTTTATTCTTTTTTGATCACAAAATAATTTTAATATTTACATACCTATTAACCTTTGGTTTGTTCCTTTCCTGTTGGTTGATCCACTTTAATATTTCATATGCTATTGAGAACAATTATTATATAAGAACATTTGTTTAAAATATTTACAGTCTTCTGTTTTTTGATTATCATTTTGTTTGACTTTCTTTACAGCCAGTCTGGATTGGTGTCTCCTAGTATTAAGGAATTTCTTTCTATTTCTTTATTTTCTTCAATCAATCTTAACTATTTATATGTTGGAGGTATGATGTAAGTTGAAACTATATCTATTCTTATTGCAGTATTCTAGGTAAAGTTCTTTTTTCATATAATATTCTATTTTGCCTCTTTTCAGTTTTTTTTTAATTTAAAATATATTTTATCTCATGTAACTTCTTGCTTTAAACTGTTTTCTATATCATAATTGGGCCACCCCAGCTTTTTTTTTTGTTGTTGTTGTTACCTTTTTTATGGACACTCTTCTATTCTTTTGCTTTCATTCTACGTGTTTCCTTAGATATAGAGTTCCCAGTAGATTGCATATATTTGTATTCATTTTAGATTATTATTTTTCTTTTAGAAATATTTTATTTGTTCTTTTTAGATATACATGACAGTAATATGTATTTTGACATGTTTACATACATGGAGTATAACTTCCTATGTTTGGGGTTGTATGCAATGTGGAGTTACACTGCTTGTGTGTTCACATATGAACATAGAAAAGTTATGTCTAATTAATTTTATTGCCTTTCTTATAGCCATCTTTACTTCCTTCCCTTAATTCTGCTTTGTCTAATTCAATGAAATTTTGTTCTACACTCCCCCACCTCATTGTGTGTTAGCCTCCACATATTGGAGAGAATATTCAGACTTATGGAGTGATATTTTACTACCTCTACATTTAACATTCACCAGGCACTTCTAAACATCTAGACACACTAGATGTTTCAATTAAAAACTCAATTTGTCCACTATGTACATTCAGTCTTGAAGAAACTGCACACATTTCACAAGAGTTCTAATTCAAAAATGTCTTCAAAATATGAGCATTCTGGTTTTCAACAACCAAGTGTGCTATAATGCTCTAATTTTAAGAAGAAAATTCTTTATAGAAATTTGAACAAAACATACAAAATTTGTTTACTAATTCTACTTTTATCATACACTGGCAACCTATTTAACATCTAGAAAAACTAGATGTAGATTATGACTCATTTGTCCTTTATATACACTATGTAGAGAGCAAAGTAAAACAAAACCCATAGACATAGGAACAATGGTTACTTGTGTCTCATTGTAAGCACACTGGCATGGTGCTGCAGAGAACCAGAATACAATACTTATTACTCAACAGGAATTTTGGTTATTGTCCTCTACAAAACATTTCATAGAATTTTTTAAAAACAGTAATTTACAAAATGTGTTATATTTTACCACTTCTACTGTTAACATTAGCATATCTAAAAAGTTGACATTTCTAAAAAAACATACTTAGCACTGTCAAATATATATACAGGAATGAGTGGCAAAATTCATAACCAAGCAATGCTCACAATATAAAAGATGTCTTTAAAACATAAACAGTCTGACCCAGGATCCTCCCTTCTCATACTTAATCTTGCTCATGTCCTCTAGCCCCCTGAATAAACTTGGACAATGTCACTCCTAGAGGTGATCTAGCAATTTCATTTCAAAGTCCTTCCAGAAGACATTTCTGACTTTTTAAAACAAATGTGTATTTATATAACATTATATTTTAACTGTAACATATATGAACAACCACTTTTGCAGATGCAGCAAAAGTTTTACAGGGTTTGGGGGCAAGTTGGGAGCAGCTTTTTTATATTATATATACACAGGCCTTCTACAAATACCCAGTAATTCTTCCTGAAGGGTGTTGAGCATTTCCAATTGGTCAAATAGTTTGTTACCCTGCAGAGTCTCTATTTGGTAGAACAAACACCAACTGTCCAAAGGTGCTCACTTTTCCACCTTGGCACGGACTGTTTCCTCCATGCTGCTTGACAAGGTGTGAACATGGGGAAGGGCTTGGCAAGGCCACCATTCCAGGAAATTGCCACTGTCATCTCTCCTAGGAATTGGGTGTTTTCTTGTAATTATCATACTTATAACTATGCAACTGCAAATCATATTTCCTGGATTGTTGTGATAAGAATTTTAACCTCAATGAGTCTGCAGAACTTGGGGGAGGATGAGGAATGCTTTAAAAGATGTACAAATATCACACATAAGTTTGAAAGTTCAGAGTTTGAGCAGTTCTTCAGAAAATTACAGTTAGAGGAACTGCTTGCTTCTATGCTGATCACACCTGCCCCAATTAATGCTTTACCAGCAAAATTGCCTGACAAACAAAACAGAAGACTTGTCCACAGTTCAAGGACTGCCCTACTTAGTTTACAAGATTGGGGGACATTTGTGCTATCCATCTAGAGGGAAACAAGCAAATAAGTATATGGACCCACCTCTCACACATCCACCTCTTTCCTATACAGCAGTGTACAATGAAAATGGTGAATGCATAATTAATATTAATGGTAGATGGACAAATGTCCAATGTTTGTCCTTCCTTCAAAGGTTTGGATGCCAAGGGCCACCCAGGAAATGTAGAACTAAAGAACAAAGAAACAGCATACAAAAACATCTAGAAAAAATATCTTAAGTTCAAATTCCCTCATTGCATATTAACTGATTATGAGTAGTTTATGCTGGCTTAGGTTTCACATATGTATTACAATAGATAGAGGATAAATCAATGACATAAAGAATAATAGGATAAAATTAGGTACTCAAACTGTTTGGCAATAAAATAACCTAACTTAGTCTTAGCTGAGCTTGTTTAGGTATTAGAGTAGACCTTTAAGGTTAAATCAAAACAATAATATGAGTTAAAGATTAAGTGCATGCTTTGCTTAGCAATTTGGTAAATTTAACTTAAAATAAAATAGAGTCATTATGGTAACAATAGATCTGACACCAAAGGGTAAATAAAGACCAGTAAATAAAAACAGGAAAATATCTTTCACTGTAATAGGCTTATGTGAGCAACTTTAAGTAAATATAGGAAATTGACCTTAATGTACCCACTGTGTGTTAGACACCTGATGGAAAGTATGGTCATGACAAATTTTGAGGTAATTTCTCTATAACTTGTATCTTGTTTAATACTGCTCTACTTCATACTATAAAATAAGAGCTAAAATAAAACTGAGCAGCACTTGCTTCAAGTTACTCCAGGGATTGGTGATGTTCCTCTGTGCCAAATCCACCCATTCTTTAGGGAACCTGCGAGTTGCTTGGGCTGGCTCCCAGCACCACCTGCCACCTGCACAGCTTCTCTCACCTTCTGGGATGGATGAGACATTTGCCTTCTCAGGACAAGGTGTCGTCGAATGGAGCATGCATAGAGTGAACACGGAGAGCCCTAGTCTGTGCTGATTGGCCAAACTTCCTGTCATCCATTGGCCCCCTGCTGGACTAGGCACTTTTGCTTGGCCACCATTATTGAAATACCATGCCCCACCACACAATGGTGCCATTTTCTCAGTGCAAGTTTTGGATATGGTGTACAGGATTGGGCCAGGAGATTGATAGCAAAGGATTCCTGGGTCTGATGTCAGAAAGATCAATGCCATTATCAGGTCATGCAGGCAGAGCTCCCAAACATTCACAGCCTAGGACAACAAGTGGGCAGTCACAGTGGGAATTCTGAGGTCTGAAGGGCAGATTTTGACCTTTCCCTGGAATCCCCATCTTACCTAGCAGCCTTGGGCTGGAGGGCCAGAGGAGGCTCCTAGGAGCTCCATTTCTTGACTCTCTCTCTGCTAGAATTCTCTGGCACTTTCTTCTTTTACATTTAATATTATTATATACTAATTTTATTATTTAGTCAAGTTGTTTTGATTCATTTTATAATAACTAATTAATAATCAAATACAACTTTAAATGTAAAGAACTCACTAGTACTTTGTAAGTTGTTTTCTATAATTTTTTTTCCATAATTTGCTTAATGGTATAATGTGTGATCCATTGCTATTCACGGTGGCAGGCTTTGATTTCTCTCACACTTCCCTTCATATATTTTTATTCCCACTTCCCTTTATATGTTCTATAGCTTTTTAATTTTTCAAAGGATCTCACTAAGTTGCTAAGACTGGCTTTGAACTGATGGTCTTCCTTACACAATATCCCCCATGTTAGGATTATAGGATTTGCACATAATTTCTGCCTCTCAGAAAATTTTTGGTAAAGATGTCTTCACATACAGAATTTCTGCTTATTTTCATTAACAAGTTTTCTCTGAATTTAGTTCACCAAATTTCCTTGAAATTGTTATTTAGCATTATTTAGGTAATTCATAACTCTCACTTATCTAATGTTTGATTACTAATATTTTTGTTTGTTACTTTAATTAAGACCTGATTTTATTTATCTTTATGTTCTGTACTATTTTTAATTGACTTGTCTGTAAAAAAAAGTCAACAGTAGATTATAGAATCATTTGAGAAAAACAGTATGGAAGATTTTAAATATATAAAAAAGTAGTCAAGTACAGTTTAAAAGTTTTTCCGCAATCCCACAGTGCTGGGGACTCGAACCCGGGCCTCCAGCATGTGAGTCAGGCACTCTACGTGATGGGCTATATCGCCAGCACTAGTTTAAAGCTACATGCTTGAAATCTCAGGTAATTGGGAGACATGCAAAAGAATTCCAAGTTTGAGGCAAGTCACAGAAATTTAGAAACAATATGTCTCAAACTATTTTAAAATGGCTTGTGTTGTAGTTCAGTGGTATAGCACTCTTGGATTTAATCCCAAGCACCACATATTTAAAAAAAAGTAAAAGTAGAATGACCTCATCATGATCCAGAAATGACAGTATGAAATGTGCATCCATAGGAGATTAAATCAGCATGTTGAAGATATAACCTCAGTATTGTGTTCAGTGCAAGCATGGTTCTCAATATTCAAGTTTTAGAATAAACCAATGTGCCCATTAATGATTGAATGAGTAAAAACATGGTATTTATATGCTATTACTATTTAGGTATAAAATAAAATATACTGCCATTTAACATGATATGGGATTAATATGCAGAACTTTGCACTATGTGAATTTCAATAATGGAAAGTAAGGGTCAAATTTGAACAGAATACTTGGTAAGCTTCTGCACATGTCCTGTCCATTGGCACTGGAAGCCTTGGTTAAGACAGGGTAGAAGAAATGAAGTAGGGTGGACAAATAAAAAAAGTCAGGAGGAGAATGTCAGTTCTTGAAGATGGGTTGAATTTAAAGTGGAGTCAGGCCCTGATTTGAGCTTTTTGGTGAACATTTTTTTATAGTTAAGAAAGCAGGATTCAAATGGCTTTGAAACATATGAAAACCCTAGGCAGAAAGATTGGACATTTGCATACACACAGGTCTGGAGCTCACAGGAAGCCTGGAACTGGATAAGCAGGAGTGGGATTCATCATTGCCGGGGTCCAGCCCTAGCAGGAGTCCATGGGTTCCACAAAGGTAATGGGGCATGGGGAGACAGTATCGGTGATGGATGGAGAATGAAAGACACAGACTCTAGTTCTGGTGCAATCAACCTCACTTTATTCTGGGGAAGGCTGGGTTTATATACATTTTTCTTCAGGCTATAATGACAGTCTTGTGGTTAATGAAATTAAAGAAGTTTCCAAAGCATAGGCAGAAATTGTTCTTAACAAGGAACTGAAAGATTATGAGAAAACAGTAAACCTACAGATTATCCTTACCTAATCACAATTGTTTTAAGAATATCTAACTATGTCAATGAGCTAATACAATGTTTATTTTCTTAATATCTAAACTCTATGTGACCTAAGACTATTATTATTAATTTCACGGTTAATGCAATAGACAAGTAATCTCATGTGACCATCTCTACTAGGTCCATCTGGTTTATATCTGAATTGCTGAGTTAAGGGCTACAGGAGGGCAGCATTTGCAGTGGTTCTCATGGCCAAATTTTTTTTTACTGAATAGATTACCTTGTCTTATGTAGCTCTTTTTTCCAGAGAAGAGCATTGTGCACCAACGTTTATTATAGGGGTGACCTATTCTTTGTAGGAAGGAAGGAAGGTTGTGAAACCTTATTCTTTTACCCCACCACCACACATAAACAAAACCATCGTTAGGATTTAACCAGCCTGTTGGAGACAAAGGCAGATCCATATCTATTTTCTCCAGAGGCTTTCAGGGACTCATTGCATGGTTGCAATATTATTTTTAACTTTGTTAGTGGTAAAGACCCATTGTCTTTCAGATTGTAGGTATTATTTTCTGGAATTATTTTTTGTATTCCCCTCATCCCCTGAAGCAATCTGTTCAGACTGAATTGAGTAATATATTATCAGAAAAACAGAGCAGAAAAAACACCATGCTCCAGAGCAAAACATCCAGCAATTGCCTTTAGGATGAGCCTTTGCAAACATCCTCCAGGGGATCTTTGTCAAGCACTGGATGGAATTCCGGACACCCCCACACATCATTGTGGAGGGAGTACTTGAAACCATGTTAGTGGACAAGCTCTTCCAGGGGGAGATTCTAGTGAAAAGAGATGCAAGCCCAATAATCTACAATATTTATAGAAAAACAGAGATAAGATGCCACAGGAGTGCAACTGGGGAGGAGGCATCAGGGGAGCCTGGTGGCATGCAGCGACCAGGAAGCAGACTTTTCAGCCAATTCCAGCTTTGTTGAGGAGACATGAGTCAATAGGAAGGGAATTCAGTATAAAAGAAATGAATAAGAGATCAGAAAAGCAGGGGCAGAGTTTGGGAGGCATGTGGAAAAAAAGCGATAAGATAGCAGGGGCCTGGAAAGCCTATCTTTAGAGCATTCATCATCTTTCAGTAAAACCTGAACATAACAAACTCAGCTCTACAGCCTGGTTGGGAAGAGGTCCAGCTTTACCCTCAATAAAGTTATAAGTTCGAAAGCTCCCTGGGGAAATATGTGTTGTGGACAGATTAGTAACATTAGGATCAGACAACCAATGAAGCACTAGTTCATGCTTCACCCAGAATGATTTTTCTTCATGTTTTAATGCTTGGTTTTAGTACTTGCTGATGGTATTGCACTGTTTTACATTGGAAGTTTATAAATGAGGAGGCATCCTTAGAACTTTTTTAGCTTTTGAGAGCATGGATCTTTCCTTCTTCCATCTAGACTTGCCCATTATTAGAACAGGTAAATTATTATATTTGAGAGATAACTTATGTCCTCTGGTGATATGTGCAATGTGTACATTTTTATAGTTGAGGTCCATAACTTATTGCATGAATCAATTTTGAGAATGGCCTATGCTGAGTTATTTTTGTATTTAGAAATCACCTTTATGAAGACTATGCTCATGGTTTTTTAACACCTATCTTTCATTCTATAAAATCACTGAGAAATCATTATTTTCTAATTTAGTGATTTAAATTATTATTTTTCTCTGCTTTGTAGAATTGGGCATTCTATCTGAAAATCTATCATGCCAATGCTTTGAATAACTGTCACTCTCAATAATTTTATTGTCTTTTTCTTAATTTTAAAATAGACAAAGAGAAATCATAATCTGGTTTGAAGCTGCTGGTTATGGGTTAAATTTACTGAGTTAATTTTCAGTTAAATTTAAGAATTTTATGTGTACAAATAAATGTGAAACTATACTCATGTTAATTAAATTTGAAGAGAAAGGAAGCATTGGCAACCTGCCTTTGCCTCCTCTCTGATCCTTTTTTGTGAGTGGACTGTCTACTTATTTAGTGCTTGATCTTCACCCATTACACTTTGAACAAATTGTAAATGTCTTGAGTACAATCTAGTTCTTTCTTTGATATTTTGAAGAAATAATTGTGGAAGTCATGAAATTTTTATATAGTATCTAGAGATTAAATTTAACAAAAATACTATTTCTGAATTGTTCATGGAAAATGTCACTGATTTAGCACAATTTTTTTTTATCTCACTATTCTTCTTAACATCTTAGGATTTTATAACTAGTAAATATTTAAAACAGTTGATGTACAGAAAGGTACCTAAGAATGTGAAAACCAGACTGCCTGGGTTCAAATCCTGGCTCTCATATATCACAGCATGTGACCTTGGGCACACTACTCAGCCTCTCAGCAGGAAGTCTTCCATCTCTCTGAGGACATAAACCATACCTTTGTCCAGTGTCTCCATACTGTATATACTACCTGTGTGTTATCAGATTGTTGGAATATCTTGTTTGTGATCAAATAAGCCTATTTTACTTAATAATGGTCCCAAACATATGGAATAGTGATGCAAAGGAGGCACCAGTGCATAAAACATGAAGGATGGATTAACTTTAGTACTCTGTGGCAACAATGCAGCTACCTAGAAAAAAATCACTGTTGGGGTATTTGGTAGTGTTCATCTTTTCAGAAATCCTTTGAGGGTCTTGGAACATATTGTCTGGGAATCAGGGGGAAGGGCTTCTTTATCACTTTTTTGAGTGTTTCCAACAAAGGTAGGGAAAATGGTGGAATTATTCTGTTAGTTCAAGCAACATTAAGAAAGCAAAATTACATTTTGTATATTTGAATATCCTCATGCCATCTGAAGGGGTAAAAATTATTGCCTTAATACTTTTGTGAACAAGAGTTCAACTTCTTACTAACAGTATGTTGAAAGGAACTGAAGAATTAGTACTGAAATGAATTCTGTGAGATGAGTTGTAATTTTTGAAGGTTTTAAAGGTATTATCTGAGTCAGGCATGGTGCCACATACCAAAAACCCCAGTGGCTCAGGAGGAGGATCACACATTCATATAAAATTTCTGGTATGTTTCTTGCTATAGAACTGGGAGTGACAAGCACAACTTCTCCTTCCTTCCTTTTCTTGCCCTACACAGTAACCTTGAAAGTAAAATCTATTTTTGTGAACAAGTCTCTGAGATGTTGTTTGTCCATTTCAAGGCCCTGTTTTAGGAGACAGAGAAAGTACTGGTGATCTAGACCATCTTCTGAGAACGAATGGTGGTGATGATGGCTGCTGAAGGAAGGGTCCCACCCTTACAGTCTGGGTCAGAGAAGGAGGTACACAGCAGCAACAACAAATGTTTTACCCTCTGTATCCTCACATATCATGCTAACATACTATAGCTATGTAATCTACCTGTGTGTGTGACTGCATAGATGCACATGTATGCATCAGATAACTACTACATACATTTGATTTTTACTTTTGACTTTGATAGTTACATGTGATAGTTTTAATTTGATAATTAAATAGATTATGTAGATCCCATAATTTGAAAACTATTAGAGGAGTAAATTTCTTTGACTCTTGTCTGTGTATCAAGTAAAATAATACTGATTTTTAGTGTATGATTTATAATGAAAATAAATTATCTCACACATTTTTTCTCCAAGTGGAATAGTTACAGGTGGAGAATAGGAGCTGAAATATGTATCATACATACCTTTCCCCCTTTTAACATTTTTGACTAAAAAAAAAGTTTAAAAAATAAGATTTATGTTTGGGACCTATCTCCTTGGTCTCATGGTTTTGACAGGCCAGTGAGGATTCAGGACTAAAAATCAACTACTTATCTTGCATTTTGGCTTTAGACCTAATTGCCAGTTCATGATATTTTTTCCATCCTACGACGAAAGTCACTAAATAAACCAGTGGGCTTGGAATAAAGATTTTTTTTTTTTTTTGGTCAGGAATAGTGGAACACACCTCTAATCCCAGCAGCTTGTAAAGTTGAGGTAGGTGGACTGCAAGTTCAAAACCAGCCTCCGCAACTTAGCAAGAACTTGTCACTAAACAAAATATGAAAAAGTGATGAAGATGTGTCTCAGTAGTTAAGTGCTCTGGTTCATTCCCCAGTACAAAAAAAAAAAAAAAAAAGCGTCCTATTAAAAAGTCCAAAAACCTTCACTACACCATACAACTCATACAACTTTCGTTATTGTTTTAGAATTTGATTAGTGGCACTTACTCAAAAAAGCAGAGTTACTACAATTTTGTGTGTGCATATATATAATTATCAATATATTTTGCTTGCTTTCTCTTATCTGGAATGGAATAGACCATGGCCAGCATGTTGAGGAAGAAAACCTACCTCTGGAAGCTTTCTGCTTAATGCTCCCTGCTTTCACTCAGGGCAGTGTCTCTCCTGTTTTTTTGGATCTGAGAAGAAATACAGGTAAGGAATTGTATTCCTCACCTAAAAGAAAAGCAGGTAAGAGACTTGCCTGAACTTATGTGTATACATAAAATATGCACATATATTACATATAAACAAAACCTTTTAAGTACCTGGTTGATTATGGGGTTCATTTTCTAGAATCTGGGAAAATCCTGGTTTAGTTTATAACAAGTAATGACACCAGCCAGAAGTAATCTCAACCCTCCAGAAAAAAATAGAGATTTCCAGGTCATTTCTAAATATAGTTGAACATGGGTGATAGAGGCATGGAACAGACAACTCTTTTATTGGGGACACAGAGTAAAAGCACTCTAAGAAACACAATTATTTGTACCACCTTTAACCACCGAAGAATTCAAATTTGGAATTTAGACAAGGAAAATTCAATCTTTTATGTTGGGATTGTGGATGGCATTCATGCCTACAGTGAAAAGGTTATTATAACTTTTGAAAAAAAAATTCATGGAAGTGGCAGATAATGGTTAAACAATCAGTAACTACACAGTGTTTCCCAGGTGCTTTGTCAACTGTAGCCACAGCACATACACTGTAAGGAGCAAAGATAAATGTGAGACATTCTGTGTGCTGTGTAACTTACAAAAAACAACTTCTTGACTCTGTGCTGTACAACTTGCGAAAAGTAACTTGAGTGCTCTGTGCTGTAATGAGGTAATGATGTGACATTGCCCCAAGTTGAAGACACGTGCAACTGACCTGGAGTAAGGTAACTAACTTCCCTTGAACCAAGACCAGCTGGCAGGGTCTGATAAAAAGGATTTAAAAGGACTCAGAATGAGCCTAGCTCCAGTCGCCATTTTACACCAATGATGCCAGTTTTGCACCAAGCCCGAAGGGGACTGACTGACTTGCTCATTGCTTGCTGGAACATCCATCATCCTGACCATGACCCAGACATTCCTGTGGAAGTGAGAGCGGAGCTGCCTGTGTTCATCCTGCCTGAGACGTCTCTGCCTGGCCTGACTGCCACGACCTCGTCACCCTCCTTTGTCTTCCAACCATCCTCCCTGATCAGGACTACAGCCTGAGGGAGCCCCCCAGTGAGATCTCCTGAGCTGTCTTCCTGACTGACCTCTGGGAGTCGCTGCCCTTTGACTCAAAACACGTCACACAGGTGTGGACCTTAGGAATGGCTCTCAGTAAGGAGTGAGTCTTGTTTATTCGGGGCTTATAATAATTTAGTGATTAAGTTATGTGTGATATTGGTGTGACTAAAAGTTAGAATAACTATAAATAATTGTGTCATCAGCATCAAATAAAGCCAATTGATTTTGGGCCAAATTACTCTCATTGACTCCTCCTTGCCACTCGTGACATACATGTATTACTGACCTCCATGAGGAGCATGATTCATCTATGTCCTCTAAAACTATTCCCATTTTAGTGATGAGAAAACACAAGTTCTGGATATTAAATGGCAATTTAGCTGCACAGAGATAACTACCCAGAGGCAGAACTATATGAAATTCCTTCAAAGCTCCTCAAAGTTTGATTTGCTCCTGATATAGAGGATGTGTCTGGAGAAAAATTATTTTCTCTCCATTTTGAATAGAGTAACTAGGGAAGACATCCCAGAAGCAAAACAAATGTATTTTTTCCATCTTTCATCTTCAGTAACTCCAGAAACTGAGCTATCAACCTAGATTCCTTCAAGTTAATGCTAGGAGAGTACAGAGTGCAGAAAAGCACATCACAGGCCCAGAGTCTGAATATGACTCATAAAATAAATAAATCTAAAATGCTCATAAGAACTTTTGAAGAAAAAATATGTAATTATTTCCAAAAATATATGTCCTTTGGTTGCTATCTCTACTATATATCTCTACTATATATCTACTATATATTTAGAAAACAATAAATTATGATGCATATATCTAGGATTTGCCAAATCTTATCCTATATAATTTTGTGTCCAAAATCCAGAAGAAAGAATGCATAATTCACTGTCAAAAACATTATAAAGTAAATCTTTAAGTGTTGGGGTCTTTAGCCCCTTGCTCTTCTCAACCAGAGGCAAGAGAAGGGGGTACTCTCCAAGAAGACCAGACTGGGAAAGGGAGGGCTGACTGACCACCCACACCCAGCCCTCCGGGCGTAGGACAATCAAATGAGTCAGGGACACCAGTCACAGCAGGACATTGTTTATTGAGGAAATCACCCAACTTTTATGTAGGGTGGAGGCTAGGCAGGAAACAATCAGCTTAAAGGTCAGCAAGGCATGGGGAGTTAACCCAGGTGAGAGTCCCATAGTACTGACTATATGGCAACCACAAGCTGATGACGTTCACGGAATCCCTGGCTGTGGTTCGATTTATCATTATTAACTTTTGAAACTGCCTTTGAGGCCTTGATCTTGCTCACTCGCCAGTGAGTAAGGAATCAGCCTGAGTTAATTAACGTGTCATTAGTCCCAACATTTAAGGAACAGGAGTGGCTGTTTTAGTGAATGTGTCATTCAAGAATTTTCTTAAACAATGATTTTTAGTAAAATTATTCACTTTTCTGAATCCCTAGGAAAGTGAGATTTTCCTTATATATATTTCCTGTTAGAATTTCCTAAGAGAAGCCCTAGATTTTATTTGAAAGAACCTCCAACTACAAAACATAAAAGATACCAACAATACAAACTCAAGGGTATAAAATATAAGCTTTTTTATTAATTAGAAGCAAAACCTTTTTTTCCCCTTGAAATCCAACTTTATCTGCCTTTTTGAATATATTTTTTTTTTTTATTTTTGAAGACAGAAACCACAAAAAAACCACAGTCTAATGCCTTGAGCTGTCAACTAATACAGGGAATATCTATATCTAAGTGTTCAATAAACATAAATATTTCAAAATCCAAAGAAATATTAGAAATATTTAGATAAATATAAAATAAAATTTTACTATAGACAAACTATAATATTGATGGTGATATAAAGCAAATGAATATTCATAAACTCAGGAGGAGTTTATTATCATTTGTGGAAACTCTTGCTAATGAAGATATATGATGCTCACTATCACAGAGACTTTAGAAATTACAGCATATGTGACCATGATAACATGTAAGAACCCAACAGAACTCATCCAAACACCAAACATACAAACCTAGGGGCATGGTTCAAATGCTATGCATCTTGGAAGAGATAAAAAAAAAATCTATAGAAAAAATGGTTACTAGGAGCCACTCACATCGTTAGCTATATTATGTCCAGTTTAAGAAATATACAATACCATGTTTAAGTTTTATATATGTGTAATATTAATGTTTTATTTCACATGTATTCATGTTTAGAAAGAAAAAAAATGTTTAACTTATGAGAAAATAAATATTGGAAGCAAATGACACACTCACACATCCCATGTGCAGATGACAAAACTCATCATCACATAGAAAACAATTTTCTCCTAAATTAACCTACAATATATCTCAGTAAAATTGTTATGTACCTATATAAATATATCAGAGTAAATTCTACTTTTATGTATCTATAAAGCAATAACTTATAAAACTATAAATAAAAGAAAAAGAGGAAATGGTAAGAGAAGAGGAAAAGAGGAACTACTGGGTAATAAAATGGAGCAAACCATATTCCATGTTTCTATGATTATGTCAAAATGAACCCAAATATTACGTGTAAGTATAATGCAATTATAAAACATTCACATTTTACTTTTAATGAAAAGATAAAACAAATTATGAAGTTCTAAAATTCATTCACAAAATTACACATAATTTTAGCCAAGAAATTTTTCTATTATAAGAGGAAAAGGAGTACATTCATGTATATTGTGAAATTATACTATTATAATAATCATCAAGGAATCACAATAGAAACTAAATACACATTTTGAAAAAAATTATATGGTTAATTGTAATAGAAAATTCTACAAAAATCAAAACAATACCAAATCAATCTCACCAACTAACCTGAACCCTGTCTCAAAATAAAACATAAAAGTACTATGGATATATCTCAGTAGTAAAGTATCCTGAGGTTCAACTTCTAGCAACACAGTAAAAATAAAAGAAGAAAGTAAAATTGAAAATTAACTAGCTCAGGAGGAAGTGAGGTTCCTATAGACCACAGCTGCTCTCCTGCAAGAAAAATGGCATGTGGAGATTTGATCATGATAATGGACCCACCTGTTAATCACCAGCACCAAGAAGATACTGGGCCACAGGCACACACCTGCCAGAGAGTATTTGAGGTATGGGTCAAGGATGCCCTGCAAGGATAAGAAAGGCAGTGAGGGGTCTGTGCCACTGATGTGCTCCCCATCTGGATGGCCAGCAGGACTGAGGGTACACTACCCCACAGGTGGGCTCAGGCCTGCAGAGTCCAGAGACTGTGCAGAGTCCCAGTTAGCTAGCTCCTGTTCCTGCACCAGCCAGTCCCACCTTTCCATCAGCCTTCCTCCCCAGAATCATCATGCCACTGCCCACTTACCATTTCTGGGGTCTCAGGAGCAAGTACTTGTCCCTAGAGATCTTCAACCCCTGCACAGTGGATCAACCTGGGTCTCCAAAGCAGGAGAGTGAAGCCTAGAGCTGAAAGGCAGATATGGTGGGCTCAGCAGAAACAGAGAAACCAGTGGAAACCCATCCCCAATTCTCTGGCAGTTCACACATTGGACAGATCTAAGTGCTCCTGAATGGATGGAGATTCAAACCATGCTTCTTAAGTCTGAGATCAAGGAGACTTGTATGTGACTGACAGTGGATAATACCCAATCCAGAAAAGAATAAGACCAGAATGACAGGTGATTGTGTGCAGCTTAATTTTTTTTTTCTTTGTGGTCTGGGAATTGCACACCTGAGAATCAAGCTGCTGCTATTTGAAGGCAATATTTCCTTCTAGAAATGGGATCTAGCCCTACCAGTAGAACACTTGTATTTAACCTGCTGTAAATGCCATTTCTGTTTATTGATTATATATGCTAGTATATTATTCCTGAATAAAAATGATATAATGGTAATTACTATAAAATGTTATTTAACTTTCCTGCTCTCTGTTCTTGGTAGAAGACAGACTAATCTATGAATGGGAAACAACCCTTTAAAGCATTAATATCAAAGGAAAACAACACCTAAGGCACAAGAGTATTTTAAATATTTCTAGTATTCACACTAATAGCATAAATGGAGTTGGAATTTATGTTAATAACATAACAAAATTTTGAGAATATTATCTTTATGTCACTTATAAAATACTACAAATGAAGTACATGTGCTTTTGAAACTACACCCTCCAGTTTGACTCTTTCCATCATACCTCAGTTCACAGTAGCCACATTTCAGGTTTGAGGGCTATGTATTCCCTGGTATCAGTGACTTAAAGGGCCTGGTATATCTCTTTACATGCTAGTGTTGAGGGATAAAATTCCCTAATAATATTTCTCCTCAAACCCAAAATTAGAAGAAATAATATGCTGAGTGAAAGAAGAAAGCTCCAACCAAAATGTGTCCAAAAGTAGATTATTCTTTCTCACTTCATACTGGCCACAGGTTTTTCACATTGCAGACATCATATAGCAGAAAAAAGAAGGGATTTCAGGTCAGTCAATGTACAGAGGAGTGAGAGTTCTTTGATTTCAGCAAACTCCTCAGGACGAAAGGTGCTCTGTTTGAATGGCTTGGGAATGCTCTGCAATTTCTCTGTCCTTGAGGCCTGGAGACATTTTCTTATTATAATAAACTTTGGTAATTGTGGACTCTGAGAAGCAAGTAAGTTATGTGATGTGCACATGTGCAAAGCTAACTCTACTATGTAACCTTAGTAACTGATATGACCCTGGAATAGATAATAAACTAGATTGGCTTTTCCATAGAAACAACTTGTTGCTCTTCACCATCCTGTGTGCTTGCCTCTTTATTAGCTCTTCCCTTAATCCTTTTAGCTAGACCTCAGTTAACCTTTATAGCTGGAGTGCTGAACAGGGACACTTCTGGATGTGCTGATGGGAAAAGGGTACAGCTTACTGCCTGAAACAGTCTTTGATGTGCATCACTCATTAGCTGGTAATGATCCCACTAGTAAGTTATGGGGAATTCCCTGTCTGATGCTCAATATCATCATAGAGCTGAACTTTATTTGCTTCATAATGCTAAACATACTGTAAGTAATTCTGATCTTGCTGCTTTGCTATCTGAAATAGATTTTTACTGTCCATGGAATCAGAGGAGTGGGTCCTTAAGACCCCCCAAATGGGAATATATTGCATGAGGTAAAATGTTGCATGAGAAGCCAAGGGCTCCTGTACCTGTGTTACATGCTTGGTATTTTTGTCGAGATCCTATTTCAAAAATAGCCTTGACAGAGCTACAAGCTTCTCCAGTAGTCTCTAAGACTGAAGCTTTTTCTCAGCCATCATCTTGCATTCCTACTCTTCTGCCTCTTCCTTTTCCTCCCCCAGTCCAGTCTCATTATCTGAATGTCTCAGGCAGACAACTGAAGAGGAGAAACTTATATTTTGACTGTCTGCACCATTAGATTAAATAATGCTAATCAGTCAGAATGTGAACAGTTGCTTTTTGCTGTGTTTAAAAAATTAAAAAGGATGGTGTCAGAGAGTGGAAAAATAGTAATTTTCACTCTTAATATGATAGAGGTGCTGGATAAGGATTATGCCTTGGTTCCCAATGATTGGAAACCTTTGGTGAAAATGGTTACTTCTCCTGCCCAAAATACAGTGTTTTTACAAGAATACTCTGATTTAGCCTGTGTTCAAGCTGAGGATAATGCTCAAGGCAATGTTAATATTGATTATGATGACGTGATTGGCAAGGGACTAAGAAGGACATTACAAAAACAAGCTCAGTTGCCAACAGCTGCATTGCCAGATTAGAACCTGAGTTTGTAAAGCATGGAGGAGGATTCCAGACACGTGGAATCCTTCCAAGTCCTTTGCTGTAATTAGACAAGTCTCAGGGAAGCCTTTCATTAATTTTCTTAACCAGTAAAGTTATCAAAAGACAAGTAGACAATTTGAAAGCTGCCAATATTCTGACTAAAAAACTGACTTATGTAAATGCCAACCAAGACTGTAAGTAAGTAATAAAATCTATTTGCCATAAAGTGAATACTACACTTTCTGATTTAATAAAGGCATGTCAAAATATTGCAACTGAAACTCATAAAGCATCTTTACTGGCTGATGCTTTAAACTCCTCCATAAACTTTGTTACAATTGTAAAAATCCTGGCCATCTTCAAAAGGACTGTAAGATAAAAAAAAAAGGTTACAAAAACAGTCCAATCAGAAATGTCCAATATGTCATAAAGGATTTCATTGGGTTAATCAATCGAGCAACAAGGCTCCTAGCTCTGCCACACTGTTGACCACTTTCTTCTCCCTACCCAGCCCTGCCACTCCTTCTCATGACTCTCTCAGTTCCCAACACCCTCCCTCCTGCTGCCTACCCTACCCCTCTCACTCCTCTTTCAACAACCAGTGGGGCTACCAGAGCTGTCAACTGGGGTGCCTCAAACTGCCTGCAGACACCATTCTCCTACCAGCTGTGGGTGGAGGATGAGTGTCAGTGGAGCTCCTGTGCTCCCCAACTGAAAGAAAGGGATCCTTTTGCTTCTTTGCAGCCACATTTCCACTCCTTTCACTTTCTCTGAGCCCCTTTATTTTCACCTCTTCTAGCATCCCAGCTTCTCCCACCATAGAGGTGAGAAAAGGGCTCCATAAATAAATCGAGATATATATATATACAGGAAAAAACAAATATACATGCTTGTTTTCTATGGGCCAACCAGATTAATTTAAATGACATGGGGGTGGGGAAACTGTGTCATTTTTAAGGTGTCTTGTGTAACTTGCTCTGTGCTTTGGGGGTTACCTGGAAGTGAACTAAAGGACCCACTTGGAGACTGGGTAAAGCCCTACCCCATTCCTCCACCTGCTTTTCAAAGCAGATGTGGTGTTGTGGGATCTGCCATGCCCCAAAGCTTTAGACATAGCTCTACTTGGCTGTGTATAGGGTCCACCATTTTTCTCTACCCATCTTGACTGTTTTCCTGCCCCTACTCAGCCCCCATTGCTGAATGTTCAGAGAATTTTGAAAACACTGCCTTTCACAAGTGTAGTTTGTTCCCTGGATCTGAGGAGCAAGTGGGCACTATGGAAGACATCTCCCTCATCTCCTCATGCAGTGCAAAAGTCTACATAGTTCTGCTGTTTTTTTTTCCCTGTATGTGTGACCTTTGCTCATTTTTCTTGTGGAGAGGAAGATTCAGGCACACGGGATAACAGCCCTGGAAAGTCCATATATGCCTTTAGCAACATGAGGTGATTCACCCACCCCTGCCTCTACACTGTTCCAGGACCTTTACTAGCAAGAATGGTGGTGGGTATAGCTTTACTGGAGACCCAGAGTGGAGGGGCAGGGATGAGGTTACCCTCAGACAAACACTGATCACAGGTTCTGCCAAAGGCAAACAGTCTTCCAGTTCCCCTCTCCACCCCAAGCTGAGGTCAAGTCACGACAGTGTTAGAGGCATCTAGAAGCACAAGAATACCACTTTGACCTGAGAGGTCAATAGAGCACCGCTCAGGGGCAGACCCAAGCAGATCCTTGCTTACCTGCTTTTCCTCAAATGTACATAGATCTGAGAGAAGGCCAAACTCTCACAACTAGGTGCATGGGGTTGGGAACACTCATGGCTTTGTCTGTTTGTGCCTTTTCCTGTTTGAGGTCTTCTGTCTGTACCCTCTGACTGCACTGGTATATCTGCATCTCTTGATTTTTCACAAATGCTCCATCTTCAGAAGAATTGATGGTGAATACATTAAAGACATTCATACATATATTTTAAAATGTTAAATTTTATGTTATGTGAATCATTTATTAAAAACATAAAATATGATTTCATAAAAATTTAGGGCATGAACTCAAGTTCCTGGATTGTGCATTCTTAGATTTTGAACATCAACACAACCTTCTTTGAGACTTTTCTACACATCTCATGGTGTATGGAACAATAGTTTCAGGCTATGCCTCAACTTGAATCACTCCATCTTATAGAAAAATAATTTGCCATAGCTACTCCATTTTGAGTAATAGTGTCAAGATAGAATGGCTCCACACCTTGCTTGTACCATTAAATCACCACCATCTGCCTGAAACCACCATCAGATACAACTGATAAATAATTTATGTGCATTCACTTACAAAAATAAACCAACTAGTACCTGGACATATGTGGACATTCCAAATCATATCAGGAACACCAGACCCAGACTCCTATCAACTTTACCACATGCAACCCCCTCACCTAACACCCATAAAGGAAACCCCTGAGAATGGACATGGCAGCACCCTGAGCTAATTACCCAGTCACTCACCATGAGACTTGACCAGAATTACCACAGTGTTTGAATTCTGAATCTCAATCCTCAAATTTCACCCTGCCTATGATGACCACACACAGCACACTCCAAGTTAACACTCAAGCTGTCACTCTGACACAGAAACTACCATACATTTGGATTCTTTGCTTTTAAATCTATGCAAAACTTTTTGTTAAAATACTCAACTGACTAACTGGTCAACTGGTGCTATAAATACTCAACTGGTGCTGAGGATTGAACTCAGGGCCTCAGAAATGCTAAGCAAGCACTTCACCACTGAGTCACAACCAAAGCCCCTACTTATTTTTTTAATGTGGGAATTGATATTGTTTAGCAAATGGCTTACAAGTTGAGTAATTTTACAAGTTGTTGGGCAGTTAAGTTTCAGAGACTTTTTTGTTGCCTAGTATTTAAATCTCAGAGCAGAAATAATTATTGCATTCAAATAATTTAATAAATTTCTGAAGCCTGAAAAAGACAAGCAGAGGGCATAAACTGGGTTGGGATAAATACTTCATGTTTTAAAGATACTCTTGCTTATAAAAGAAAATGAATCTCCAAGTAATTGGGGTTTTACTCCCCAAATTGGTTAAAAGTTGTGACATTTTTGAAAGACTATCCTGACGTTGAATGTACTTAAGTCTATCTTAGTAAGAAAAAAAATTAAAGTTTGTGTATGTGAAGGGAAGAAAAAGTCATATTTTAGAAATTGTCCTTAACCTTAATGATAAACTCTAAAATAAGCACATTAATAATTTTTTATAGGAGTCAAATTTCTTCCTGCTCTAACTGGTATATAAAACATCAATAATTTTGCACTTACAATAATAAGATATCATTTCTTAATCTCTCTAGCACTGTCATGGTTTCTTATAAATATTTAGACTGTACTTAATTCTTTAATCAGGAAAAAGGACCAGGGCTTGAAGAAGGGAGAACCCAGCTCTATAGTCCTGGCTGTGTCATTGATGAGCAGTTTAACAGGTGACAATTAGGGAGTTCCTGCTGCCCTTACATCACCTTTGCTTCTTCATCAATGATATGGAAAAAGACTAGATGACTTTCAAAGTCTCTTCCAACTTTAAAACTGTGCATTAGGTGATTATTGTTGGCAGATGTTAAAAGTTTTATCTAAACCATTCTCACTTAGATTGTATTTTACATTTTAGTCATCACCATTCCTTGACAATATGCCTGTATTTTGGCAAAGGGCCACATTTAATCTATAGTGAATACATGAGTTCATAAATCTAAGAGTCTGGGTTTTGTCTTATTTCTATGTTGAAAAAAGGAGCTTGTCCTGGAAATCTCTGGCTTTAATTCACTGATTACAGTATAAATATAAAAGTATTGGTTGAGTCAGAGGTCTCTGCTATAAAATGAGACAAGTTTGAAAATTCAAAAAAAAAATGAAATTAATAATGTATTTGTCACTGACAGTAGCCCAGATGATGAAATTCCTCCTGCTCTCCCCTACTACAGGGCATTTTCCCTAGCAGTCATTTGGGAGTTTTTTTTTTTTTTTTTTTTTTTTTTTAAGTACAAATTCTTTACCACTGAAGATATTTCCAGTGGACAATGATTTCTTCAAGTCAGAACACTGCTGCTTGAAGAAAGAAATTGAGGAAGACCTTAGAAGATGGAAAGATCTCCCATGTTCTTGGATATGCAGAGTTAATATTGTCAAAATGGCCATACTACCAAAAGTGCAATACAGATTTAATGCAATTCCAATTAAAATCCCAGTGATGTACCTTAGAAATAGAGCAAGCAATCATGAAATTCATCTGGAAGAATAAGAAAACCAGAATAGCTAAAGCAATCCTTAGCAGGAAGAATGAAACAGGGGGTATCACAATACCAGAACTTCGACTATACTACAAAGCAATAGTAACAAAAATGGCATGGTATTGGCACCAAAATAGACAGGTAGATCAATGGTACAGAATAGAGGACATGGACACAAACTCAAATAAATACAATTTTCTCATACTAGAAAAAGATGCCAAAGATATGCAATGGAGAAAAGATAGCCTCTTCCACAAATGGTGCTGCAAAAACTGGAAATCCATATGCAACAGAATTAAATTAACCCCTATCTCTCACCCTGCACAAAAATCAATTCACAATGGATCAAGGACCTTGAAATCAGACCAGAGACCCTGCATCTTACAGAAGAAAAAGTTGGTCCAAATCTTCAACTTGTTGGCTTATGATCAGACTTCCTTAACAGGATTTCCATACCACAAGAAATAAAAGCAAGAATCAATAACTGGGACAAATTCAAACTAAATAGCTTTCTTTCAGCAAAGGAAACTATCAGTAATGTGATGAGAGAGCCTACAGAGTGGGAGAATATCTTTGCCACTCATACTTCAGATAGAGCACTAATTTCCAGAATATATAAAGAACTCAAAAAACTCTACACCAAGAACACAAATAACCCAATCAACAAATGGGCTAAGGAAATGAACAGACACTTCACAGAAGAAGATCTACAAGCAATCAACAGATATATGAAAAATGTTCAACATCTCTAGTAATAAGAAATGCAAATCAAAAGTACCCTAAGATTCCATCTCACCCCAATTAGAATGGCGATTATCAAGAACACAAGCAACAATAGGTGTTGGCGAGGATGTGGGGAAAAAGGTACACTCATACATTGCTGGTGGGGTTGCAAATTAGTGCAGCCATTCTGGAAAGCAGTATGGAGATTCCTCAGAAACCTTGGAATGGAATCACCATTTGACCCAGCTCTCCCACTCCTTGGCCTCTACCCAAAGGATTTAAAATCAGCATACTACAGAGATGTAACCACATCAATGTTCATTGCTGCTCAATTCACAATAGCCAGATTGTGGAACCAAGGTAGATGTCCTTCAGTTGATGAATGGATAAAGAAACTGTGGCACGTAGATACAATGGAATATTACTCCACCATGAAGAATGATAAAATTATGGCATTTGCAGGCAAATGGATGAAATTGGAGAATATCATGCTAAGTGAGATAAGCCAATCTCAAAAATCCAAAAGACAAATGATCTCACTGATAAGCAGATGATGACACATAATGGGGGGTGGGATGGGGACAAGAATGGAGGAAGGAGGGTCTGTATAGAGGGAAAAGAGGGGTGGGAGGGGTTGGGGGAGGAAAACAAGAACACTGCTGCTTCTGTACTACTATGGTGGCATATATCAATCTATGCTATCGATACACATTATATAATTACTTTAGGTACAGACTGAGGAGGAAATAAATTAACTCATTATTTCTGTAATTGATAGTAGAAAATACATTCATTAATTATTTTATGTATAATTTATAGGTTCCTTAGGAGAGCTTTGGTAGAAATATATGCTTATTTTTGTGAGAAAATGAGGTAAAAGAAAAATATTTTTCTGGTAAGAAATGGAAGAAATCTTTTCTTATTTTTAAATTTTTAAACAAAGTTTTACAGACTACATTTTGATTCATCATATACAAATGGGTACAACTTTCATTTCTATGGTTGTTTACAATGTAGATTCACACAACTCATGTAATCACACATATACCTAGCATAATACTGTCTGTTTCATTCTACTATCTTTCCCTCCCCCATGTCCTCCTACCACATAAAATGAAGAAATCTTAAGTTAATAGTGACTTTTAATTTTAGCTACATTATCAAATATGAAATGTACCTATTCCTTTTAAATTTTTCATGTTCTTATATTTTTTATTTCCAATTCTTTTTATAGTTACATGATTATGTGGAAAATCTATCTAGTGTACTCTTGAGTATATAATAGCACTACTTCTAGTATATTTGTTTCCTGTTATGCCTAAGGTTTTGTGCTGGCACCAATTTTCTTACATCAGGTGATATTACATTTTTGGAGTTTACATTTTGTAATTCATGGTATCATGAAGAATGAGTACTTAAGTGACAATGTGTTGTTTAATGTTTTCAGGAGCATGTATGATGATGCTGAGTTTCTGATGTGTCTGACAGTGATTATGTAACATCTGGTAAAATTGCCTTTTCTCCCTTTCTAATGGATAGGCAGTGTTCTGATTGGTGCACTGTAAACTTAAGGAAAGGTTGTGTTTCATAGGATTGGTGACAAGGCACTGTTTCCACTTGACATTTAATGGTATTATGTTGGCTCTTGACATGTACTTCAACTTTTTCTCCACCCACATATATAAGTAGTTCCCAAATTGTATTGAAGAAAGAAATTGATTGGTCCTTCCTTTAGAAAGTAGAGATGAGACAAGTGGATAGAAGTTGTAGGGAGGTGAATACTAGATTAATTAGTGTAAAGAAAGTTTTTCAATCAGAATATTCTAACAATCTAAAACACTCTAACTAGTTCTTTGACATTGGACTGAGTTTAGTAGTGCTATGTGACTACTATTCCTACCAGCCTCAGAGGTTGGACAAGTTGAATGTCAGGTCTGATTTCTTGATCAGGGTTTCAAGGCAGATGGGGATTTGGTGTGAAGAAGAAAATGCACCCCCTTCAAATAAAAGTGAATATTTCAGGGCTGGGTTGTGGCTCAGTGGTAAACAGTTTTCCTAGCATGTGTGAAGCACTGGGTTTAATTCTCAGCACCTTATAAATAAAGGTATTGTGTCCATCTACATCTAAAATAATACATTAAAAAATTGAAAAGCTTTGAAAAGAAGTGAATGTTTTTTTCTTTCAAAAGTCCTTAGTCATGATAGGTATTAACAGTATTTACTTTTGATACTCATTATGATTACACATCTGTCCCCAAGAAATACACCTATTAAAGCTATTGATCTTTGTGAATAGTGGCGTTTCCCCCATTGAATGATAAAAACAATAAACAAAAAATGGCCTTTTGTGACCAACTGGAAAGAAGAAACTTATAATAACTGGGAGGTAGAATGAGGCTCTTGTGGCAGAGGCTACTATATGTGGGTAAGATTCTGCCTTTCTCTCTGGCCTTCATCTTGCCCCTTACCCCCTCATGTGGTGTCCCTGTAAATGCTAGTGGACACTACACACCAGGCTTCAATGCACAATAAGCTTTGTAGATGTGGTCACTGGCCATATTGCTCCATCTTTTCACATGCCAAACCCTTCATAAACCCAAGGACCATGACCTGTTCCCACCAATGCTGGAATGCTGGGTTCTTAATAAACAATCATGGCGTTAGCTGTCATGGTTACAGCAGAAAGCAGTGTTGTCATGCTTCTGCATATACTGCAGATTCCCACACTGCAGGCTGCCAACTCATCACCTCCACAAGGCAGGTCCCATCATCACCTATTTCCTCTTACTGATAAAAACACAGCAATGAAAGGAAATGAGCTTATAAAACTTTCAAGTGGTGGGGCTCAGGGTAAAGCTTAGGGACCCCTGAACTCACTGCCCAAATGCTATGGCCTATATCATCCAAAGCAAAAGGTTCCTAAAGATGAAAGTGACTAGAGGTGACAGTGGAATACAGATGATAGGATAGAATGAAGAGGGAGGGTCTGGGCCGAGAACTAACAGACTCATGAGAAAAATCACTGAGGACCCCATGAGAGATCTGGACAGGCAAAGAAAACTTAGAAGAATGTAGGCTCAAGAGAGCTGCATGCTTATCAGGGATGATGGGTTGGCTAGATGGGCAGAAAGGGAATTAAAGGAGAAAGATTCTGGGAAGAAAGGTAGGCTGGCAATGTTTACCCAGAGTACCAAATATTCTGCTTTTTATGGTGTCTATGACTGTGCCCTCATATGAAGGCTGAACTCCACTCTCCTTATTTCCCCTGAAATCAACAAAGCCAAATGCATAAATTGGTTTCAAGTAGATTCTTCTTCAGTCTGGAAGACTTTTGTGGCCATCTTAATCTGATTTTGTAAAGTGCATAGTTCAAAGCCACATTACTTAAGTCTCATGTCTTAATATCTGGGTATACTGAAATTTTGGTTTGCTTCTCTATCTCAGACTCAGATGCACACACACACACACACACACACACACACACACACACACACATAAACACAACTTACTGTCGAATGTTAAAAGTATCTTCAGGTTTCCTTGAAATAACTCCTTCAAAGTCCTATTCTACTTCAGTGCTGTGATTTTTTTCTTTCACCAGGTGGTCAATCAGCAACCTCATTCTTTGTAAAGAGAGTAAATATACTTTACAGGCCTCTGTTCCCAATACAGACCTGAGAAAAGAAAGCACAAATCTTTGAAGACACTCTCAGCTTCATTGGTGACCATCAAGTTTGAACATCCCATCAAACTACACCCCAGACAAAAAAGTCATTGGCTTCTCAGTGACCAAGCCTGCATGAATAAGAAAGTCCACATTTCACAAAGATTTCTCAAAAGACATGTGGTCAGGGATAGAGTAGGAGGATAGAGTAGCAGGATCTGCTACCAGAAAAGAGATTTTTCCAAAAGGAAGTACTTCAGAAGATTACATGTGTGATGTGTGTGTGTGTGTGTGTGTGTGTGTGTGTGTGTATATATATATGAATATAGATCTCAAAACCACATGTATGTTGTAAATTATACACGAAATAAATTTAAAAACTCATATGTAATCTCAGCAACTCAATTTAGTAGGTTGAGTCAGAAAAGTGGCATTTTTTTATTAATTGCAATTTCAACATCAGCCTTAGCCCCAAGAATTTTGTGTCCAAGGAAAATGGTTGTTTATGCACACCCTAGTACCGGCTGTTGCCAACAAAAGTGACCTGTTAATGTTATTACTACAAGAAAATTTCTGTTCCTACCACTTAAGGCTTGCCTCCAGGAGGAGTTCAGCACGGGATTAGTAGTTTTAGAATAGTGAGGCTGACAACACCAGTTTTTGCCCTTTAAAATGTTAATATGAATACATTATTTTTGAAAATCAAAACCAAAACCAAAGCAAAGAAAAAATAAAACAAAGTGAGCCTTAGAAACTTAATAAGGCCCTGAGAAAACTAGCAAGTCCCTGTTTCAAACAATAAAATGTGCTGCAGATGTGGCTCAGTGGTTAGGCACCCCTGGGGTCATTTCCTTGTACCAAAATAAATAAACAAGAAGGGAAAAGAGAGGGATAAATGAACATACTGCTGAAAAAATAACAGTGTATGGCATTTATCTGAATTTTGATTCAAGCATACTATTAAACAGAAAGGTACAATAGTAAGTAAAATGCAAAAAATGAAGCATTCTTATGCTTTAGTATTACATGTTTAAATGGTTAAACATGCAGTCCAGAAATACTGAACACTGCTGTATATGGAAATGTATCTCATCATGCTTTCATGAATGTTTAAAAGTTTTCTTGATAAAAAATAAAATAAACTTAGAAGCAGCTCAGGACACAGCAGTCCTACAGAAAGTTTGGTGCAGGGCATCCTGGGAGGGTTGACTATTCTATGATCCCAAATAAAGCAGAAGTGAGCATGGTTCAAGTAATGAATGTGGACTCAGAAGGCCTGGGTTCTACTCTGGTCATGTTCTTCCTAGATGAGTGACCTTGGATGGAGACACAGCCCACTGAATCTTAGTCCTTGGTGTATGCATGGGAACATACCATCCAGCCCACATATTTGAAAGGTGCTGTGAATCATGAACACTGATATTCTAAGTGCTAGCAATAATATAAACTCCTGTGTAAGCCTATGGTGACAGAGAAGTCACAAAAGGATTTTTGCTGGCTTGATTGGAAGAAAGACAGCTCAATCATTCCACAGAAACAGTCCCTTTCCAGTAAACATGCGAAAACTCCAAGGACAATGCAGATGATGTGTATGGGAAAGGGCACAGTTGGCTGGCAAAGGTCAAATGCAAAGGTCAGCCAAATAGCACTTCAGTCAATTAATTGGCTTCTGCTCCTCACTGCTTACCAAGATGAGCCCAAATGAGACTTTCAGAAGAGAAGAGAAGTGAACATTAAGGCATGCCTCTGAGACCTTCTCTTCTGAAAAAAAAATATTTACTTCAACCAAGGAAAGACATCATGAACCCACAGTTCACCACCTCAGAAAGAGCACTGTGAGTAGGCCAAAGTGACTGACAGAGCTTTCAAGTCAGACTCTGGGAGCTCCATCAGGGGTCCTCCACTGAACAAGGAATGTCCCACCTGAATATCTCATCTATAAGCTGGAAAACAACACCACAGAAAGAGTAATCTGGAGGGTATTATGTGAACACATGAGGGTGCTGGAATCATCCCTAGACATAGAGAATGTGCTCAAGGTCAGAGCTGTCACATGCACTAAGTGATTATGTAACAGGTACCTACCCTTGTATTAGGTCAGGAGGTAAATGATAATGTCACTCAGTCCTTTTTCTAGGGATGCTGCTCTTGAAAACTTTTTATGGGGCAAAATAGACTTCTAGGTAGATACCATCATATCAGGAATAAAGAAGGTTATTTAAGAAAAGCATCAATCCATAAGAGCACAAAATGATCTTAAACACTGCGCTCCAAATACATGAAGAAAAAAATGATAAAAATAAAGAGAAAACCTATAATTTCAGTAGCTTGGGAGGCTGAGGCAGTAGGATCATGATTCAAAGCCAGCCTCAGCAATAGCAAGGTGCTAAGCAACTCAGTGAGATCCTGTCTCTAAATAAAATGCAAAATTGGGCTGAGAATGTGGTTCAGTTCAATCCCCAGTGCCAAAAAGAAAAAGGAGGAAAAATAACATAATTATTTTTTGAGATCTCAACAATCCAATCAATTAAAAAGTAAACAGAAAATTTGTAAGGATACAGATTTTAACATTTACAAACTTGACCTAATTTAATTTATGGAACATTCCACCAAAACAACAGGACAATTTTTATTGATTTCCAGGGTACAAGGAAGAACACTTTCACGACAAAACCTTAGTCTAATCCACAAAACTCTCAATAAAATTAAAAGGATTCTAATTATACAAACTATATGCTCTGACCACAATAAAATATATTTAGAAAATGCAACTGTAATATCACTAGAGATCCTATGAATGTTTAGAATACAGAAATAAAAAAAAAAGATTACAAAAACTTTCGGCCTGCCGGGGACCAGCCCTAGCAGCAGAGTCCAGGGGTCCTTGATGGCCTGAAATGTAAAAGCCCCAAAAGATTAGGCGGCGCAGCGTCGGCGATGGACAGCAACCACACAGACTCAGGTCAGTGTTAGGTTGCTGACAAGTTTATTGAATTCACCAGCAATTTTTATACCCTTTACAAACTTACTAAGAATAAAGGAGGGAGTTTCAAGGGCATAGATAACAGAAGAAGGATTTGGGCATTTAGCCAACAGGCGCCATCTGGTAATATCTTATCTTACTTGACATTTTCCCACAATGAAATATCCTTGACTCGAAACTTACAAAAGCAAGTTGTTGTATACTACTTGTTTTTCCTTGAAGTTTAACTTTTATTTGATTTCTTACTGCTAAGATTAATTATAACTTCTAGTAATTTGTTATTAATTTTTCATGACTATAATTACATGTCTATGCTATGTTAAATCATATTATACTATTAAGAACCAAGTTATTGTCTTTAGAGTAAAAAATCTTCATCTAAAAGAACTAAAACTTTTCTTTTGAACTAAATATAATGTATTTCTGTGGGAGGCTCATTACTTTGTAGAAGAAACCAGATGTAATAAATATGTTGATCACTGAAGCTAAGAGAATCACTTATATGCAACTAGATGTCTGGGAATCTTGTAAAAGTTAGCAAAAACATCACAAGACATATTGCTTCAGAATGTCCACCATTCCCTATAGGAATATTAGTGCTTTGTGTAAACAAATGAACTTTATTTTACTGGAATTGAGTTAACTCATATGAACTGTTTGTGTTCCCATCATCCTTCAACCGAAGAACTTTATTAAACATGATTAATCCGCGTAATATTGTGAGTTCTGGTGAAAAACAAAAAAGGAAGAGAGATTAACACTCTGAGGAAGGGGCTCCAGCTTTACTCAACTTACGACGAGTCCTTGCTATCGTCTTCCAGGGAAGGCCTTGGCAGCACCCAACTTATGACGAGTCCTTGCTATCATCCTCCAGAGGAAGATTACCAACCTCTGGCATGGGTCTTTATGCGCCAGGCACACTTCCCTGGCATGAGTTTTATGTGCTAGGCGCCCCCGCATCGGCCTATAAATTCATTGACATTGATAAAATAAACACGTTTCCTAAAAGACTAGAAATATAAAATCTTACATGACAGAGAGATAACCTGAACAGACCTGTATCTATTAAAGAATTTGAGTTGACTGAAATACTTCTATTAAGGCTAGGTTCAAGTGGGATTAGTTTTTTTAAATTTATTTTTTTTATTATAGTGCAAATTAAACCCAGTGCATGACACATGGTAGACAAGTGCTGTACCATTTAGCTTCATCCCTAGCAGTTTTTAATTTGAGAGAAGTTCTCACTAAATTGCTGAGTTTGGCCTTGAACTTGCGGTCTCCTGTTCTTAGCCTCCAGGGTAACTGAGATTACAGATGTGCACCAATGTGCCCAGGTTTTCTTAACTATAAACAAATATACTTCAAGAAGACATGTGCAAAACCTCTAAAAATCAACAAATTGATTTTGGCAATATAAAATATGGATAGTACATCTTGACCAAGTGAGAGTTTTCCTAGGAATGTAAAGATGGATCAGTCTTTTAAAATCAATAATTTTCTAGTAGATGCAAAACAAAGCATTGGACACAATTTGATACAACTCATAATGAAAACTCATCACACTATAAATAAAAGGAAAGTTCTGGAAATTTTATCAAGTTTTATAAAGAAAAGTAAATAAAACCAGACTCTGAAGGAAAAGAAAGCTATGTCCAGCATCAACACAACTGTCTATGTATAATATTCTAATAAAAGCTCATACAAGGAAGAAATCACTTTAATGTAATATGGAATACAATATCTACAGGAAGATCAACTGTATCCATTCAAGAAAGGAGGGAAAGTAAAGACATGAAAATTTTTTATTAGCCACTTCAAACATAGAAATAAAACCTCAGTGAGAAACTAATCCATATGCATCAGAAAAAAGAAATAGTCTGGTGAAAAGGCAGAGAAACCAGATCACTTTACATATGTTGCTGGGAATGTAAAATTATACAGCACCTTTAAAAATACTTTGACACTTTCTTAAACAACTCCACATGGGTTCCAGCAGTGGTTCACTTTGGCATTCATCCGAAGGAAATGGAAACAGCTCCACAAATATCCCAATATAAATATGCCACAGCTAGATTGATAAGCACCCACCAAACTGGAAATATCTTCATGAATTTTTGATGTTGGCCAATGAAGGGCTGTTTGTCCATGCCACAGAGTACACCTGAGCAATAACATGGAAGAACCTACTGACAGACACAGCAACCTGCTTGGAGAATGTTGCTGGGTAAAAAGAGTCAATTCACAAAACTTACACAAGGTGTAATTCATTAACACACATTGTTGAATACCTGGCATTATAGGCATGCATCACTGTATACAGATTTTACAAATAATTTAAGGAGAAAATAATAAATTCTTTGCAAGGGATGCTTATGATATAAATCTAAATCTTGAATGATAATCTGCATGTGAAGAGTCATACATTGTGGGGGCACCTGGCTCTCCTTGCAGTGATTGACAGAGTTCCACTCAAGGATGACTGCAGAGTCTCATCCTAAAAGGATTGTAGCCAGATGTATGCCTCCCTAGCTTGGATGTTATTCTGTGGAGTTTTCCTAATAATATATTACTCACTTCAGTCTGAGGATCTTGCTAGAGGTGATGGGAATAATTCTACAAATTTCCAGAAAAACATCACGGAGACAAAACACATGTTGAAACCCTGTGATGTTAACCTCACTACAGGAGAATGTTTTTATTATGTTAAAAATCAAGCACTGCATTTACTGGCACAGCCAGAACCTGTTGGGGCACAGAAACTTATAGATAACAATGTTTCCCCAAGTTCTAAGCACAAAGCACCTCCCACAGTAGCTACTAGATATGGACTAGCTTATTTAATCGATGGCAAGCCCTGGTACCCCCCTAAAGGCAAGACCTTAGAAAATGTAGATATAGATCTCCCCCTGTCTCCTACAGGGTGGTTTAATCCATATGATGGTTTTGTTTATGTGTGGTGGTAAAGTAAAAGAATAAGGTTTCACAACATTCCTTCCTTCCTACAAAGAATATGTCACCCCTATAATAAACGTTGGTACATAATAACCATTGGGACGGCTGCCCTCCTGTAGCCCTTAACTCAGCAATTTAGATATTAACCAGAAGGACCTAGTAGAGATGGTCACATGACATTATTTGTCTATCACTTTACTGCAAAAGTAATAAGAATAATCTTAGGTTACATAGAGTTTAGATAATAAGGAAATAAACATTGTATTAGCTCACTGACATAGATATTCTTAAAATAATTGTGATTAAGTAAGGATAATCTGTAAGGTTACTGTTTTCTCATAATATTTCATTAAAAAAATTTCTGCCTATGCTTTGGAAACTTCTTTGATTTTATTAATCATAAGCCTGTTATCATAGCCTGAAGAGAAATGTATATAAACCCATCCTTCCCCAGAATAAAGTGGGATTGATTGCACCAGAACTAGAGTCTGTGTCTTTCATTCTCCATCCATCACCGACGCTGTCTCCCCATGCCCTGTTTACCAGTGTGGAACCCATGGACTCCTGCTAGGGCTGGACCCCAGCAATATATGGAAAAAAAGCAGAAGCATGCACACATGCCAGTACATGTAACTCTGGTGAATCTGACTAGGTTTAAACTGGAGCACACTGAGTCCAACTTACCAATTGTGCCAGTACACTAGTTAGGCAAGATGGTTTACCACTAGGAGAGATGGAGTGAAGTATACATTTCTGATTTATTTCTTATAACTGCACGTAAATTTTTACCTACTCCAAAATAAAATATTAAAAAAAAACAAATAATATGGTTATCAAATGTTTAAAAATATTGGAGTTTTAAGTCCAAGAAAAATATATTTTAAACATAAAAATATAGCATTATAACTTTATTCTTTCATTTTATCTGTTTCCAAAATATTCCTTAATAATTAGAATATTTTTATTGATTAAAGATTAAAACAATTAAATGGACAAATTCGGCAGATAAAAGTTGTACAAAAAAATTAAAAATTAATGTCATTGCAAAAATCACTTTAAATCAATTGCACTTCTATATTGTAAGAACAACAACCAAAAATATTGTTTATTAATATTATTATTTCAAAGGATGAAATCCAGGGACACTCACAAACTCAGTCTCCTTTAATTGTATTTTAAATTTTCCAGACTGGCTTTACTTATGTCATCATCCTCCTGAGTAGCTGGGAATGCAGGAATGGCTCTTTGTACTCAGCAGAAATTGAATTTTAAAATAGCACCATTTACGACAGATATCAAAAAGTTTGAGTACTTATGAATAAGTTTCACAACCCATCAAAGAAACATTAATATAAAAACCTGAGGGAGATTTAGAATGGTGTAGGCAATAAGGACAGGATGGCAAAGGAGGAAGCCAAAGGCAGGGCAGACAGTGAGAGAACACAGAGCGTATGCCAATAAGGCCAAATTTCTAGCTGACAAATGTGCCCATGGACATGAGCAGAGACCCAACAGAAAGACTAAAATAGATATGTGGGCATGGGAATTGGAAGCAACAATAAATAAAAGAGAGCCTGGAGTCAGAAGAGATAGATAAAGGAGGAGGACCTAAAGCCTTTGAAAAGAACAAGTCAGCACTTTCCTATAGGATTCCAGGCTCTGACTCTGGGGCCCCTTCTCTTCAGAGGGATCTGTTACTTTACTACCTTTGCTACTGTAAAAAACATACTGCTTGCGTGCTATCTTCCTGTCCTATTCAATGCAAAAAAAAAAACAAAAAAAAAAAAAAAACTAAACATTTTTGACCAAAATTACTCAGTGGCTGGGTTTTGGAGAGCTTTGTTAGCATGTATGAGTTACTGGGTTAGATCCCAAGCACAATATACATTAAAAAATAAATAAATAAATAAAAGATCTTAAAAATTAATCCAAGACCTATACCTGGAAAACTGTGCACATAAAACAATACTAAGAGAAATTTAAATGACTTAAATAAACTGAGTGATATGTCATGGTCATATATGAAAAGATTCATATCATATATGAAAAAATTCAATACTTTTTTAAAATCTCAATTATTTCTTACACTGAGTTATTAATTTATTGTATCTGTAAACATAACCCCAGCAAGTCTTGTGGAAAAACTGAATCTAAAATGGAGTAAAAGAGTGGAGTATAGAAGAGTCAAACCAGCAGAAAGAAGTTGGAGGAACAGCACTACCCAGTTCCAAGCTTATTGCAGAACTCAGCAAACATCACACTGTGTAAGTAAAATGAGACCAGGTGAAGACAGAAGACACAAGCAAACTCACACCTAAGTGGTCAAGCAAGTTTTGACAAACATGCCATGTCAATGAGAAAAGGAGAATCTTTTCCACAAATGGTGCAGAAAAATTTTGTGACCATATGTAAAAAATAAATAAATAAATAAATAAAAATAATTTCAAGCTCTGCCTTAAACAGTATGAGCAACTAAGGGGGAATGATCATAGATCTAAATGTAAGTATTAAAATCATAAAATCTTCAGAAACAAGAGATAAAACTCATCATGACCTGAGTTTTGGTTGACTTCTTATGTAAAATACAAAGCACTAAAGAAAAGGAGAACTGGATGTACCTCAGAGGTACAACACGTATTCAGTATGCTTAAGACCTTGAGCTCAATCCCCAGTACAAGAAAAAGACACTAAGAATAAATGAAAGGACTGATCATGCACATGGACTGGTGAAAACTTGGAACAGTTGTAACTTTAATATGATATTGGGAATGTAATGTGTTTATCTCTTTGGAAAGAGTTTGGCAGATTCTTAAAGTGTACACCTACATCATGGTCAACATATTCCACTTCTGGGCATCAACCAAGAGAAATTCAAATACAGTTCTGCATGTATGTTCTGCATGTATAGCAGAGGTGAATAAGTGAATGGATAAACAGATAAAAATATACACAAAAAAATAATCAGTACTGAAAAGGAAGAAAACAATACACAGATGATGTGATAGTCTAAATTCTACTTCAAGATAGACAAGAACATGAAAAATGTATGATTATATAATGTATTAGAATTTTATAGTGAGAAAAGGCACAGTAGCAGTTTCTTGAAAACAAGGAAGTAATAAGGGGGAAGCAAGAAACTTCTGGGGGAAATGAATACATTTATTATCCTGGAAGGGCCTGAAAATTCCTTAGGACACAATCTAAATGCATGCAAGTTTTTATAAATAAATTATACCAGAGTAAAGTATATGGAAAAGCCCAATAAGTCATATATTAAAAGTTTAAATTTACCTTGCAAGCACAAGGCCCTGGGTTCGATCCCAGCACCAAAAAAAAAAAAAAAAAAAAAAAAAAAGTTTAAATTTAGAAACAATGGGGCCAACAAATTAAGACTTGAGTAGGAAGATAACCATAAGAACAAAACAAACATTTTTAAATAACAAATGATATCTATATACAAACAAGCCACTGTGAGCAATAGAGCATGTTAAAATGTAATAATATATAGCAACATTGTCAAGACAGATCCTGGAACACCAGAGTTTTTTCTAGGGTACCACAAATTCAAAGCTATTTTATTGTAAAAGCCAAGTGTTATTTGCCTTTTTCATTCTGGTTCTCCCAAGAGTGTATAGTTGAATTTCCCACAGGTTACATGACAAAAGATGAACTTAAAATATAGAAAGAGGGGAATCCAGCTGTATTCTAATTTCAAGATTTGCAGAAATTTACAACAATACTACTATTCTTTCCACTAATTTCTTTGGTGATCAACAAATATTTTACTAAAAATACTATGTATGTTAATATGTAATGTGTACACATTATCTTATGTGAATATAGTATTTTCCAAATTCTCATTTTTAGTTCACAACAGGGCAAATAATTATAGAAAACCTAATATAAATGAAAACTGATTTGATTGTTCAGTGTTGGGGAGAGTTATTAATTTACAATCAAAAACCTCTTAGGCAGTCCCCTTGAGGGGAACAACTTCCCTGTTAATGTCTGGCCAGACACCCTATGGGAGGGTCTCCACATTCTGGAGGGAAGACCTTCCACATGTTGACTGCAGGTGTGGCTGCTACATATAATGCCTGGGCTATAAAAAGCTCAGCACAGATTTTCAGACTCAACCTTTAGAATCATGCACAGCATCTTACTATGAATGCTGCACAAACCAACATATGAATTACATTGTTTGTATCTTGGCTGTTTTCATCTGATTTTTGTATGTGTTCATTTCTAATGTGTTTTATATGAATATTATTCTACAACAGTTTGGAATTGTTTAAAGATTGTACTTCACCTTGGAACCATGGAGAAACACTGAACTACATATCTATTATTTTTTTTCCTTTTTTTTTTTTTTTTTTTTTTTTTCAGGACTGGGGATCGTACATATCTTTCAATAATAGCAATTGGTATGTTCCCTAAAGAAAAATGTTAAGACTAGAAATTATCTCTACTTAATTAACAACAATGAAGAGGACTGCCTCCCTCTATATACTATTTCTAATATAAATATCAATGCAATCACACTTACAATGGGAATTGGCAATGGCAATGAGAACCATGCATACGCTTTTCAGTGAAGAAATTGTCCATGGTTTCAGATGAATTGATTTCATTAAGTTCATCTTTGCTATGTACTGGAAATTAGAAAAAATGATGAACACTTACAAAAATGATATTTTAAGCAAAAAATTTCATCACAACAAAATAAGTAAGAGGGGAAGGAAAGAAGGACAAGACCCACTGAATGACCTGGAAAGCAAATCTCACTGGGTGCTTTAGGTGAAAGACTTGACTTCCTACATTCATCTCCTTTCTCAAACAGGTTTATTCTTGATTTGGATCAGCTACATATCCATAAAAAATGATGAGGATCATCCTATAAAGGGACCCATGACTAGCATAAGCCCTGAGTTTCACCCTTGATTTCCTGCTAATTAATTGCAAGGCTGCCAGGCATGGTGGCACAAGCCTGTAATCCCAGCAGCTTGAGAGGCTAAGGCAGAATGGAAAGTTCAAAGCCAGCCTCAGCAACTTAATGAAGGCTTAAGAAACTCAACAAGACCTTGTCCCTATAAAATATAAAAAATGACTGGGGATGTGGCTTAGTTGTTAAGCACCTCTGAGTTCAATCACTGGTACCAAAAAACAAGCACAAACATGCATACAAACTAATTGCAAGACCATTCAGAAAATTGCTCAATTTCTCAGTACTTTCATTTTTTCACCCATAATATGCACGTAACATTTTCTTCACGTTTTTTGAGTGAAGGAGTGATGACAAAACCAGACCTGGTTGTGAAATAAAATTACAATAATGTTATGGTCAGAGTCCAGTGCCTGGGGAAAGGGTCAATTACCCTCCCCTCTCTCAGCCTTTCTCCAGGAAGTCAAATTGACCAATACATAATTGCCCTAAGAGTCTAACTAGTTTCTCCTGAAATGTAATAGATGTCTGTGAGAGGAGCTGTATCTTCTTTCCTCTTCTGTGAGCACACTTTATGTTAGAGACACTGCATGATGCCTTCAGTCACATAGATTAGGTTTTTTTTTTTTTTTTAAAGAAGAAAAAGCTCTAATGATAGGATGAGTCTAACATGACATCAAATAATATATAATTATTGTGAGAAACTGTGGATAAGGGCTTAGAATTTTGGATGCTAATCTTCTCTGGGACCTCTGGCATAAAATAAACTTTGGTTTCTCCTAACGTCTGAGTGCCATCTTGCCGTTTTCTCAACAAAGTGTGATGGAAAATCATACTTCTACAAGAATGCTCCCAAAGAAAAACAGAGAGACGTGCACCTTGTAGAAGGGAGGGAAAACTAGTCAAGCACTATCCTCCCAGTAAATCTTTTCTTAATAACAATGCACCCGAAGGAAAGGGGCGGATACTGAATACACAGCTCTGGACTTTGACCTTCCCCCAGTGCAAAATAGTCCTAAATGGATGCAAAGAAAATTATCAAAACTCTGGGAAACAATGAATCTCAGAGGAAAAAAAAAAAAGCAATGGGGAAGATTTTAGTACTCTTCCCTCAAGATCTGAACTCCTATCTCCCCAGATTACAATAAATATTAACCATTTTACAGCATGTCCACATTCTCCAATACTATAAAACCCAGATTTTTTCTGTAAACCGCAGTCCATCTCCATACTCAGAAAATGGGCCCTCCTGTGCCTGATTGAATTTGCTTAAAAATAAAGCAAAGCTTGCTGATCTGAGGTTTTATTTCCGTCCCCTGTGTCTGTCACTTGTGGGCCATGAGCTTACAATCATCATCCCTGTGCTTTCCCAAGTTCACCAAATAAGAAATGGCTGCAATACAGTATAAACCACGTTTCCCAGAGTTCCTCCCCTGGGATGGTATAGCTTTCATTCATCAGGCTCAAAGGAGATCCAGAAATATAGAGTTTAAGCATGGCTTACCTCACTCAGGTCTTGTCCAGAAGATCTTGGGACAGTGACAAACTCAACCACAGCATAGCCTGAGAGCGAAGAGTCACAGAGAGCAAGGGTGGCCTGAAGTGCACAGGACCTTATCCATCCTGTCCAGGAAGAGCTCTTTGGCACAAGTTCTGCTGCCCTACAGCAGACCTCTCACCTTGAAGCTGAACAAAATCACTCTATCCATGTGAACGCTGAAAGCTTGCAGCCACTCAAGCAGTACTGAAGTCACAGAAGGAGCCATCACCACCCACCCAGCGCCACTCGTACCTGTGCTGACAGCGCCGCCTAGCGACGCCACTGGGTAGAGCCACTGCCCCAGCATAGTGTGCATGCCTACCCTCCCTCCTGGGAAATCACTGGCACTCTGGGAATCAGAGTGGGGGCCTTGCCATTCCTGCTGGACCTGGGACAGCCCAGGTGGAAGGGTGCTTTTGTGAAATTCCAGCTGTATCTGAGTTAAACCCAGCCAATGTCAGGGTCCCAAAGGATTGGATGGTGGCCCAGGGGCCCCCAGTGTACATTTTTTTTTTGTTCTTGGGGTCAAAGGTCTTGGTAAAATAGAATAAACTCTGGTGGGGGTTTTGGTTAGGGTAACTTCACCACCAGTGGTTTGGAGGGAGCTTACAGTAAGATGAATGTTCCATTTTTAAATGGAAAATGCAACAATGGAAATCACTTTGTTTTGCTTCATAGCTTGTAGGTGTTAGAGTTCAGGTACTCCATGATGGCAAGGCAGGATATCAGCACAATGCCACTGGAAGATGAGCCAGGAAGATGAGTCATCTCATCCTTATTTGCCATAAGTTCCATTGCAATGAACAACTACTGCCACTAAGGACTTATCGCCATGGCAACTCCCGTCTCAGGTTTGGCATTATAAAATGATCAAAGATGACTCTTAGGTCAGAAAGTAGGCGACTGTAGGGGGCACAGCTGAGAAGCTAGAAGAAAGACCAGCCCACCAAAGATGACCAGAAAGTTCACAGCAAGGTGGATGGAAAGTTCCACTGACCCTTCACACCCACCTGTCACTCAACAGGACCCCCTCCCATCCTAGTCTATACAAACCCTGGGCAGCCAGGGCCACTTGCGATTTTCTCTAGGTTCCTATACCCTGGGGGTCTGGGAATTTTGCCCAAGAGCCAAATTCCAGTAAAGCTTGCTTCAGCCACTTTCTGACACATTTTATTTGGCTGATAACTGCCTGCCTAGACCCGCTGAGTTTACATTTGGTCACGCCGTTGAGCCCGCTGAGCCACCCGAGCTCACAATGACAAAGTGGACAGTATTATAATTTTGTAATTTAATGTAACTAATGGGAGAATTTTGAACATTATTCTAACCATGTGTTACTAGATAGCTAAGGGGAGCAAATGGGGTGAGGCCTTCAATCAGATCTGTATAGGGAAGGGAATGCCTCACAGTCAGCACATAAGACAAATTTGCCAATTGTGGAGACTTGAGCTTCTCTTGCTCAGCCCATTCTATTCTACCCAACAGAATGATGTTTTCACTTTCACTGTCAGTAACCAAGTGAAGCCAGAATTAAGGACAGGCAGTTAGTGTAGAAATAAGTGATCAAGTCAAATAAAGGAAACGAAGGCCATGAAAGACATCCACCTCTGGAAGTTGGAGTCTGCCCTGGGAGAATGGAATGTCAAAGATCTCTGGAGTCCATTGATTACCAAATTTACCTGCCTTTATCAAGGACTGCAGGCAAGGAGCTTCTAACTAATGTACCTTGGGCCCTTACCTGCTTGAATCACCTTGGCCCTCCCTCTGGCCATGGCTTCTCACTTAATGCAAAACCAGACCTAGTCATGTAGGCAGAAAGGAGAGATAAGGGGGAGAGAGCTGGAGAACAAAAGAGTATTTTAACCTATAAAAGATGTAGGGTGTGCTCACTTCTTGGGACTTTAGAACATCAGCCATGGCCCCCTTCTTCCTGCTGGGAGAAGTCTGTATTAGTACCTTTAAATAAAACCTGCTTAATATGCTTGCCTTGCTGTGCTTCTCTAGTGTTCAATCTTCAACATTAGAAGAAGCAGAACTCATCACCATTAAACGGTGGTATCACAAGGTACTGGATGCCAACTGTGAACCCCACTAGCACATGTAATTAACATCATTTCTTTGGTCAGAATACAACATTAAAAAACAAGTGAAAGAGAAGCCACTCAGAGAACTGAGAAGGGATAGGAATGGATGGAACATGCAATAGGGAATGTTGATCTAAAGAAGAAAGAAAAAAATTCTCCAAAGATTAATGATAATAATTTGGGAATGGCAGACTTTTGCAATACTGTTAGGAGTTCAGGTACACCAAGATGGCGGAGACAGGTTACAAGAAAAATGCCAGTGGAGGAAAAGACAAGGAGTCTCTGTAAGTACTGCTACCATGACAACTACAGCCACTGAACACTTATCACCATGGTAACTCCCTCCTCAGGTATGGCATTCTCAAGCAACCAGTGGGGATGAAATGGACAATATTTTAATTAGATTTTTTGAATTAACTAATGGGGACACTATTCTAATCAAGTATTACAAGGTAATCAATGGGAGGTAATCAATGGGAGCAATCAAGTCTATATAGAAGAATAAATGCTTTAGAGCTAGGCATATAAGACACTGATTTCTGGGCTTTCTGGATTTGTGGATCTTGCACCTGTCTCTCAGTCAACCCACTCTACTCCAAACTAAGGAGTGCTGCCTGCACCTTCACCTTCATTTATTCCATACTTGCCTGTTACCTCTAAGTGTCTTCCTCAGTTCTTTGTTTATGATATCAAGTATTTGAACCCTAAGTGGCACCTCCAAAATATGGGTACCTGAGCACTGCAGTGGGAATATGCATCTTGTTGTAAACTGTGGGCAAAGAGGTTGAGAGAAGGACAGAAATTTGAAGACAAAACTAATGCAGATTACATCAGCTCTTTAAAGACTAAATCTTGGCCACCTGGGTTAAAACCAAGAGTGACATCAATCTGAAACTGCCCAGACAATGGTTTGACAGATACTTAGAGAAGCACTTTTTGTATAAAGTTGTGATGCTCTCTGTGCAAATTGTGATTTTGAAATAGTATTTTTGATAGTTACTAACAAGTAAATATTGCCCTTTCTCATTACTCATTTATAGCCAATCTGAACTAAAAATCAGGGGTGAGGAGGCAGGAGCTTGGGATATCAGGACCCTTTATGCTCATTCCTCAGATTTATGGTTGTCTTCACAGACTGCAAGTGTAAGGGAAAAGGTATGAAGTTTAGACAGGCTTAAAAATACTTTTGTTTTTGCTTTATAATAAATCTCACTAACTTACCATTGCACTGTTGCCAGCTCTTGTATTGAGTCCTGTTTTCCACCCCTCACACTTGGCATACAGAGGTAGTGGACTTGATACCGGCTCTTGCTCATCAGCATGGCAGCTACAGCAGCAATAGACAAATAGGAATCACCCAGACCTGGTGTCTGTGACTCACCGCTGGGTTGGATATTCTGGGAAGGGTTATGAGAACACTATCACTGACAAGAATCAGTAGAAAGCCATGGAGAGTAAGTAGAAAGCACTTCTGACCAGCGGGTTGTCCTATATCATCTTTCCCAATTTCTGGCATTTATCTGTTCCCATCTCAGGTCTCCTTTACTTTGTTCACCTTCACACACCCAAGTGCAGCCTTCCCTACCTCTGCCTGTCTCAGGTGCACCAACTTCTCTGCAAGTATTCATTCATCCCTTGTAGTGTCTCTTTCTATCCAGCAGATGGCAGTGGTTCTGCATTTTCTGGTTTTTCTTCCACCTAAAATCTGTCCCTGTGATTCCTAAATGTGGTTAATTATCCCTGACTTTAAACCCTTGGGGGGCAGATCAGAGCTCTGGTTGTCACAGCTCTTTGGCAGCTAGTGCTGGAATCCACACTGATTCAATCTATACTCTCTTTCTTGGATGTTTTCCTCCACTCTTGGCTTCCAGGCTTTGCCATCCCCATCAATTTTCTGAGGAGTTTGATGGTTATGTCTGCAGGCAGGATGACATGAAACTGCTTTGTTAGGTGTGGGAGTAGGAGCCACAGGAAAGACAGGAAAAGCCAGTGCATTTTATGAGTCACCTTTTGTCCTCCAGCCTTTTCTCCAGTATTGTCTATATCTTAATCTTAACTTTACTTTTTTCTCTGTTTGCTTTTTCTTGTCCTCAGCTGAGTGAAGAGCTGCTAGGAGTGATTAGGTCAAAACTGCAGCACTACATTGGTTTCTCCTGCATTCACATCCCTCCTCCTCCACCCCTCTCTACACCCAGCTCAAAGAGTCTTCTACACAGTCACTAAGACCTCAGACCTCAGGGAGGCTGCAGGGAAAACATGCTCATTAGGATTAGAATAGAAATGTCACATTTGCTGAAGCTGCTGCACAGAAATGGGGGCACCTCCTTCCTGCTTCCAACTCCACTTTTCAGTGTCCAAATCCTCCACCTGTCCTACATGGTATGATGAGAAACGGTGATAACCTTAGTTGGGACTACTCTGTCCCACCTCTTCCACCAATCAGTTGACAGAAATATTGGGTGAAAATTTGCATAAAAATGCTTATGGTGTGTATGCTTTAAAATATTTTTAGCATTTTTTTTTCAGTAGTGGGGATTGCACTGAAGGGCACATAACCACTGAGCTCTATCCCTAAGCACCTCCTTTTTTGAGGGGGTCTAATTAAAATGTGCAGGCTGATGTCAAACTTGAGATCCTCATCCTCTCAAGTCACTGGTTATATAGGCATACAACACCATAACTGGTTAATGTTGTAAATCTTTAACTTTTATTTTCATAATTTTTTTATTTTGCAGGATTATGTGTATATTCCTGGGCCTCTGTTTGTGAGATCTTCCTGTGTATGGTTTGTGCACATGTGTGTGTATAATTGTACTCATGTAATATATATATATATATATATATATATTCATACATATTTTCTTTTATTTAATTGCTCTCATTTTTACCAATTTATTATTTAATCTTGGTTTGACTTTGGTGTGACAACATTTTACATGGGTTTGTTTTGTTTTCATCTTTTACTTTGTATTGTGGTTTTATTTCTCTTGCTATAATTTCATCACTCTTTTCACCTAATAAAAAGCACATTTTCCCGTTCCCTCTACCTTTCTTTCTTTTATTATTTTAGTTATTCTTTTACTCTTCCATCTTTACTGCCTTCATAAGCTACCTACCTCCAGTATCTCCTTTATTTGCTTCTTAATTATTTCAAACTCTCACCCTACAATTATATTTTCTCTTCAATTAAGTAACCATAATTCCACTCCCTTATAGAATTATATAGTGTATGTAATTACTACCCATTCATATCTTGATTATTAACACAGTGGATGACATAACAGACCCTGCTTGTTAATGATTGATTATTATTGTTCCTGATGTTAAATCTTGACCCCTCGATCCCTCTACAGGTGATAATTAGTGTTATAGATGTCAAAGTACACACCAGGCACTTAAGGGTTGCACAAGTTATTAATATTATTGCAAGTCCCTGCTCCCCCTTTCTCTAAGAGGAGTTGGAATATGGACACTTCATGCTCACAGAGCAGAGATTGTGCTGATGAGTCTCACTTACAGTTCAACCAAGTAAAAGTGAACCTTACTTCACACACACACATTCTAGCCTCATAGAGCCTTCATGATACTTCATATAGAATAGGGGAAAAAAATACCCTAAACCAACAACCAGGCCCCAAGTGGAAACAACTAGAGTGGACCTCAGGTCCCACTCTGGTCATGTATTCATATAGCAAAATCAGAAAGAAATCTCCAGAAAAAAAAAAAAAAAAGAGAGACAGCAACACCACAAAAACATACATATATAAGAGGGAGAGGGAGAGGCATCCAACACAACTGAGGAGCAGGTTTAAGCCTTTTGAGAAACAAGAAAACAGGCAAACTCTTCTCCCTGCAAAATTCACAGTGTGTGTGGGTGTGCATGAGCAGTGAGTGAGCATGTGTATGTCCATGGTGGGAGGAAGGGTTCTGGGTGCCTGCAGCCTGGTGTTGCAGTGTGCATCCCTGACCACACTCCCTCTGGTTTATCCCAGAACCGCTCTTTTGGGCTTTGGGCTTTCAGAACCTCACCCACCCCCAGTCCCTTACTGTCTCCCTTCCCACCTGGGCCTGAAGGTCAGACCTGGCAGGGGAAGAAGAGGCAGATTTCCAGTCAGTGTCTGGCCAAATGTCCAGGGTGGGTAGGGGCAGGAGGGGAGGCTGGCATTCTCTGGACCTTTTCTGAGGTGCCAAGCCAGGCAGATTTGGTGGGGAGTGTTATCTCCAGCCCCAGCAGATCAGTGGTCCTGGTAATACCCTCTTTTCGTTTCCATGGGAGCCCCTGGAACAGGATGCATGGAGAGGCTTCCTAGACACAGGAGAGGCAATCTCTGTGGGAAGAGGGAAGAGGTTTCTTGAAACAATATCTAGCTCAACCCAAATTGGTGGGCAGCCTGGTCTTTCCCGTGACCCTCTACTCTGCCACTTCCTTCCTTTTCTTTCCCTTCGACAGTGAGTCCCAGACCCAGGACCTCAGGGTCTCCAGGAGGATGAAGGTGGGGCCTGAAGATGAGTTCCATGACATGGGTTAGTTCCCATGGCAGGGATCCAGGTTCAGTTGAAGTGGGGCACAAGGAAAGAAAGCAGGTCCAGGCCCTGGGAATGGAGTGCACAAAGTCCAGGCAGTGGTGGAGAGCTCTGAATGAATGTTGGAGGTGGGGACTTGAGGCAAAGGGTCTAGGCAGGAGGAGGGTCTAAAGAAGTCTGAAAGGTAGGAACCTGGGGCATAGGGTCCAGGCAGGAAGAGGGGTCTGATTTTGGGTGGTGGGGAGGCTGCTAGTCCCCTTCCAAGCCCTAGTCAAGTCTGGCAGCAAGCATCTCTGCTGTGTAATAAAGTTAAGATGAAATTTCCTGCAAGCCCAGAAACACCTTCAACAAAAGAAGGTAAAGAAGACAGTTTTAGCTTTGAAAAACCATTAAACCAGGAAATGATGACCTCACAGCCACCTGCTAAAAGACCTCCTGGGAGTCTTGCTCCCTGTCCTGTGCCCAGCACTCTAGGGAGCGCACACAGTCTTTTGAGACTCCTGCATCAAAACATATAGCAGAAAGCCTCCAAGTTTTCTCTGTTCTGCCACTGGATTCTCCTGGTACTGGTGATCTTTAATGGAGTAGTTTGGCTCAGTCTAATTGCAGGTTAAAGGTTTGAAAGTCAGCTTTCCATTGCTGTGACAAAATACCTGAGGTGAACAGCTCACTAGGAGGATAGTTTTCAGAGGCTTCGCTCAATGGTTATCTGACTCTGCTGCTCTGGCCTGTGGCAGCTCAGCACACATGGCAGGAATGTGTGGCAGAGAAGTCCTGAACCCCTCATGGCAACTGGGATGCAAACAGACAGGCAGGGCCAGGTCCTGAAGCCTTCACCTCCTCCCAGTAGGCCCTGCCTCCTGAGAGTTCCAACTCTCCCAGTAGCACCACCAACAAGGGACCAACTTCAACACATGTACCTCTGGATGGACACTCCTGTGACCTCAGCAGGGCAAAGTTGTTCTCCTGAAGCAGGGTGTGCAACTGCAGAGGCTCAGGTGTGGTCAATGAAGGGACAATGGGTTAACAAGTCTGCAGTCAATCTCTTTCCTGCCATTTTGCTGCCACAAGTGTTCTCCCCCCTGACACACACACCATTTTACAACCTAGATTGTAAGCCCACAAACTTTCTCATTAGTCATTGGTTAGATTGTAATTAGTCCATGGAACCCAACTACTTGAGAATCACTCCCTCACCATTCCCTCTCTCTTTTTCTCTCTCTCATTCTTCAGGGCAGACACTGCTCATCTGCTTAATAAAATATTTTGTGTGAGTTCCTGCATAGGAGTGATTTACTGGGTGCTTTCAGTCTACAGGTGTGCTGGCAGTCACTGGTCTCTCTCTGACAGTTGAAGGGCTTCCAAGCACCAGGGTGCCTGCCTGTGGGTGGATGACTGTGGAGTGGGAGTCCTGGGTCCCTGAACTAAAGTACTTCTCCCCCAGCCTGAGTCCAAGGTGTCAAGAGTGCTTGATGTCAAGTAATCAATTGCTTCCTGCCTCCACTTGTCACCTTGATGTGAGAAAGTGAATACCTGCTTTCCTGGAGAGGGGAGAACATGTGAAGGGGTGAGATATGTATCTGGCACCAGGGCCTCCAGCAGCAGGGTGGGCCAAGGAAGATCCCCATTTCTAACCTGGACACTGAGATTGGACATAATTGCTCAGCAAATGCTGTGATGGCTCTGACCCTGTCCCCACCCTGCAACATGGGAACAGCAGGGCTGCCTCCATGTAGAGGGCCTCAAAAAAGCAGATGGACCTTCTCTCCACTCCACACACTGCATGGGAAACACTGGACTCAGATTTTCTCAAGGATACTAGTTACTCAGAGAGGAAGGCAGGAAAAAGAGGGTAAAATGTAAAAGCCCTGGTGGTGCTCAGAGGTGGGTCCTGACCTTGTCACAATGAGGCACTGCCTGGTCTAGTATAGGGACTTGCCTAGTAATAACTGGGTTCTCACCTGGTCAAGTACAGGGCCCTGACCTGATCACAACTGGGTCCTCACCTGGTCACACTCTGTTCTTTGACCTTGTCAAGCTCAGGGCCCTGGCCTGGACACTACTGAGGCCTGTGTGGTCACAAATGGGCTCTGATCTAGTTAAGTACAGGTCATTGCCTGGTCACAACTAGGCAATGACCTTGTCACAACTGGACACTAGACACAATGAGCAAGGTTATAACCACCCTTTACTGTACAACCACCGATCACCAGTCAAGAACTGTCCCCCTTCATTCTCCAGAAGCCTTTCCTTTAGGTGGTCCTGGTTGTAGATGTGTTGATGTGGGTGGACTGTACATTGGGCAAAATTTTGCTATATCTCAAGACCCCCATGAAGCCACATCCCCATTGCTGGCAATGGGGATGCCGGAAAGTGGACTGTTCCTGGGGAAAAACAACCCTTCCCTCAGTGCAGCCTAATTTCCAAGTCCCATAATACATCTGGGGAGCTCCATGTTATATGGATGGTGAAGAGTCAAACCCCAGGTTAATATGCTTCTGAAGAGATTTTAAGTGTAGAAATATCTGGCAAATGTTTTCCCTTACTTAAAATAATTATCAAAAGTGTAATTAGTATCTTACATTCTCAGTGAGATCTCAGCCTCAAGTCATATGAAAAGAAGCCCTATTACAATCCCCTACCCTGAGCTTACACAGCACCCTCATCTTCAAAAATAATGGGAGATGTTTCACAATTGTCTGCACCCAAATCTAGCCAGCCTGATTACCAACCAAGGACAAAAGGGTTGAAAAACCATAGTCATCAATTTCCCCACCCAGACCATGCTGAAGCTTGCATTGCAATGTAGACAGCAGAGGTCGGCAGCCTCAGCCAGAGACTGATCTGAGACTGAAGGAACAAAACTGTCAGTTTCACTTCTCTCTGTCTTCTCTCTTTCACTCTTTCTCTCCCTCTTTCTCCATCTGTCATTCTCTCCTGCTGCTTTACTAAACCAATTGATGGACATGGCATTTTTTCTCTATGGTTTCTGTTAATTTCTATACACGCACATACACACATATGTATATATATTGATTTTAATCTGGCACACCTAAGTTAATGTATTTTGTTGATCAGAACTATTTTATCAAAGTATAAAGTTTTTATTTTTACACTCTGCTTTGTTCAGAGGACAATTTGCAAAAGTTAGTTCTCAATCTGATAGATTTTAAAAGCATGTAAGGCCTTTGTACAGGTTCAGGGCAGTCAAGGACCAGAAGAGTGAGCAGAGTCATCAGGAAAATAAAGATTCTGTTGGAATGGCTTAGAAACACTGCAACCTCTCTGTCCTTGAGCCTGGAGACATTATCTTATTAGAAAAACATTTGGTACTAGTGGACTCTGAGTAGCAAGCAAGGTATATGGTCTGCACATACAGAAAGTTAACTGCACTAATGTAACCTAATGTAACTTTATATAACCCTGGAATATTCTTCATATTATCAAAATGTCTGAACTGACATTTTTTACTTCCTATTGCTTTCCATGCAACCCTGGATGAATGCCTTTCCTTATTGTGTCAAGTCTTTCATGATCCTTCTTCTATAATCTCCATTCCACTTTCCAATAGGATTATTATCTACACTGATGGAGGAAAACATTCAGGTGTGATGTCTATATTCACTGATAAAAATTGACTGATGATTATACATTGCCTCAATCTTCTCCTCGGCGAGTACAATTACCTGCAATTATTTTGGCTCTTTGTATATTTTCCAACACCTTAAACATCATTGCAGACTCTCAGTATATAGCAAAACTGATGCCACATATCTCCTCTGCTATGTTGTCCCCTCATTTGGATTCCTGTTTATCATTCCTTAATCTCTTTTATAGGATCATATGGTCTCAATATTTCTTGCTCAGATATATAGTCACACTAAAATCATGGACTTCTTACTGAAGAAAATATTTGTGCTGATACTGCAATAAAATCACTTTATCCTCTTTTAAGATGCAATGGAGGACTGGGGATATAGCTCAGTTGGTAGAGTGTTTGCCTCACAAGCATAAGGCCCTGGGTTCAGTCCCCAGTACTGAAAAAGAAAAAATATGCAATGGAATCACACAATTTTTTCATCAAAATGCTCACTCTTTAATAAAGGTCTTTTCTATTTCCTCTCAACAGGCCTGTTTCCTCATTAATAATTGCTCCTTTTGGACCTTCTTTCCTTCCTCTACTCGGGAAAACATGAACCCTCAAGGTTTACATTCTAATGCCCTTTGGAAGATGGATGTAACTCATCTTCCTCCCTTACACACATAGTCTTTCTTCCATGTTATCATAGATATATCCTCAGGTCTTATATGGGCCAGTGTACATCATTCAGAGAGGATCTCAGCCTGTATCTCTCACTTGTTCCTTTGCATTCCCAGTATGGGTAAACTTCATCATTTAAAGCCTGATAGTGCCCCTGCTTATACATCTAGTGCCTTTGCTCAGTTCTGTAATCAATGAGATATAATTTTAACCCATGGAATTCTCCAAAATCTTACTGGACAGGCTTTAGTTGAACACATATATCACACATTTAAAATGTGCATTAAAAAAGGGGGGAACAGACTTTCACTTATTGATAATGATCTTGATATTGCCTTATCCACAATAAATGATCTTAATATACAATATGAAGGTAATACTCATTGATGGTCCTCTGGCTTGGACAGACACTTTACCCCTAAGGTACAACTATTATTGGGGGCTGTGCCATGTTGGCGGCACCGGGATGGCGCCTAATCACATCGGCAGTGAGGAGGTTAATTGACATAAGCACACTCAGGTGATTTTCTCATCCATGCACACAATGTATGCACATGTGTTCTCGAGCAATAATTGCCTGCCCGAGCATCTCGCCTAATCTTTGCGTAAGAGGCGTGGCCTTGCTCTCCGCGTCCTGGAGGTGATATAAGCATAGGCCGAGTGAGACAGAGGATAGCAGCCATTAGCAGAAGAAACGCTGTGCGGCAGTAGCCAGAGAAGAAGATATGACGCAGCAGCCATTACCAGAAAAGCTACTAGAAGAAGGCACATGCAGGGCAGCAGCCAGAGGGAAAAACATGCTACAGCAGCCATTAGCAGAAGAAAAGCAGTAGCAGAAGACATGCCACAGCAGCCATTAGAAGCAGCCAGAGGGAAAAACACAACAGCGAATAGGGGCAGCTGTGGAAGGGAGATTGCGGAACGGAGAACTGAGACGCATCACTAGGGCACCTTAGGTAGACACACCCTTAGTTCACAGGATGCAGGACTTTAAGGCATGGCAGGCCTCTCTCCTTCTAAGCTCTAAGAAAAGCCTGTCTTTCTTTCAAAGTTTCTCTCTTAAACAAAGTTTCTTTCTCTCTGATAAGTGGGTCTCTCTATCTCTCCTCTCAAAGCAAGTAACAAGCAAGAAATAGTCTCTCTCTCTCTCCTCTCAAAGCAAGTAAACCTCATTTCCTCTATCCTCTATGAATAAGCAAGAAAGCAGTGCACTAAAGAGAAAGATAGAAGTGCCTCAGTTTCCAATCCACCACCCATAAGACCGGTGCAAGTTGTTGCTGCAGGCGGTGACAAATATCCACGGATTTTGGAACCCTAAAGAGCCAGCGACAAACTATGAAAGATTTATATAAAATATTGAGTTCCACCAGATCTGATATGGCAGGATCCTGTACATTTCAGTACATGTGTGAGGGGATATCCTGCTGTTTTTACTCATACAGGTTCTGTCTGGATTCCTGCCAGGTATGTGAGACCTATCAATCATCATGAGTTGGCCACAAGGACTTCACAATTTGATTCCCAAATTCCATTTTATCCTAGTTGAAGAGGACCCTGAATCAAAGGAGGAACCTCTGACATGAACAAGAGGCTCAAGAGACCCTTGATCTTTGAATCATCTAGTGGCTTGGGGGGATATAAAGAGTTTAACAACATCTGCTGAATAATTGCTAACACAGGTAATTTAGTTACATCTCTGCAAAATTAACCCAAAATTCCACAACTATGCTGTCTACTATTGTGTTGTATCCCTGTTGGAGATGACTGTACAAAAATCTGATCCATCTTTGGCTTCCTGCACTCATTATAATATTTGGATCTGCTCAGTGGAAATTGTTAATTCTTCTGAAAATTTGTATTAGAAATTGATTCTGTTTACTCATGATCTCTGGAGAATAAAGCAAGATCTTTGCTGAATGGGAGATACCCATCTTGAGAGAGTGGAGAAGGTGGTAATGAGTTTGTTGTAGAGAAGGGAGCCAGAACTGAATAAGTGCACAGAGATGGCTAAGCACATTGGCACACACCTGCAATCCCAGCAAGTTAGTTGGCCACAGTAGGAGGATCTTAAGGTCAAAGTCAGGTTCTACAACTTAGATTCTGTCTTAAAAAGAACTGTGAATGTTGCTCAGTGGCAAAGCATATCTAGGTTCAGTCCCCAGCACCAAAAGAGAGATAAAAAGAAGACAATAAGGACCATGGATTTTGAAGGGTGCCAATCTAAGCAGTAGATTTCTTTCTTATCTAACACTTCACAGAGATGAGAGATTATTATCTTAGTCCATGATCAGGAGTATGGAAGATTAAATGAGATAAGAAGAATGAGAGTTTGAGACTATTGGAAGAGTTAGCAGCTGAAATCAGTGTTCATTGGATCTGTTTGGTTTGGAAAGAAAGTGATGTGAGCAAGTGTCTGCCAGTTATGACCCACAGGCCACGCGCAGCCTGGTGCCTGATTTTATACAGCCAGTGAACTAAGGATGGTAGTTGTGTTTTTCAGTAGTTGGAAAAATATCAATATAAAGATATTTTATGATATAGAATTTACATGTACTTCCAATTACAGTATCCATAAATAAAATTTCATTGGACTTCAGCCTTGCTCTTTTATTTACATATTGTCTGTGGCTACTTTTGCCTTAGAGCAGTGGTAAGTTTTAGTAGTTGTGACAGAAAATCTATTGTCTGCAAATTCTAAATTATCAGCACCTGACATTTTGTAGGAAGAGTTTACTAATTCTTACGCTAGAATATTAGCAACATTGAATTCAATGACAAGAAAAATTTATTTGGGTCTTTCATCCTTATTTAGCTAAGGATTATTAATTTTGTTTACATTTCCAAAAAAACAGCTCCTTGTTTCATTGATTTTCACACTGTTCTTTAATTTCCACTTTGTTTATTTCTGCCACAATCTTTTATTGTTTCTTTAATTCTACTAATTTTAAATTTTATTTATGGTTTTTTAAGACCTTAATGTGTGCATCACTAGGTTATTCTCTTTTTTCCTTTTAAATTTTATTGAGTTCTCCGCTTTTATAACTGTAGAAACTCATAGCTGTGAGCTTTCCTCTTAGTACTGTTTTGTTGTGTTTTTAAGTTCTTATATGTGATCTTTTCATTTTCATTTGATTTTAGGATTTTTTTAAATTCCCTCTTTGATTTCTTCATTGACACCTGCTGTTCTTTGAAGAGTATTGTTCAGTCTCCATGTGTTTGTATAATTTCTGTAGTTACTCTTGCAGTTGGCTTCTAGTTTTATTCCATTATCTTATCACTTGCAAGAAATTGGATATTTTTCGATATATTACCACTTGCTGGGTGGAGTGGCATGAGCTTGTAATCCCAGTGACTCAGGAGTCTGAAGCATGAGGATCATGTGTTCCGAGCCAGCCTCAGCAATACTGAGGTACTACGTAATTCTGTGAGATCCTATCTCTAAAGAAAATACAAAGTGGGGCTGGGGATGTGGCTCAGTCGCTGAGTGTCCCTCAGTTCATACCACAACACCTGCCCCCCAAAATATTAATACTTGCTTTGGGGCCTATATACAATCTGTTTTGGAGGATGTTTCCTGTGCTGATAAAAAGACTGTATTATGTTGCTCCTGGTGGGAATATTTTTCATTTGTTAAGTACAAATGTAATGCTGTTAGCTTGTTGATTAAGAGTGAGTATTATAGTCACCCCCTTTTGGCAGTTGCAGTGTTGTGCACCTGTTCTACCATCGACTTGGGAGACTGATGGAGGCAGGAAGTTTGATTTAATTTTAAATCAATTTAATCATTAAGGGATGCATCTTATGCTCTGCTGTATCCTCAGGAACTGGCACAAGTTCTAGAATAATAAATGTTTCTTTAAAGAATGAGGAAATAGAAAAAAATTTGCTGTGGTCACAAATTCAGGAGTTTTGCAAGTAAGATGACGATAAACACTACATACAAAGCATAAAAGTCTTATTCTTCATGCTTTTATTGTTTAAATAAAGCATAATGGCAAATAGTATGTATATTAAAACTATTGTATGCATGTCAAAGTATTTTATCTGATACTAGGGAATAAAGGATTCCACAGAAGTAAATCTTAGAGATTAATACATTGTAAATGAATTTATTATTTATCTGTTGGCTAATCTTGTAGAATGCAACTAATATTCTTTTATTCCTAAAAATTTTTCCTTCTGACTTTATGTCAACTGTCATCCCTACAAACATCCAGTGCATATTATGAAAAATCAAGGTACTGAAGATTTGGGGAGGCAAGTAGGTAAGCTATAAGAGAAAAAAAGGGGGAGAATAAAATATTACAAAGTATACTTTTGACTCTTTTGGACTTGTAAGCCATGCAAATGAGCATATATAAAAGTACAGGGAGAAGAAAACTGTCATTCAATTTTCTACCCAGAGTAATTTGGAAGGAAAAAATACCTTTCACAAAGAAAGGAAACACAGGAAGAAAAAGAGTTTGTTCATTTTTTTTTCTTGTGTACACGACAGGAAAATAATTAAGTTGAGATAAGCTCAATAGAAATCTTGCAAAAACTGAAGAAGAAATATGATGTAGGTACCATGCCCACCTAAGTATTCAGATTGTGAGTGCAGCTCACAAGGTTTACATCCAAAACCCATAAAGAATACCCATAACTCAATAATTATTTAAGAACAACCCAATAAAAATGACCTAGGCACAGTGGAACACACCTGTATTCTCAGCAATCCTAGAGGATGAGGCAAGATGATCACAAGTTAGAGGCCAGCCTCAGCAACTTAGCAAGAATAAATAAAATAAAACAAAAAAAATACTTCTCTGGTTTCAATTCCCAATACCAAAATGCATATAAATTGATGCTCTCTATCATTAAGTAGGCAAGTGACATATTGTAACTACAATGAGGTAACAATGCACATAAACTTATGGCTATTTATAAACAACAGAGCTGCAGATGTAGCTCAGTGGTACTGTGTGTTTATTAGTATATGTCAAGTCATTTGTCAATCCCCAGCACTGTGGGGTAGTGGGAGGAAAGGCATGTCAGAGAGAATGTTTGGAAACTGGAACCTCACACACTCATACAACTTTGGTGGGAATATAAAGTAGCACAGCCACTATGGAAATAAGTTTGTCCATTTCTTAAAAAGTTAACTATAAACTTAGTATATGGTCCAGTAATTCCATTCCTAAGAATTTAGTCAAGAGAAAGAAAACAATGACTTACACATGAATGATCACAACAGCAGTATTCCTAACAGCCAATACCTAATGATTCAACTCTTCATTGACTGCTAAATGGATAAACAAAACATGGTACATCTATGCAACAGGACATTATTCTGCCATAAAAATTAATAAAACATTCATACAAGCTACTACATATAAGAACCTTAAAAATATAGCCAAGTGAAAGAACCTAAATGCAAAAGAACACCTATTATATGTATCCATCTATATGAAAGGTTCACAAGGTTGCTGATCAATGGAGAGAGAAAGCATACACCTGGTTGTGAAGGGCTGCAATAGCAGTTAGGAGTTGATCATTTGGGCATTTTTTTTTTTTTTTGGCATAATAGAAGTATGTTCAAACTGGACTGTGGTAATGTTTGCAAGAATTTTAAATATGTTAGAAATATCTTGAATTGTGCATTTATAATAACTAGACTTTACAATATGTAAATCATATCTCATTAAACAGGGAGACATAAGGGAGTCTGAGCATGCATGCACATGATCACAAGGGAGCATAAGTACCTGAGGTCAAAGGTAATGTAGGCTAGAAGACTAAGGACCATCTAATGTCCTGTGGTAATAAAACAGTACAGACAGAAAACAAGATGGCAGGATGTAGCTTCACCAATCAGTTCTTCTGGACAATTCATCTCCTGCAAGTGTTTAAACAAGGTGGAAGTAAATGTTCTGCTGGTCAAATATCTGCCATTTGGAAATGAATTCAGGAATGAATATTGCAGCATGCACTAAAACAGTGGCATCCACATGCTGGAATAATTTTGGAAATCTCAAAAGTCATTTCTATGACTAGAGAATTAAGCAAAATGCAAAGAGACATTATTGGACATGGGCATCAAAGGTTTTTTAAGGAATCTATAATTGTTATGTTATGGGTTACATAAGAAAAATGAAAATGTTCCATAAGCAAAACAGTAAAAACAAACAACAACAACAACATCAAAAATTATAACAAGGGTTGGGATTATGGTTCAGTGATAGAGTGACTATCATTGTCTGGCATGGGTGGGGCCCTGGGTTTGATTCTCAGTACCACATAAAAGTAGATGAATAAAATAAAGGTCCATCAACATCTTAAAATGTTTTTAAATATTTTAAAATAAGGAGACACAAATTAGCTCTCACAAACAAGATGTGATTATAGCCTATCCTCTGTATTGGTGTATCTGAAGTGAAGTGGGAATTCCCCAAGAGCCCTCTTCTGCAACAGTGCTACTGAACCACAGACACCTGCCCTCCATGCTTCAGCGGGCATTCCACCAAAGTATGCAGTGTGTGTGGCTCCTCACGTAGGGCCCATTTTCCAGTGACTCCTGTTTCCTGTATCTTGAGTATAGGAGACAAAAATGTTAGAGAGTGTTGTGCTCAGGAGAGAGTGTCTGTTTTGAGGTCACCATGAAGCAGTGTAGTCAAATCTAACTCACTACAGATAATTACACCATGCATAGCATCCTTCTTTGAACCTAGGCCTAAGTGATTTTAGAGATGCATTCCCTACCCTTTTTGACTTAACACACACAGAAAAGGCAAACAGGCAGGGTGTGGGATAAAAAATTAAGCTTTCTCATAAACTTGGTGGATACAAACTAAACCATAATCACAGATTTGCAGATTGCCCTGCCTTTCCTTCTTTAAAATTTTTATCTTTCCCAGAAAATGAAGAGCTCCAATCAGAAGGAGATAATTATATCTTGCTTTTCACTGTGCAGGATCATATAATAAAGTCTTGGAAAAGTTATGACCATATATCCAACCACAGATCCATGACTCCCTTTAGCCTTAGAGCAGGAGAAATATACCTTGCATAATTTAGATGATCTACATGAACTGCCTACTTCCTTCCATGATGCTATCTGTTTATGAATTAAAAGTCAGAACAGTAAAGTCTGAGGTCTGCCCTCAAGTGCATCTGGCCACTGAAATACAATATCTTGGAGACTGTGACAATGTAAGGAGTCTCAGAAGGTGACCTCAATGCTAGCAAGTTTCTAATTATGACACACATAAGTACCCTTCCTTTAGCAGACTGACCTTGCTCAGCAGGAACTACCTGGCAAGTGCTGGAGAACTGAAAAGCAGGATAATCATGCACTCCATGGTTGGCTAGACATGCCATGAAGACAACTTCAGCTGAAACTTGCCAGAACAAGAAATATACTGGTTCAAGGTCAGCAACTTTTATTTTTAAAAGTAGCAGCTCTTCCTACTCATGCGTACTACTTTCCTTTTGATTTGGAGGCTATCATAAACCCTTGATATTGTGGTGATGAAAGTGATAGATATGGAGAAGTTCTGACCTGCTTAAAAATGCATATCTCAGAATGAGGAAGACCATCAAATTTTAATATGAGATTCTAACTTTCTCTTTAGTGTTAGAAATTAATAATTTTGTACCTTCTTGAGCAATGATTAAATATAAACGACCAACTCAGCCAGGAGCTGTGGCACATGTCTGTAATTCCAGCCTGTTGGGAAGTTGAGGAAGGAGGATCACAAATTCAAGGCCATCCTCGGCATCTTAGCAAGGTCCTAAGCAACTTAGCAATCCCCTGTCCTGAAATGAAATATAAAAAAGATGGAGCTGTGGCTCAGTAGTTAAGTGTACCAGTACTAAATAAAGAAAAATAAATAAATAAACTAAACAAGTTGTGAAATAAAATTACACCCTCACTTTTTTTTTTTTTTTTTTTTTTTTTTTTTTTTTTTTTGCGGTACTGGGAAGTGTACTCAGGGCCTTGTGCTTGCAAGGCAAGAATTCTACCAGCTGAGCTATCTCCCCAGCCCACCCTCACATTTTTTAATGACATAGATAAATGAAATAAATCACAAATTCCATGACTAAATGAGTGAGGAGCTAGATACTATATAAGATGGGATTTTGGGCTCAATAACATCTTCAAAGTGACAAAATGTGACCCCACAGTCTATCATCCATACTGCGACAGTCTCCCTAGTACAGTGTACATCATTCTGTTAAAAATCCTTCCACGAAGCCCCAACACTCCAGAATAAATTTTACACTAGTCTCCTTCCAATAGCTCAAGCACATACCTCAGTTATCACACTGCAATGCTAATCTGGGGATGCTTACATCTCCCTAATTTCTCCCCACAATGACAAGAGTCTTATGTACCTTAATGTTTCTAACTGAATGTCTGCCCCAAAGAAGAGTCATTGAAAGTGGTGGCTGTTCTCAATGACTTTCTAAACTTCATATTCATCCTCTGTCTAACACAATGTCCTACACAGTGCATTCCTCCCTCTGTGCCCCACAAATGAGTCAGTGGAAGTGATGACTTCCTAAACATCATGTTCATCCTCATCGAAAATGATGCCTTCCTCCACCCATGCTGTTCCCACCTACATTCTACAGACTGTCTCTTCATAGGAGCTCTACACTCATTTTACTCATCTTTATAACAGCATGTACTTATGAGGATTATTAGAAATACTGAGTGAGGTACTACATGTAGAGTGTCTTAGAAAAGGTCCAGCACTCTTCATAAAAACCTAGTGTTCTCCTTGAGGGTAGAGAGAATAGTTTTCAACGCTGCAGAAGTGACTCTGAGTTAAAAGATTGTCTATTTGTGTTTGTTATTCAACTTCCATTTGTCATTGAATTTTTAATTTTCACCTACATGAACATCACAGCTGTTCTCCTTCATGGTCAGTGTTGTGGATTTATCTTTCTCAATTTTGTTCCTAATTCATGCTGTCTTAGAGAAATTTTTATTTTTTAGTTTTAATGTGTAGTTCGATTTTTTTTTTTTTGTAATGGAAGTATACTGTATTTTTTGGAAGTGTATATTGTATTTTATTGGTTTGGTGATAATTCCTTACTTTTAAATTTTATGCATAACAGTGTATAAAAATAGATTCTGTGGGATTCAAAGTGAAGTTTCAAAATGTGTATATGTTACATGAACTAGTCAGTATTTAGAATCTTTCTCCTTGTATTTTTATTGTTATTTTGAGAAAATAAAGAATCCTTTAATCTAGTTATCTTTGATCACAGCACATTGTTAACAAGTATAGTTATTCTCCTATATTCTAGGACCATAGAAATTCCTTTTCCCTGTGTATTTTAACCCCTCTGAATTTTACTTCTCCACCCCCCACACTTGACTAACCATCATTTTACTCTTTTGTTTTTATGATATGAACTTTAAAAAATTTTACACTTAAGAACATGCAGTGCTTGTTATTTCCTATCCAGTTATTTAACCTTATTTAATGTTTTCCAACTTAATGTGCTTCTGCAAGTGACAGAATTTAAATCTTTTTATGGTAAAATTGAGTGTCTTTTCATTTGCTTGTTTGCTATTTTTCTAATTTTTGAGAAATGTGTATTTAAAGTCTTTGATTTTTAAAAATTTTGTATTTTTTCACTCATGAATAAAATAATCTTCAACTATTCTTTGATATTAGGCCTTTCTAAGATATATAATTGGCATTTATTTTATCCCATTCCCTTATTAACTATATAATTTAAATCAAATAAAACTTTGACATTTGATAAAGTTCAACTTCTCTTGCGTGCATAAATATAATTTCTAAGAAACTTGACTCACAGGATTTACTTGCTTAAGATTTTATAATTTCAGTCTTGATAGTTCTATCTGCTGTTCATTTTTAGTTCACTCTTGTTTTTGTCATGTGTTTTCTTTTTTCCTTGTTTCTGGTGCTGCAGATTGAAACCAGGGCCTTCTGCTTGCAAGGCAAGCACTCTACCCACTGAGCTATATCCCTACCCCTGTTTATGGCATGTGGTAGTTGACTACAAATATATATGAATATAGGCTTTGGTTCAAACCATTGAAAAACATTTAATTTCTCTTGCATTTCTTGGATAACCTTATTGAAAAAATGTATCCAGGGCCATTCTACCACTGAGATATATCCAAAGCCTTGATCATTTCTTTAATTTTTATACAAGTGCTTCTAAGTACCTGAAATTGCGTCAAACCATAAGTCCTCCTGCATCAGCCTTACAAGATATTAACATAGGAATCAACAATTGTGCTTGGCTTTTTCTGTTGATTTATGGCTATTTTTATATAAATCTACCCAGTCCTGATTACTAAAACTTTCAAAAATATTTTAGTTTTAACCAGCAAGGTGGTGAATTTATGTAATTTCAGTGAGTTGGGATGGTGCTGTAGGCGTATTGCAAATTCAAGTCTACATTGAGTTTGGTGAGATAAAATTTCAAAATAAAAATAAATTAAAATGGCTAAGTATGTAACTCAGTGGAAAAGCAACCTGTGTTAAAATCTTAGTACTAAATCATATTAAGTTTTCATTGAAGTCATAATTTTACAGATGAACAGGGCTCACCATATTTTATCACATGTGTATCACATACACTAATCAAATTCATCTTCCCTTTATTTTCCCACCCCATTTGCAACACCATTATTCATTCAGGCTGATTATTTGTGACTGTCATGCATTAGAGAAAACATGTCCTGTTTGCATTTGGCTTATTCATTGTAACATGATGTTTTTAATTTCACCCAACTTCCAAAAATTACAGGTTTTAGTTCTTTAATGGCTACATCATACTCCATTTTGTATGTTAATATATATGCATTTCAAATTTTCTTTTATTCATCTTTCCCTTGACTAGCACCTAGCATGATCCCATATCTTAGCAATTGTGAATAGTGCATCAGTGAGCATGGGCATGCAGGCATCTCTTTGCATTCAAATTTAATTCCCTTTGGGTATGTACCCAGAGTAGGATAACTGAAATGCTCTTCCTGCATTTCAACGATTATCTCTTCACTCTTAATTGATTTTTCACTGTACATTAGGTGCTTTGTTTGATGTGATCTCATTTATTTATTACTTTGTTTTTCTTTTGTGTTTTGGAGGCCGATTTCAAAATATATTTGCTGAGAGTAAAGTAGGAAATTATTTTTCCTATGCATTATTTTATTTTCAGAGATTCAGGTAATGTGTTGGTGTCTTCCTTTGGTTTTGAGTTGATTTCATATAGGGTGGAAGATAGAGATCTGCTTTTATAGATTACTGAAACAATAAGCAAAGATTAGAAATTGGAAAATATGTGTCTTCAAATTTTTTATTTTTATTAAAGATTGTGGTGGTTAAACACATTCCCAGAACTTCCATATTAATTCTAGTATTACCTTTAAATTTTGTGAAAAGTTCAGGATGGGAGTTTGATACATTTGCATTGACATGCATAGCAAATTGATATTTGTCATTTAACAGTATATATTCTAATCTACAAGAAATTCCTTTTAATTTAATTCTTTTAAATTTTTGAGTAAAATATTCAGCATACTGACATGGAATTGTTTTGTAAATATATTACTAAATATTTAATTCTTTGATAGTTCTATACATTGATTTTTTCCATAATTTTACTTTTGATTGCTAATGTACAGAATATAACTGACTGAATGAATGAATGATAAACTTATTTATTGATGCCTTGGATTGAACTCAGGTCCTTACCCCTGAGCTATTTTCCCAGCCTTTTTATTCTCCAGTTTTAAATTTGGAGACAGGTTCTCATTAAATTACTTAGAGGCTCCCTACATTGCTGAGCCTGGCATTGAACTTGCTCCAGTCTCCTGAGTTGTAGAGGCCACAGTTGTGTGCTACCACACCCAGCTCAAATTTATTTTTCATGTATTGGCTTTATGCCCTGCAACACTTCTTCACTTTTTATTCTAATTTTTCTTATATATATTACTTAGTATTTTCTACAAAGCCAAACTATCTGTTATTATAGATGCATTTTTATTCTCATTTAGATGTTTTATATGACTTTTTTGTTCATATCAACACATTGGGGTAGGTTTGCCAGTATTGATACAAGCATGTAGATTCATAAATATTGACATGTTGTGGTAGATTTTTCATTTCAATTAGTCATTTTCAATGATATGATATAGATTCATTGATGCCAAACTGTTGGGTAGATTTGTGAATATCAACTTGTCAGTGTAGATCATCAGTATTGACCCACTGGTGTACAGTCTTCAATATCAATCCATCAAGGTAGATTCATCTATATTGACCCTTTGAAGTGCATTTGCCAATATTGCCTCTTTGGTGCATATTCAATGTTATTGACTTGTCTGTGTAGATTCCTCCACACCAACCCATTGTGCTAAAACAGTCAACATCAATTTGATGGGATATATTCACTGATGTCAATCATAGGTGTTGATTCATTGATATTGATTCATTGCTGTAGATTTTTTATATCAACCAATTGAAGCAGATTTGTTGATATTGACTCTTCAGTGTAGATCTGTCCATATCAATTCATTGGTTTAGATTTATCAATATCAACTTGATGGGGTAGATTCATTGATATTGACCTGTCGATGTTGATTCATCTATATTGACTCATCAGTGTAGATTCATTGATATTGAACTATCCATGTTGATTCATCAGATATTGATTTGTCAGTATTGATTCATAGATGTAGCTTTATTTATATTGAACCATCAGTGTATATTCATCAATATCAACTATTCTGGATAGATTCATTGTTATTGACCTAGGGGTAGGTAGATTTGTTGATATTGACTTTTTGGTGTAGATTCATCAATATTGAATCTTTGGTGTAGATTCTTCCATACTTACCCATTGGGGTAGATTCATCAAAATTGTTTCAATTGGCTAGATTTGACAATATCAATATATCAGTTTAGATTCTTTAATATTCTTTAATATTGAACCATTGGTCTAGATTTGTTGATATTGATGCCAATGTGTAAATTCATCAATGTCACCTTAAAGCTGAAGATTCATCAATATCTACTGGTCAGTGCAGATTCATCAATATTGACTCAAAGGTTTAGATTCATCAATATTGACACATGTGAAGAAACATCTATGTTGACCCTTCAGCATAGATTTGTTGATATTGACCCATAGGCATACATTCAATACCGAGTCATTGGTGTAGATTTGTTGCTAATAACTTATTGGGGTATATTGTTCAATATTGATTTGCTGATATCAGCTCTTCAAAGTAGATATGTCAATACTAACTTACTGAGGAAATTTTGAAAATACATACTCACCTATGTAGATTTGTCAAAATTGGACCATCAGTGTATATTCATGGATTATGACTCATCAGGTTAGATTCATTAATATCTTCTCACTGTTATAGATTTGTTGATATCAACACATTGAGGTATTTTCATCAATATTGACTCTATGAGGTTTATTTGTTGATATTGACTCATTGATGTAGATTCATTGATATTGACTCTGGTAATATTTGTTGATAACAACTCAGTGGAAAGACTTGATATTGATGGGTTGATGTTGATTCATCAATGTAGATTTGTTAATATTGATTCACCATGAAAGATTCTTGATATCCACAATTCTGTATAGTTTTGTCAGTATCAACCCATTGGGGTAGATTTTTCAGTATCAACCAGTCATGGTAGATTCACTTATATCAAATAAGCTGGGTAAATTCATCAATATTGATTTGTCAAAATCAATTTGTTGATGTAGATTCATCAATATTGACTAGTCCATGTACATTGATTGACATTGATGTGTCTGGGTAGATTTGTTGATATTGACTATTTGGTGGTGATTTATAGATATCAACTTATAGGGGTAGATCTATCAATATTGATTTGCCAGTATGGATTTGTCAATGTAGTTTCATTGATTTTGACCCCTAGGGGTATATTTTTTGATATCTACTCTTCATCAATATTTACCCTTCTCATCAGTGTATATTTGTTTATATCAACCTGTCAGGGTAAATTTGTCAATATCAGTCCATCAGAAGAGATCCACAAATATCAATGGTTTGATGTAGATTCATTGATATCAATACTTTGGTGTACATTCATCAACATCAACTCATCAGGGTAGATTCATCAATATCAACCTATGTAGATTTGATGATTAAGACTTGACTTGGTTGATTTGTCAATATTGACTCAATGGTGGAGATTTGTAGATATCAACTTATAGGGGTAGATTCATCAATATTGATTTATTGATATTGATTCATCAATGCATATTCATTGATATCAATTCATTGGGCTATATTTGTTGATATCTACTCTTCTGGGTATATTTGTCAGTATCTACCTGTTGATGTAGATTCATCAATATTGACTCATTGTAGTCAATTCATTCATATCAATCCATTGTATAGATTCATCAATCTTAACTATTCATCAATTATAGCAATTGTGTAGATTCATTGACAACCCTTCATTGTAGATTCATCAAAATCAACACATCAGTGTAGATACATTGATATTGATTAGTCAATATCAAATTGTCAATATAGATTTGTTGATATTAACTTGAAAGGGTAGATTCATGAATATTGATTCATCATGTAGATTCGTTGGTATTGACTTTTCTCCTTAACATGGACTTTTATAAATGCTTATTATATTTCTGTTAAATCTAATTCATCTAAATTTAACTTATGATATCCATGACATCCAAGATTTTGGATTAACCTACCTAAAATTTTAAGTCATTATTTTTTGCTGAAGGCACATCCTATAAGAAATAGAAATTACAGTTAAACCATTTTAGAGAAATCAACACTATATTGATTGCTTGACCATTTAGAGAAATGAATAATTGAGTAAATTTAAAGATATCCTTACTTTTATCTATTTAGTCAATTTCAGTCATGTGAACTGAAAGGCATTTTGATCTACTTTATTGTAAATTTATTAATTCTCATTTATATATATATATATATATATGCCAATTTTTCCACCATATAAATGATATATTGACAAAAGCATATAAGTGGATACAACATACAATAAACAGGTATGCACACATAGGCATAAAACTGATATAAAACAAAGTATTTATACTTTTAGTATTCCTGTTATGAAACAAAATAGCTTCAGCTGTTTATTGCACAGAATGTCATATTTAACCACTGAGAAATTAAAATAAAGCCTGTCACAAATTTTTATAAAACATGCATAGGACCTGTGCAGTTGGAGACATAAGGTGTAGACTCTATCAGCCATGGTGAAGACTAAAATCAAAGGTTCGTGTGGGCTACTCATTCTCCAAGGTGAAAGATTTACTCTCATTTTCACCATTGTATATTCTGCATCCTTAAGTCTTTTCAAAATAGATCTCTTCCTTTCCCGTGTATTTATGAGGTAACTTTTGAATAATTGGACTCTGAGTAAAGACAGTAGAAGAAAATATTAAACGAGAAACTCCAGGAACAGAAAACAAGATCAACTGATGCATGCCCAAAGCTGAATTCACAAAAATACCCTGGAGCTCAGAAGAAAACAGAGGCTTTGGAACATGATATAGTATGAAATATTATAAAACTGGATCAGATTAGAGTCAGATCAGATATGAAAAATTTCTGGGAGAAAATGAAATCCTCAGGAGACTCTTTGCAAGGACAATATGTATATATGGGATTCTTTTAATTTTTTCTTACTATGAATATCTGGAAAGAATTAATAATGCATGGAAATTAGTGAATTCCCTGACATTCTCAGGCCTGGTGCACCTGACCTGAGATTTCTCTCTCTCTCTCTCTCTCTCTCTCTCTCTCTCTCTCTCTCTTTATTTCTTTCTTTCATTCATTTTTTTACTTTTCTTTCATTCTTTCTTTATCGTTCTTTTATTTAGCTCTTAATGTAGAACTAATTCAAAGAACAGAATTGCAGAGTATAGAAAGAAAAATCAGTCTTTTAAGACCTACAGCAACTTCAATTTAAAAGTGACATCATATGTCCTTTGCTTTTGAATCAGTCTTGGCATTAACTGATGGAGATTTCTTTACATATGGATATCAGGCAGGCAATATAAAATAAGAGAATAACCATTTTGAACATGATACTCAGGAAATTTAAACATAGCACAGTTTGACAGTAAAACAATTTCTTCTATAAGATAGGGTAATAATTTTTGTTTTTCTTCAGAGACCATTTTTTCCATTCCCTGGGTGGTAATCAAGCCAGGCTCAGGTGTAGAATAAACCTAGGACTTGTTCCTTCAAGTTTTAGGAGGTGTTCCAGAGAAGTGTAAACTTGCATCCAATCTATGAGACACAGGAAAGAGACTAGGGTGTCTCCTGATATTCCCTTTCTTTTGTGATCCAGAATGTGAAGAGTGGTGACAGAGGATGAGAGAGTAGTGATTGAGATTAAGGGTCCCTGATGACCTCATGACTGTGGCATGCCTGGTGCTTTGGAATGTTTCTGTTAAAGAGCAGAGGTTGCTTAGCTGCTGTGAAAATGTCCTTTATGAGCAAGCTCTCTGCAGGAGTCCTATCAGCTCTGACATTTATCTCAGGCACACAGCTCCTGGGAAGGAAGGAATTCTAATGCTAGACAACCACGATGTTTCACCAGCCCAACTTCTCCAGTTTCTGCCTACCTTATAGTAATTTTTAACAATGGCTTTTCTTGACAGCTACACAAATCTCCTAATATTGCACTTTGCAACTGTGTCTTGCAACTACAGAAAAGCAACATAGGATGTCCTAGTTTCTGTATTCTTGAATAAAAAGAATAACTGTTGCATAGTTTTTAACCTGATGATGAGACATATGTAAATAAAAATTGCTGGCATAACTCTTTAGATCTGCATCTCCATCAGACAGCAGAGCTCCACCTGATCCCAGCTTAATCTTCAAGGTCTGTGTCTGTGAATATTTTCCAAACCCCCTTAAGCCCTGACTGGACCTGGGAGTTTGGTTGCACAGGTTAAAATAGTTGGTGGTCCATATGGATATGGACACAGGGTAACTTTCTTCAATCATTAGAAGTGTGGACACACATGGGGGTGCACCTTATAAGTTAAAAAAAATTATCAAAGGTAAGGAGAAGTGGGGGAGTGAGTCAGTCAGGTATAAAATATGGGAAATACAGAATCCAAAAAAGGGATCATTATGTGTCTGCCCTTAGAGACCTGCATAGGAAGAGCAATAGTTCAGTTTGACAAGCACTGCTGTTAGAATTTATAAAATTTACTATTAAAACTCTCCCATTGTTGGTTCAGTCTCAAAATGGTTTTAGCAAGACTCCCTTGCTTAGACAGCTGGCAGAAAATTTTATGAGAATGCACTAAATGTTGCTTTTATTGTGTAGTCAGGGCTGGGGATTCACTATGTTGTGGTTAGTCAATGCCAGGAACATTCTGATTCAGTGTATATACACATAGTCACAAACATCTTCAGAGCATGTGTATTTACCTTTACATAATGTGTGTTCAGTGTGCCTTTTTTGTATTTTATGTAAATGGTCCTATGAAAAGGGCTATGGCTGTGTTTACATCAGTTTTTTTCTCTGTTGTGACTAAAAGACTTGACCAGAGAAATTATAAAGGAGGCAAATTTTATTTGATAGTTCACAGTTTCAGAGTTTGCAGTCCATAGAAAGCTGGCCCATACTTTGGGCATTGAGATGAGGTTAAATATCATGGCAGAAGTGTGTGGTGCAGGGAAGTGGCTAATATGAATGAAGCAGAAAGCGACACTCACTCACCAGATTCACAACGTATACCATGAAAACATGCCTCCAGTAACATAACACTCTTTCTTCCTTCCGTAACAACTCAGTTAATCACATTGGGGACTAATTTATCAATTGGTTTGGAGGATAAGGAAGACTTTCTGAATTATTTGGGTGTTTCTCAAAGAACTGTGGAGGAAGTTTTCCTAAAGTAGTATGTAAAGAACATAATTTTCAAGTGTGTAGGAAGGTCTCTTGAATTAATTAGGGGGATTACTTAGATGTGTGGGGAAGTGTGTTTGTGGTGAGTAGGAAAGATTCTATGAGGTGAGAAAGAGGCTTCTTTCATTGTGTAGTGAGGGTATCTCTAAGGCATGTATAAGGGACCTTCTGAGTGAGTGGGAGAGCTCTTTTATGTATGTGGGAGGACCCACTGTTTTTAGTTGGAATGTCTCACAGAAGTGCTTACAATATGAGTAAGGAGAACACCAAGTTGTGATGTGAGTTTTCTTTGAGGATAGTAGAGGGAATCTCTGTGCTGTTTAGGGAGGCCAGTCAAAAAAAGAATCATAAGAACTCTCAGATGTCTAGGTATAGCCTTTGGAAGTGAGTAGGGAGGGCTCTTTGGTGAGCAGTGAGGTCAATCTGAGATGTTTGGATAGGGTTTTCTGAGGTATGTAGGACTTGAAAAGAAGTATGGTGTGAACTCACTTAGTTCTGTAGGGTTTTCTCTCTGAAATGTGTAGATACAGATCACAATATGAGTAGTGAAGGCTTTTATATGTGTCAACAATGTACTCTAATGTTTACCAGGTGGGTGCCTTGATATTTGTAGTGAGTGTCCTCTGGTCAGTGTACTGTAACGTTGATGAGGTATTTAGGAGGATTTCATGATGTTTGTTTGAGTGCTCTTTATGTTTCTAGGAAGGACCCCTGAGGTGGTTTTAGGGGGCTCACAGAGGTACATAGGTATGTATGGAGCTCTATGAATGATAGAAAGGGATCAGTGAGTTGTTTCCTGAGTGCTGTTTGTTGTAAGTAGTGAAAGCTCATTGAATTGAGAGAGGACTAACTGATGTGGATGGGAGAGCACTGAGTTGAGGATTATAGTTGGATCTAAGATAAGTGTTAGGTTCAGGATCAGGGATAGCATTTGTGGTTTATAGGAAAAGGCTTTGTTGTGAGTTGAAAGGCCTCTCTGTGATTTGTATTGAGGGCTCTCAAAGGTGCAAAAATAGGCCCTCTAGTGCTTAGAGTGGGCTTGTGGAGAATTATAGTTAACAGAGAGGGCTTCTAAAGCAGTATATTTTGTACACACTGAGGCATGTAGGGATGATTCTGTGCGGCATGTAGGAACTGCTCTTGATTTAAGTAGGGAAGACTTCCTTTAATGTATATGGTGGGTACTCCAATTGGTGTATGAATGGCTTTCAGACTTGTATTTTGTGAGATGAGCAAAGAGGGCTATATTAGTGTGTAGCAGGATTCTGTTATGTGTGTCAAAGTTCTCTTAGATGTGTGTGGGAGGGCCCTCTAAGAAGCACTTTGATGGTTCACCCAGGTGCATAGGGAAAGCATACTCAGATGAGTAGAAAAGACTCAGTTTTGTTCAGAAGGTCATTTAAAGTGAATAGTGAGTGCTCTGTAAGATAGGTATGGAGGACAAAGTGACATTGAAATGAGGGAGCTCTGAGTTGTTGATTGGGTGATCTATATATTGTGGAGGTAGGACTCCCTGATATAAGTAAGGAGGGCTCTGTGAGATTTGTAATGTAGTTTATTTGAAGTGTAAAATTGGGGTTCTTTGAAATACATAGGGACAGAACTCTGATATGTGTAGAGAGGGCTTTCAGAGGGTTCTAGATGGGTCCCTATTAGGGTGTGCAGAGGGATATATGAGAGGTGTAGGAGGCCTTTATAACTATTTAGAAAGGCTCTCAGTAGTGTGGAGAGGATCCTCTCAAGGCAATAGTGAGCTATATCTAATGTGAGTAGGGAGAACACACTGAGGAGTGATGGGAGTGTTTGTTAAGGATAGTGGATGGAACTGGAGGCATTTTAGGATGGCACATAAATATCTGTGGTTGGTATGGAGGTAAATAGGGAGGATATTTTTCTCATTATCTAGTTATCTAGTAGATATACAGGTAGAGTATTTTAAAGTTTGTTTAAAGGACATCCTAAGATTTCTATGGAATTCTCTCTGAGGTTTGTAGGGAGGACTCTTGATTGGTGTGTATAGGGATGGTGCTCTTAGGTGAGTATTAAGAATTTCCAAGTTGTGCAGGAATGTAACCCAAATGTGAATAAGAAGAGATCTCTGAAATGAATTGGATGGATTAACTGAGGTTTTAAAGGAGAGCTCTATGAAGTGGGTTAAAGGCCCACTGAATTTTCAAAGTAGGGCATTGTGAGGTGTTCAGAAAAGTGGTGTGTGTTGTTTAATGACAGTTCTCTGAAATGTGTAGAAATTGTTCAATGAGGTGTGTGGGAAGTATTTCTGAAATGTGTATGGAAGGCCCTCTGAGGTGTAAGGGCACCTGCTGTGAGCAGGGAGAACTTTCTCAGCATATGGGGAAGTGTCTGTAATGTGTGTAGGTAGGGTTCTCTGAGGTATGGACAGAGTTCCCACTGAGGTTTGAAGTTCAAGTGCTCTGATATGTTTTGGGAGGTATCAGGTGTGCAGCTTAAATCTCTGTGGGTGTAGGAATGATATCTTGTTTGTATACAGGACCTTTTGAATTTAATAGTGAAATTCATTTGATATGAATAGGAAGAATACACTAAGGTGTGATACGAGTGTTCTTTGAGGAAATTAGAGGGATATCAATGCTGTTTAGGAAGGCCAATTCAAAAAGTATCACAAGTGGTCTTTGAGTTGTTTAGATACAGCACTGGGAGTAATCAGGGAGGACTTTTTGGTGTATAGTGAGGTCTATCTGAAATATGCAGGTAGTGTTTGCTAAGGTGTTTAGCAAAGGCATTCAGAAGTTTGAATTAACATTTCTCTGGAATCTCTAAGGAGAACTCTTTGCGGTGCATAAAGACGGCTTTCTTTATTGTGAAGGTGTTGCTCAAAAACATGTTAATGAAGCATCCTTAAGGTGTGTATGTAAGGCACACTTAAGCGTGTATGAAGGGCTCTTAATTTAAATAGGGAGGAATTACTTAGATGTGTAGGGATGTGTGTTTTAGGTGTGGAGGAAAGGTTCTCTTGGTTCTCTTTATTGCATAGGAGGTCTCTCTGAGGTATGTAGAGAGGGCATATTTATGGTTGTAGGAGGGTCCCTTGATGTATGTGGGAGGGCCCCCTGAAGTGAGTTGAAAGTATTCACAGATGTGCATAGGGATTGTGTTCTTTGCTGGGTAGAGAAACCTCAGTAAGTTGTTTACAGACAGCCTTTTGAGGTGAGTATTGCGAGCACTCTGAGATCAATAGGGAGGACAAACTGATATAAAAGGGAAAGAACTATAAATTTTTTGTTAGAGTTAGGGTGTGACTTAGAGTTTTAGGTCAGGATCCATATCTTGCTCAGTGTCAGAGTCAGGAACAGCCCTCTGTGGTATTAGGGAGGACTTGTGTTTATGGTTATGGTAGGATTAATGTTATGTTAAGTGTCATGGTCAGTATTTTCCATGTATAAAGAATGACTCAGTGATGAGTTGAAAGAACTCTTTGAGATGTGTATTAATCACTTTCTAAGGTGGGTGTACAGGCTCTCTATTGTGTTTAAAGAAGGCTTGCCAAGAAAAAGAGTTAGTAGGGAGTGCTTGGAAAGGAGCATATTTTATACCCAGTGAGGTATGTAGACATGCCTCACTGAGGTGTGTAGGGATAGTTCTCTGAGGTGTTTAGGGACTGCTCTTGAGTGGGTAGGGAGGCTACCTTTGATGTGTATGAGGGTACACTCATGTGTGTAGGGAGTATCCTCTGAGGTTGGTAGCATGTGGCCTCTGAGCTGTATAAAGAGGGTTCTATGAGTTGTGTAGGAGAGTTCTATGATGTATGTCATAGGACAATTTAACGTGTGTGGATGTGCCACTGATGGGAGTTGGGAGGGCACATAGTAGTGCACAAGAAAGGTGCTTTGCAATGTGTAAGAAGGGTTGAGTGGGTTTTGTTTGTAGGGCTTTTTGAGGGAAGAAATTAGATCTCTGATAAATGAGTAGAGAGGGAAAATTGATGCAGAAGGGAGAAAACTATGAGATTAGGTTGTGGATTGTGGTTAGAGTTAGGGTTTAGGGTCAAGGTCATGATCATGTTATCATGGTCAGGGTGGGCCCTCTATTTTATGTAGCGGGGGCTTGAGGTTAGAATTAGGGTTAGGTTTAAGGTTAGGTTCAGGATCAGGGTCAGTGTTTGTGGTGTACATAGAAGGCCTATGTAGTGACTCAAAAGTGTTCTCTGAGGTGTGCATTGAAGGCTCTCTGAGATGAATAGATAGGCTATTTGAATAATTCAGAGAGGACTTACAAAGAAGTATAGTTAGCAGAAGGGGCTTTAAAATAAGTATAGTTTGTATTTGGTGAGGTATGTACAAATGCCTCTCTGAGGTGTGTAGAGATTGCTTTGAGGTGATTAGGGAGTGCTTTCATTTATGTGCATGGAGGATACTCTAAGGTGTGTAGGGAGAGCTCTCTGAGGTTAGTGGTGCATGGTCTTTGAGTTGTATAGAGGATACAAAGAGGTGTGTAGGAGAACTCTATGATATGTCAGAGGGCTATTAGACATGTGTGGGAGGTCCAACTGTGAGGGGTTGAGAGGGCTCAGACATTTCTATACAGAGTGTTTATTAAATGAGTAGGAAGAACTCTAGTAAGTTGTGCTCAGAGAACCATTTGAGGTGAGCAGAGAGAGCTCTCTAAGGTGAGTATGGAGGACAAATTCATATAGCAAGGGAGGCATTTTGAGGTGTGGAGTGGAGTATCTCTTTGATACATAGATAGGATTTATTGAGATATGTAGGGAGGGCTCTCTGAGCTTTGTTGTGTAGGTTCCCTGAGGTGTTTAGTGAAATGCATAGGGATGGCACAATGATATGTGAAGGGAAGTCTCTCAGGGGTGTGTAGGGTGGTCCCTATTAGGTGTGCAGAAGAATCTATAAGGGCATGAGAGGGCTTTACATCTGAAGAGAAATGCTGTCTCAGTTGTATAGGGAAGGACCTCTGAAGTGAATAGTGTGATATCTTTGATTTGAGTATGGAGAACATACTAAATTTTGATGGGAGGATCCTTTGAAGATAGTATAGGGAATCTATGAGGTGTTTTTGGAGGGAACTCAATGGAGTATCAAGAAGACTCTCTTAGCTTTGTAGTTTTATCCTTTGGCAGTGAATAGAGAGGGCTTTTTGGTGAGTAGTGCAGACTACCTGAGATGAACAGGTAGTTTTTGAGGTTTGAGGTTTGATGAAGTGGCATTCTGAGGTTTGTATATAAGCCTCTCTCAGATTTGTAGGGAGAAGAGTGGAGTGGGGGTTTTAGAGAGTGTCCTGTTTGGTGAGAGGTTTGCAGTCTCTGAGGCATGTAGGTATGTACTTCTAAGGTGAGTAAGGGGAGAATTCTGATATCAATTAGGAGGACAAACTGAAGTTTGAATGGAGGGCTCTGTGAGTGTGTAACAGAGTCCTCTCAATTTTAAAAGTAGTGTAGAGGGGTGGTGTGGAGTATTTTGCAACAGCTCTCCGAGTTCTGAAGGGATTGATAAATGATGTGTGTAGTATGGACCTCTGTTGAATGGATGGATGACCCTTTGTTGTGTAGCAAGGGTGCTTTATCTTAGTGTGGAGGGTTTTGTGAGATGTGGAGGAAGGTGACTGTGAAGTGTGCAGGAAGGGAGGGCTTCTCTGAGCTTTGTTGTGTGGGCTCTCTGAGGTGTGTAGAAAAGTCTCCTTATGTGTGCAGAAGGTATGTATGAGGTGTGAAAAATGGCTTTTGTCCACAGAGGAGTGCTATCTCAGTTGTGTATTAAGGGCCCTGTGAAATAAATACAGAGGTCCATCTGATATAAGCAAGGAGAACACCCTGTGGTGGAAGGATTCTTGTAGGATAGTAGATGGAATCTCTGAGCTGTGTAGGTAAGGCACTTGGAGGTGAGTAGGGAGAGTTTTTGGTGAATATTGATGTCTATCTGATATGTGTGGGTAGGATTTGCTGAGGTGTGTAGCATTCTGAGGTTTGAATTAACATTTCTCTGGCATTTTTAGGGATTACACTCTAGGCTGTATAAGGAGATATTTCTGAGTTGTTCAGGGTTGGTTCAATGAAGTGTGGAGGGTGTAACCCTAAGGTGTGTATGGATGAGATTTAGAGTTGTGTAGAAATTGTTCTTAATGTGAGTAGGGAGGAAATCCTTAGATGTATAGGGAGGTACGTTTGAGGCATATAGGAAAATTCTCTGAGGTGTGAAAGTGGATTGTTTACATTGTGGAAGGAGGGCTCTATAAGGTATTGTGGGAGGGATCTCTGAGGGATGTAGGAGGGCTTTATGAAGTTTGTAGGAGTCCTAATTGACCTGAGTGTGAGTGCTTAATTAAGTATGTAATTTTTAGTGTATATGGAAAGCCAGTCAAAAGGGATTTCTGCAGATGTAATAAGGTTTTTATGAGGTTACTAGAAAGTTTCAATCAGGCATTTAGAAGGGCTTGAAAAGGAGTACTATATGTACTCACTTATTTGTATAGGGATGTGTGTATTTCAGGTGTATAGGGACTTCTCTTGAGACATATAGTGAGGACATTTTTTAATGTGTCAGGAGAACACTCAGATGTGTAGGGAGGCTTCTATGAATTTTGTATGGAGATGATTATGAGCTGAGAAAGAAGGGTTATTATTAAGTTTAAGATTAGATTTTGAGGTAAGGACTTGGATTAGGGTTATATTCGAGATAGTATTAGAATTAGGGGGTTAGTGTTAGAGTTAGAGGGTTAAGGTTCAGTTCAGTGTTGGTGTTAAAATCAAAATCAGTACTTGAATTGTAATAGAAAGGCCTCTGTGGTGTTTAAATGGCTCTCTGAATTGTTGTAATGGATCTCTGTGGTGTATTATGGGGGTTCCCTGAGGTAAGTAGACAGGCTCTCTGAGGTGATAAGGGAAGTCTTCCAAAAAACCATAGTGAGTACTCACTGAGTTCTGTAAAGATGTCTCTCTCCGGAGTGTAGGAACAGTTCTTCAGATGTGTAGAGAGGGTATTCTTTGATGTGTCAGCAGGAAACTAAGATGTGTGTACAAAAGGCCCTTTGAGATTTTTAGGGAGTGGCCTCTGAGCTCTGTAGGCATTGTACTATTATGTGTGTCAGAGTGCTCCTTTACATATATGGAAATTCCCCCTGAGATGAGTTGAGAGGGTTCACAAAGGTGAATCAGGAAGGTGCTCTGTAAAGTGTAGAAAGAGCTCACTGAATTGTGTAGAAAGAGCTCACTGAATTGTGTTTCAAGGGCCTTTTGAGGTGAGTATTTATAGATTAGTGAGATGAGTAGGGAGAACTAACTGATGAATGAGTGAAGGCACTATTATGTTAGGCTTAGGGTCAAAAGTTAGAGTCAGTTTCAGGTTCATGGTCAGTGTCAGGGATGTCTCCTTGGTACGTAAGGAGGGCTGAGGTTTAGGCTTAAATTAGGATTAGTATCAAGCTCAGGGTCAGGTTCAGTATTTGCAATTTGTGGAGAAGGCCTCTGTGGTGAGTCAAAAGGGCTCTGTGAGATGTATATTGAGGACTTTCTCTCATCAGTAGACTCACTGTTGTGTTTATAGTGCACTTGCAAAGAAGATTAATTAGTAGAACTGACATGCAAAACAATCTAATTCGTACAAACTGAGATATGTAAGGATGTCCCTCTGAAGTGTATAGAAAATGCATTTGAGGTAAATAGAACCAGCTTTCTTTGATGTCTAAGGAGGGTACTCTGAGATTATTTGGGAAGTGCTTTAGGTTGGTAGTATATGACTGTGGAGGGAACTATGGCATATGTAAGAGCTGTATAAATTGTGTTTGAGATCTCCCAGTGGTGTGTTTCCTGAGGTGAGCTAGGAGGGCTCACAGAGGTCCTTAGGGAGGGTGTTTTGTGAACTGTAGAAATGGCTTAATGAGTAGCATTGGTGTGTTCTTTAAGGTAAGGCACAAAAGCTCTGTGACATGAGTAGGGAGAAAACACCGATGTAGAAGAGAAGGTTCTATGAGGTTAAGGTTAAGGTTAGCATTAGCATTAGTAATGTGTCAAGGTCAGGGTTATGGTCACTGTCAATGTCAGCAAGAGCTCTCTGTGGTATATATGGTGGGTTTAGTGTTAGGGTTAGAGTTAAGGTTGGTTTCTGGGTTGGGGTTAGTATTTTCAAAGCATAGGGAAGGCGTATGTTTTGAATTGAAAAGGTTCACTTAGTCATGTATTGAGGGCTTTATGAGGTGAGTAGATGGGCTTTCTGAAGGATTTAGACTGTACTTGAAATGAAGTGTAGTTAATAAAGAAGGCTTTTAAAGGAATCTAATTTGTACTTGTTGAGGTATGTAGGGAAGTCTCTCTGAGGAGTGTAGAGACTGCTGTTGAGGTAGTAGGAAGGTTTTTCTTTGATGCGAATAAAGTTTACTTTGAGGTATGTAGAGAGAACTCTCTGAGGTTAGTAGCTTGCAGTCTCTGATGTGTCTAGAGGGGCTCCTATAAGGTCTGTAGAAGAGATTTTTGACGTGTGTCAGAGGTCTCCATGGTGTTTGTGGGTGGTTCTTCTGAATTGAGTTGGGAGGGGTCACTCAAGTGTATAAAGAATGTGTACTGAGAAGAATAGAGAAGACTCAGTGAGGGCCTTTTTAGCTGAGCAGTGAGAGCTCTGTAAGAGAAGTGGGGAGGAAAAACTGATATAGAAGGTAGGACCTTATGAAGTGTGAAAGGGGGGCCTATTTCATGTGTAGGTCAGTCTTGCTGAGATGTGTAGGGAAGGCTTTCTGAGCCTTACAGTGTTGGTTTGCTGAGGTGTATAGTGAGACCTACTTTACATGCATGAGTATGGCATTCTGATGTGTGTATGTGGGCTCTCCCAGGTGTGGTGGGGGTGTTTTATTAGATATGCCAAGGGATCTTTGGGGGTGTAAGTGGGTCTTATTACTGAGTAGAGGTACTTACTCAGTTGTTGTGGGAGGGCCCCCTGAAGTAAATAGTAAGATCTCTCTGATATGTGTAGGCAGAATACACTGTGTTTGGATTGGAGGGATTTTGAGGATACTGTAAGAATCTCTGAAGTGTTTATGAGGGCTTTCAATGGAGAATGATGTGTGCTCTGTTAGGTGTTTATATGCAGACACCAGAGATGAGTAGGGAGAGTTTTGGATAGAAGTAAGACCTGTGATGCATATTTAGCACTGGTTGAGGTGTGTAGCATGGGTATTCTGAAGTTTGAATTATCATCTCTCTGATGTTTACGGGGAGTGCTTGCTGTGATCTATATGGAGGGCTATCAGAGTTCATTAGGTGTTGCTTAATAAAGTGTAGAGGAAGATTCCTTAGGCTGTTTATGGATGGCACTTTGAGGTGTGTAGGAAGGGCTCTTCATGTGAGTAGTGTGGGATTACTTAGATGTGTAGGGGTTGAGTTTGTGGTGTGTAGGAAATGTTCTCTGGGGTGTTAAAACAGGTTTTCTTTGTGTAGGGAGGGCCTTTTGTAGGGGGGATTTATAAAGTTTGTCAAGGGACTTCTTGATGTGAGAGAGAGGGCTCACATAACTGAATAAGTAGGCCTTTTTCAGTGTATAGGAAAGCACTCTAAGGTGAATGGAAGGGGGTCACAGAGATGTGTAGTGAAGTTTCTCTGACATGAGTATAAATTCTCTTTGAGGTGTTTAAAGAACACCACATAGAAATATAGTTAACCCAAAGTCTCATATAGGAATATAATTTGTACTCAGTAAGGTATATATGGATGTCTACCTGAGGTTGTCTACACAAGTAGGTACTACTCTTGATATAAGGATGGTTCAAATTGATATTTATGGACCATAATATAATGTGTGTAGAGAGGGGTCTCTAAGATTGGTAGTGTGCAGCTGCTGAGCTATGTAAGGAGGTGTGTATGAATTGTATAAGAAGGCTATATGATGCTTGTCCTAGGGCTTCTTTTTGTGTGTGAGAGGGCCCCGTGAAGTGGGTTGGGATCACTCACAAAGTTGCACAGGGTATGTGTAGTAAAAATTGTAGAAAGAACTCAGTGAGCTGTGTTTGGAGGGCAATTTGAGGTGAGTAGTAATAGTTTGGTGAGATGAGTAGGAAGAAAAAACTGGTGCAGAAGTAATAGCACTATGAGGTTAGGGTTAGTTTAGGCCTTGGGCTAGGGTTTAGGTTCATGGTCAATTCACAGTCTGTTTCAGGGTCAGGGAGGACTCTGTGGCATGTAGGTAAGACTTAGGCTTATGCTTAGAGTTAGGGCTAGTTTCAGAGTAAGAGCCAGTATTTATGGTGTATATGAAAGGCCATGAGGGAGAGCCAAAATTGTTCTGTGAGGTGTGTATATTGAGGCCTATGTGAGGTGAGTATACAGGCTCTTTCAGGTGATTATAAAGGGTTTGCAAAGAAATATTGTTTCCTCTTTCAAAGAAGTGTTTTACTCACTGAGTTATGTAGGGACTTCTCTGATGTGTTTAGGAACTGTTCTAGATCTGAGTATGGAGGGTACACTTTGTTGTATATAAAGGTTAAATTGAGGTATGTAGAGAAGTCTCTTAAGTTGGTAGCATGTAGCTCTGAGCTGTTCTGTGAACTTTATGAGGTGTGCAGGATGGTTCTATGATGTGTATTAGAGAGTTACAAGAAGTGTGTGTGAGGGTCCATTCAGTTGAGTTGGGAGAGCTCACTCAAGAGTATAAGTAGAGTGCACTGAGATGAGTAGAAAAGGTTCAGTTAGTTTTTTTTTTTTTTTTGTAGGGTTTTTTGATGTGAGTAGTGAGAACTCTCTTAGATGAGTAAGGAGGACAAATTGATGTAGAAGGGAGGACCCCATGAAGTGTGGAAGGGGGAATCTATATGGTCTGAAGTTAGGACTTATGGAGATATTTAGGCCGGTCTCCAAGCTTTGCCATGTAGGTTAACTGAGGTGTTTAATGAGGGCTAACTGAAATTCAGAGTGATAGCACTCTGATGTGTGTTTGAAGGACTCTCAGACGTGTGTAGGGAAGTCTATATGAGGTGGGCAGAGGAATCTGAGGGGTGTAGGAAGCCTGTTTGACATAGTAGAAATGGTATCTCAGTTACATAGGGAGGGACTTCTACAGTGAATAGTGAGATCTCTGATATGAGTAGCAAGAATAAACTCAGGTGTAGAGAGAAGAATATTTGAGGATAGAAAAGAGAATCTCTGAGGTGTTTTGGTAGGACACTCAGAAGAGTATCTTGGGGGTTCTTTAGGTTTGTAGTTCTGACCCTTGGAAGTAAATATGGAGGACTTTTTGGTTAGTTTTGAGGGCTACAAGAGATGTGTAGGTAGTGTTTTTAAAGGTTCGTTGAAAGGGCATTCTGAGGTTTGTATGAGAGCCTCTTTGAGATTTGTAGGGAGGACTGTTGAATGAGGTTATAAGGTGAGTGCACATTGGTCAAAATTAAGAGTTAACTGAGGTGTGTATTTGTGGATATCTATGGTGAGTAAGGAGAGATCTCTGAGATAAATTAGGACAAAATGAAGTTTGAAAGCAGGGCTCTATGAGGTGTGTAACATGTTCCTCTGAATAGTGAGATTATGGCATTCTTAGGTGTGCAGAGTCACGGTGAATGGTGTGTAGCAACATTGATACAGTGATTGATAAATAATGTGTGTAGAAAATGTGTCTAAGGTATGTATGGATGGCCCTATGAATTTTGTAGAAAGGTCACTTGATATGAGTAGGTAGTGTTCTGAGCTGTGTGGGGAGGTGACTGTTATGTGCAAAGGAAGAGTTCACTGAAGTGTGAAGGGAAGATTCTCTGAGATTTGTAGTGTAAATGCGTTGAGGTATGTAGGAAGGCCTCTATTGAGTGTTCTGGAGGAATCTATGAGAGGCATAGAAGGCTTTTGTCTGCATAGGAGTGCTTTCTGTTGTGTAGTTAGGGCCCTCAGAAATGAATAATGAAATCTATCTGTTATGATGAGGGAGAACACAATGAAGTATAATGTGAGTATCCTTTGACTATAATAGGGAGAATCCCTACATTATTAGGGAGGCCACTCAACAGTGTATCCAGAGTCTTCTTTGGTATGTGTCAGTCCAACCATCAGGGGTAGGTAGAGAGGGCTTTTTGGTGAATAGTAAGTTGTATCCGAGTTGTGTAGTAGGGTGTGTTGATGTTTGTAGTCTGGAAATTCTGAAGTTTGAATTAACATCTCACTGCAATTTATATGGAGTACTCTCTGGGGTGTAAAGGAAAGGCTTTCTGAGTTGTTTAAGTGTTACTTAGTAAAGTGTGGAGGTAGTGTCCCTATGGGTTATATGAATGGGAATTTGAGGTATATAAGAAAAGCTCCTGGTATTAGTAGGGAGTCATTATGTAGACGTGTATGGAAATGAGTTTGAGGTCTGTAGGAAAAATTCTCTGACATGTTAAGTGGGTTCTAACTTTTATGTAGTGTGGGCTCTCTGACATGTAGAGAGGGCCTGTGAAGGGTGTAGGAGGGCTTTATGAGGATTGTAGGAAGGCTTATTGATGAGAGTATAAGTGTTCACTTAAGTGAATAAAAGGGCTATTTTTCAGTGTATGGGAAAGTTCTCTGTGGTCAATCAGAAGTGTACCCTAAGGTGTATATTGCAGGCACTCTGAAGTGAGTAGAAAGGCTTTCTAAGGTGTTTAGAAAATACTTGCTAAGAAGTATAGTTACTAGGGCTTGTGAAATACTAGTTTGTACTCACTCAAATATGTAGTTGTGTCTCTCTGAGGTGTGGATGATGTAAGGTGGCACTCTTTTAGAGGATAGTCTCACAGATTGGTCAACATCAAATGCAATGGGTCACAAATATGAGACACAAATATAAACACAGAGAGACAAAAATTCTGAGAGTCTGGTGCTACCTAAATGGGAATCCGAGTGGAGGGCTAGACTCCTCACTTCCAATGGCCTGTCCTGTTTCATCTCTGGTCTTCATGGGAAATATCACCAGAATTGTTGGTCCCAACATTGATACAATGCTTCCAATCTTGGTAAAGCCCCCTTCTAGGGACTTTGCTGAGAAATAAGCATCCAAAGAAGAGTAGACAATAAGAACTCATGGCTCTGGGCTTGCTGTTTCACACAAGTGAGCAGAATGGGAGTTTATCTGGAATGTGGGTACCTAGTTACTAGGATTCCAAGTTCTGTGTGTTCTACTGCCAAGGAAGTGAGGTCACTTTTTTGGGGACTCCATACCCAAAGCCCTTTCTCTCACAAGATGGTTCCAGGGTCCACTGGGATACAGGATTCTCCCATCTCCCCTTGTCATGTACTCAAGTGGACATGGTTACACCAACACACCCTGTATCTAGTCCCCAGATTGTCCCAGGTGTAGCCAACTCACCTGGTTTGGAGAGACAGTTTGAATGAGACCCATTTCCTCCTTCTGGCCATGTGGGTGGTACTGAAGAAGTCCTTATGCCTTACAAGTGCTGAATACTTTTGCCATTTATTCCCCTGGGATTATTTTAGTATATGCTTTTGAAATTGTCATCAGGTGTATAAGGCCATTTATATACCTACTCCTTGGAACCCTAATGTTTGAGTCATGTGTCTGTAATGCAACAAGATACAGAAAACACAGAAAAAAAAGGGGACAGGGATGACATACACCTCTACCATGATGTGAGTCCAACAGTGAAAGATGGGAAATCAACTTCTACCTTGTCCTTGTTTCCACTCTGACCCCCTAGAAGTTTGTCATGACTGATTTTCAGAGATAGACTCCCTGTGCCATAGACCTTCAAATGCTTCCTGTGAAACTTAGAATTGTTTTAATATTTCTTCTCATTGTATGATGTAGGTACATTACAAGGGATCACTGGCATCAGGGAATTCTATTGTCCAAAACCTGTAAGCTTCCCCATCTAAGTGAATCCACATCAGCATCTGGTTTCAAAGAAAAATAAATCAGCAAGAGCCATGGTATTTCACTTTCAAGATGTAGTCATCAGAGTTTCATTTCTTTGTCTCCACAGTCCCATAGCAGTGGCACTGCTAAAATTCCAGAGATTTTTTTGAAAAATTTTGTGTAGCAGCAGGCAAAGTTCCAGGGACCCCATTAAATGGCAAGGACCTGGCATTTATGTTTTCATTTCTAAATGTCTCACATAGATGAAAATATTTTAGTTATAAAATTTATTAATACAATTTTTATGAAGAAGAAATCATGGTGTGAAATTGCCAAAACTTTGTTCAATGCCATGGTCATAACCATGGTAGTGGAATTCTCTTTCTCTATTTCTTTAGAGAACTTCTGCATTGCTTCTTTCAAGGTCACAGCAGGTCACTTCTTTTTGTGTGTGTTGTTGAAGACAGTTTCTTTTATTCTTCTAACTAAAATTTGGAAAGAAGTCCCCAGTAGAAGAACAAAGAACCAACTCAGAAGTCAATATTAATTCAATAACTAAGATTACTGGAACAGAGAGAAGGACTGACAATTCAGTTTTGAAAAATGTAAAAGAACTAGGTAACCACTCTATTCAGGGGATAGTCATTAATCTAATTCAGTTTCACTGAATGCCCTATGCCCACTTTTGAATGAACACAAGAAACTGATGTCCTTCTCTTCTATTAATAAACATCTCAAAGGCTTAGAAACATCTTGCTTTTGCACACAGAAATAATTGGCTTCTCATTACCTTTCCACAAAAGTGAGAGTCTGATGATAGACCACTGGCTAGGAAAGACTTGAATATCAATACTCATATATACAATCACCCCTGTCAGATGACTCCAAGAATAGGGCATTGATGAATGCTCCTGTGTTCCTTGAAATTTACTGGGGAACAACAAATGGGGAAGATCGCCATAAGGAAGACCTGCAACTCTGAATGGTACTGAGTTTGGTAAACCCTGAAGCACAAGTAAATTTGAAAAAAGGAAATAGTTTCTGTTTTTTAAGTTGATAAAAATTGAAGTCATGGAAAATTCTCCCCTCATCTCCTGCTCCTATAGGTATTCATCTTATGACATCAAGGCATTATGTGATAACATTCCCTATCCACTAAGTTTCTTCAGGAAGGAGAAAGAATCCTGTATGAGTTTTGGCCTAATAGGATCTTGAAATGAGCAGAAGTTTAGTTAGTTTCCAAGTCACTGAAAAAGTCTTTAAGCTAACATGGTCAGCTAGTGATACTTTCTCTTCATTGACCACTCTTGGAAAATGCCTAAAAATTTATTTGCTGAGATCATTGCTTAGTTCTCCAAAAAAGGAGAAAAAGAAATCACAGAAAAGGGGTGATAGATTCTAGGTTCCAGAGGGGTTTGATTCCACTGGAAACCAATTCACTCTTTTAACAAAGAAGTCCCATGAGCAAGTATATCAATAAAGCCTACATGAGTGTTAGTCCCTTGCCTCTAATACATCTTTCTACCAATATCCTCACCATGGTTCTGTACCCAGTTGTCCCAGTCCTGACTTTCACATTCTGAAGCACAGCATCACCAGATCCAAACACTGAGGCACCAAGCTCTGAGGGCTGTACTATTCCCTTTCTAAGACTAGCATCGAAGACAAAGGTGTAGTGTGCCAAACTCTCAATAGAAAAATCTCAAGAGCATACATTCTTTTAAAATTAAGATTTTTCTGACAGTTAGACTAATGTGGACAAAATGAAAATTTTAAGTTCCAGAACTTATTGGGTTGGGCACCCTCATCAAATGCATTACCAGGTTCTTATTCTCTCTGTCTTTTATTGGTATTTCATGATGTCATAGAGGTATCAGGTCCTCAAACTCCCTTCAGATTTTTAGTGAATAACATGGAACAGGGTGGTACTACTATCTCAAACTGAAATTTATTATTAATAATGAAATATTACCTTTTTTTAAAAAGCACCTATAAATCATTTCTCATTTCCAATCTCTGTCAGAAGGTAGTCTTCTGTTAAAAAATATCCTGTAAGCACTAAGTAACAAGTCTAAATGATTACTTGTTCAATTTTCTTGTTGCTGATTGCTATATAAATCTTCATAAATCACTATTCTCCAGTAATTGAAAATGGGAAATAAATGAAAGCTTTTCATAGCTCAGTTCCACAATATTATCCTAATCCCTCACTTACCTTACTCCATTTTAAAGTAAAATATTGGGCTAATTTTTAGAAAAGAATATCAGAAGTAAAACTGAAGAGTTACTTCCCACATAGGAAATGTATTATTTTAATGACTTGGATAATGCACTGACCCCTGTCATAGGAATGGTAAAGTCAGAGTGACCTCCAGAAAGGAAAATCAACTTTATATATTAAGGTAAGGTTCTTCCACAAGAAAACTATCTTATGTTTCTACTGTGTCTCATTAATCTTTATAGAAATCCACTCTTAACAACTGAATTAAATTTGTATTAGACCTGCAGGTGCCATCACAGAAGGTATATTTCAAATTAAATACAGTAAGATTGATGACCCATACTTAAGTATTATGGGTTTGTTATAGTTTCTTAGAGTAGTGGTAATATACATATATTAAAACATTTATACAGAAAGGAAAATTATGATTGATTTGAAAAACTGTGCAGTGGGGCTACTTCCTTTAAGAAATTTTGATCTACTTTCAAAAATGACCAATGTTTTAGATTTAAAATCAGCAACCCACTCTTTCTAATCCTCTAATCCATCTCATTCCCCAACATTAGACAAATTAATATGAAGGGAGTAAACTTTGGATTTTCTTATTTTTTTGGTAAAGCATATATTCTTGGACCCAGACTTTGAAAGTATGCATGCTTCATGGCTTCTTCTGCTAAAACCATTTTCTTAGATTCAAACTGTAAAAAAGCAAAGAACTGCATCATTAACTTTTACTCTCAATCACTGTAAAAGTTGAAAAAGGACAAATCAGTATTTAGAAAGCTTTTTTTTTTTTCTTTAATCTTGGCTGTTTAATATGATAACTGTTTTCAAGTACTGATTTGGAGTACCCCAGATACACTTGAATTGGAATTGCTTATCTCAGTTCCACATTTTCAAGATAAGACTGGATCTTAAGTAAAATTTTAGATTCCTCTATTTTATGAAGTGATGAAAATTAAAATATTCAATGTTTTGTTTTTACTTTTCTTCATGAATAATGAAGAACTAGGGGCAATACAGTGTCCTTATGGCAGATGCTCTTAGTAACCTATCAATATCCACTGTCCCTTTTCCTTGTTAATTGACAGAGACATCATGAATCAGGACTGTTTCTAACTTTAGACTGATTACAACAATCGTGCTCCCAATTCCCAGCCTCTCTTGCAATTAATGTGTTGGCCAATGAGACTTTGGAAGAAACCTTTCAGTGGTTTCTACTAAAAGCCTTGCTTTCAAGATATAAGGGTAAATGTGGCTGATACCACCCTTATCTTCCCACTTATTCCTGCTTTGGAGGAAATGTGAGTGGTAGAGAAGCAGCAACCTGAAAGAGAGTTAAGTATAAGGAAAAAGAGAACATAAGAGATCAAAAATTTGGAGAACACAGCCTTGATATAGTTGATCAATTCCAGCAGGTGTTCTTGACCACAATAAGAGAGCCAGATCATTAAGAGAAACTATGTAATAAATATAACATATATTGTATCATGTATTGTATATTATATATTATATGTATGTTTAACTTAAGCATGTTCCTGACACATTCTGGATACTACCATAAATAATCATAATCATTATACATTTCAGGAAACTATGGGTTAATGACACTTAACAATTTTCACAGTATTGAAATGAAGGCAGGTGAATAAAAGTATCATTTTCCTATCATATGGATAAAACACGGAAAAATGACCCCAAAATATATCAGTGTGGTTCAAGATAAACAGAGACAATCCATTCAATAAATTTTTATAGCAATGGGCACTAGAAGGTACTAAGTTCAATTTAAATGTGCATAACTTCATACTTCATTAATCAAGACCACCAAGCCAATAGTTAATAAAGAATGCTGATTGTAGTTATGAAATTAACATAACTGGGAATAGTGAAGGTAGGGATTATTTTAATGGGATTATCTCTGGTTATTTTCACTGCCTTTCACTGACAGAAGTACCATTACAAGTAGAGAAATATTCTCCCCTGAGTGTTCTAAGTAGGTCCTGGGGATCCTGCAAAACTAGACATTCTCCAGACTCTTCCAGTCCTCAGCACTTTGCCATTCTGACACATATCCAGAGAACCCCAGGCACTGACAAGCTTGGAGCTAAGTTCATGGACAATCTGCTTCACAGGTCTTCTGTCTTCTACACTAAACATTACCATAGGAAAAAAGGTCAACATTCATGGCTATTCCTCTTAAGAATGTCTAGCTGAGAATATCAGTTATTATACTAATAATATCAGTACATACAAATATTCAAAAATATTTCTGTATCAGAAATGTTTTGCTATTACTTCCCTATTTTGAGAAGAAATGGAAGTACAAAAAGTATGTTATGTTGTAAGCAATGTGAATTTTTTAATTAAAATAGACAATGTCCTTAATTTGATATTATGGTGACTTAAAAATTTTAATGGAAAATGAAAGGCAAGGTGATATTCTATGATATTACAAATATAATGCATTCCACAAGTCAAAATATTCAGATCAATTTTACAGGGAGTTTTAGACTGATCGGGTTGTAGCTGTGAGAAAAAACTTCATCTGAACTGCTGACATTCAGGACATTACATTTTGTTGTGGAGTCACAGTTTATATTCTTCAAGTACAAATTATGTCAGTAATGCTGAACAAAATACGTATGGGGCATCTGATGTAAGCATCAGAGTCAAAATTTTACTTAGGTGTTTTGTGAGAAAACAGAGAACAATTCTGTAGAAAGCAAAACAAAAATGTATCATGATCTTTATGGTACTAAATAAGGCATTAATCAATGCTTTCTTTCTGGGAAAATGAGCTACCTAGATAAACTCTAGAATTCTAGTACATAAGTTTTACACTCATTTTATTTACAGCTCAATGCTACTTTATATGATACTAATTTTTCCTTACTGAATTATAAAATTAATATGACAAAGGAAGGGAGAAATTTAATTACATTAGGTCCCAAAATATTTAAGAATTGTGTGTATTATTATTTGTATGGAATATTTATTGTGGCAAATACATCAAGAAGTTAAAAAGAATCATATAATTTCTTCCATTATCATTTAAAAAATACCTGGGTACATGGTTAATTAGAGGCTGTGATTTATATTTTGAAAAGTCATAGTTCTTGAATTCATCATTTGAGGAAACACCATGCAAAGTTTCCTGAGATGAAGTTCCTGAATTAAAAAAAAATAAATATACACAGAAATCTACACATATTAATAAACTATTCTTATGCACATATATAGGCATTACTGAGAAAGTGCCTTAGAGAACATTATACATTTATTAAATATTTTATTTCAACTGAAATTAAAATGATGAAAATTATAAACACTTTTGGACTGAAAGGGGCAAGACAAGAAGAAGGACCAGCAAATAAGGAGATTGTTTTGGTAATTTGGGAGATGATGGTGGCATGAGCTAAGACATAAGGTAACAGGGATAAAGAGAAACAAATAATTCAACACTTTCTAATGCAGGAAGAAGAGACAATATGCAGATGCAGGGTGGTGTGTTTGTGTGTGTGTGTGTGTGTGTGTGTGTGTGTGTGTGTGTGTTTGTAAGAGAAGAAAAATAAGGAGGCTCAATGTAGAGACACTATCATCTAAGAGTTGTGTGAATACAAAGGAATTTAAGACACAGTCCTTCCACTAAAAATCTCACAATCTAGCAAATATTAAAAAATTATGTAAAGTCTAATTTTAAATATTAAAATATACAGAAAATAAAATGATATGATTGAAATGGAAAACTGTACAGTGGTTTCTCAATAAGTTAAAAAGAGAATTAGTATGTGATCCAGCATTTCCACTCCCAGATCTAGACCCAGAAGAAGTGAAAACACATTCATAGTAGCATTGTTTACAGAAGTTAAAATACAGAAGCAATTCCAATGTCCTTTGATAGATGAATTGATAAACTGGCACAATCTGCAAGAAAATCCTCATGACACAATCTACAACATGGACAAATCCTGAAGACATTATACTAAGGAAAATATATGAAATAAGTCAATTACCAAAAAAAAAAAAAAAAAAAAACAACTGTGTAATTCCATTCCTATGAGGTACTCAGTAAATTTCAAAGACAAAAAGAATGGTAATTTTCAGGGACTGCAGAAAAGGGTAAAATAGGAAGTTGTCTAATGGGTACAGAGTTTCAGTTTTGCCAGAAAGATAAAAGTTCTGAAGACAGAAATAGGTGGACAATGATATAAATTTATTTAAGGTCTGAAAACTACACTTGAAGCGTGTTAAAATGGAAAATTTCATGTTATGCACAAATTATTGGAATTTTATAAAGAGAAAAATATGTTACACAAAACAAGTTTTTATAAAATTGCTCAAGACAATGATAGAAGTATATTACTAAGTACATAAATACAGAAAATAAATGCGACTGCCAGTCAGAGGAAGGAATTGCACACAGAAGCTAGATTGTATTCAGGAGAGAACTTATGAAAAAATGTTTTGAAGGTTTTGAGGCACAGGCCCCAGTTAGAGCAGCAGAGCAGGCAATTGGGATTGGTGAACTAATATGAATACAAAAAGCAAAGGTGGGAAAACGTAGGTTTTTCTGAAATACAGTGAATAGGCCATTTAGCTAAAAGGGGATATTTGCATTGAGAAATAGTTTGAAATTGTTAGAAAAAGTATTTACAGATATTTTATGGAAATCTCTAAGTACTGGATTAAGAAATTCACTTCATAGATTAGAGTGCACTGGCCACAGAAGTATTTAAATAGGGGAATATCAAGATCAATGTGATGCATGAGAAAGATGGTTACAGTATTTTGATTATTTTTAGAACAACTTAAAACTGGTAGATGAAAATATCACCAAAAGTCCTACAGAAATAGGTGTATCAGAAAGTACATTCTTCTTATACTCCAATGTGTTAGAATATTCCTAGATATGTATGACCTAATCAAACTGAATCAGAAGAATCTAGAAAATTTGAAGAGATTAAATTCTAGTAATAAAATTGAAGAAACCATAAAAAAACCTACCAAGAAGAAAAATCTAGGTCTGGATGAATTCTCAGCAAGTTCTATCAGGTTTTTTTTTTTTTTTTTGCAGTACTGGGGATCCAACCCAGGGCCTTATGCTTGTGAGGCAAACACTCTACCAACTGAGCTATATCCCCAGCCCACTCTACCAGGTTTTAAAGAAGAACTAACATTAATCCTTCTCAAATTTTTACACAATATAGAAAAGTAAGGAATGCTTTCAAACTAATTCTATGAAACTAATAGCCCCCTGATACCAAAACAGACAAAGACACATCAAAGAATAAAAACTTTATGTTAATATCCTTGATGAATATAGGTGCAAAAAATTCTTAATAAAATACTGGCAAATTGCATACAAAAGCACATTAAAATGATAGCTCACCATGGTCAATCCCAAGGCCGACATTATTCTAAATGGAGAAACTGAAGTCATTCCCTCTAAAAACAGGAAGAAGACAAGGATGTCCTCATTTTCCAATTTTATTCAACATACTCCTTGAAACCCTGACTATAGTGATTAATCTAAGTACAGAAATTAAAGTGATATGAGTAGGAAAAAAGTGTTCCAACTATATCTTTTTGCCTGCAACATGATTCTATATGTAAAAGTCCCAAAACCTCAACTGGTAACTCTCTAGAACTCATGAAGAAATGCAGCAGAGTAGTGGCATACAAAATTAATACTATAACTAAACTGAACTTCTATACATCAATAATGAAACAGCTGCAATAGAGAGTAAGAGAACTATTCCATTCACAATAGCCTCCAAAAAAATAAACTACTTGGGAATCGATTTAATAAAGAGGTGAAGTATCTCTGCAATGAAAATCAGTGAACACAGCTATAGTTAAAAAAAACTAGGCGTGAAAGTAAATGGAACAGAATTGAAGATGCATAGATTAATTCCACATAAATATAGTTACCTCATATTAGACATAGGTGTTAAAAGTGCACACTGGAGAAAAGATGGCCTTTTCAACAAATGGTGCTGGGAAAACTAAAAATCCAAATGCAATAGAATAAAAGTTAATACCTATTTTTCACCCTGCACAAAACTTAACACTAAGTAAATCAAAGACCTAGAAATTTTACTAGAAACAGAACCTACTAGAAGAGCAGTTAGGCCCAGATCTCCAACACATTGTACAGAAACTGATTTCCTGAACAAGACTCTAGAAAAATGTAATAATAAATTAGATGGGACCAAACTAAATACCATTATGGCAAAAGAAACATGAAGACAGAACCTACAGAATGGGAGAAGAATTTTGCTACCTGTATATGTTGTTAATTTATAGGATGTACAATAAATTCAGAAATCCTACATACACACACACACACACACACACACACACACACACACACACAAATCAATAAAGGACAAAGGAACTAAACAGACCTTTCACAAAGAATAGAGAAATAATCAACAAATATTTCACAAAATGTTCAACATCTTTAGATATTAGAAAAATACAAATTAAACGTGCCCTGAGATTACATCTCAATCTGTTCAGTATGGTAAGTATCAAGAATATAAGTAACACATGTTCATGAGGATGTGCAGAAAACAGAATGCTAACACACTGCTGGTGGGACTGCAGATTGTTGTAACCCCTCTGGAAAGGAGTATGAATATTCTTGAAGAAATGTATCCACCATTAAAATGAACACACCCACTCCTTAATATATACCCAAAGGACATTAAATTCAGCATACTAGAGTGACACAGTCACATTAATATTTATAGAAATACAATTTAAAATAGCTAAGTTATGAATGCAACATAGGTGCTCTTCAACAAATGAATAGATAAAGAAATTGGGGCATGTATACACAATGCATTGTTTATCAGCCATAAAGAAGAATAACTCCATTACTTTTACAAGTAAATGGATGGATTTAAAGAATATTATGCTAAGTGAAATAAACAAATTTCCAAATCCAAAGGTTGAGTTTTTGGCTGATATGTAAAATCTAAACCACATAAAGTGGAGAGGGTAAGTTCATAAGATTAGACAATGGTGAAAAGAAAAAGGGAAGAAGATAGAAATAGAAAAGACAGTAGAAAAAAATCTAACATAATTTTCCTCTGTATACATGTAAAAATACCTGAGTTTCACCATCATGCCCACCCACAAGACAATTGTCGTTCTAATTAGAATAGAATATATCTCATACTTGCATAACTTCATGAAAATGGATTCTACAGTCATTCATGTAGAACTAAAAAGAACCAATAAAATTAAATAAAAATGACAATTGTTTGAAAAGCTAGATGTTTATCCTGTTATAAACATTATAAAATATATACATGTACCAAAACTTTATTGCATAAATATGTATAGATTTTATTTTATATATTAAAGTAAGTTTAATTTTAAAAACAAAACAAAATATTCAAATGGGATTGTTGCTATTTGATATTTTATTAACATGCATAAATATCATAAAATATTTGAACTCAAATTTACTAATAAATGTTACCTTTATGTGGTCAACCTTATTGCCTTTGAAAAGTTTCTCTAATCCCACTATGATCTTGGAATTGCTAAAGAAATTGTTACATTTTCAGAAAACCCTGCTCCATCCCAGAAATATTGAATCAGTTTCTTTATTTCAGTAATTTCTGATTCATGGTTGTACAATTATATCTGACAATTCCATGAATTTTGATTCATTATACACAATTGGGATACAACTTCTCATTTCTATGATTGTACACAATGTAGATTCACAAAATTCATGTAATAATACATAGACATAGGATAATACTGTCTCATTCTACTATATTTCCTTACTCCACCCCCTCCTGCCCCATTTTCCTCTACACCATGCAAAGTTCCTTCATTCTTCTCTTTCCCCCATTATCCCCCCTCATTATATATCCTCATTCACTTATCAGAGAAAACATTCGACCTTTGGTTTTTTGGGCTTGGCCTATTTCACTAGCATGATAATTTCCAACTTCATCCATTTACCAGCAAACACCATAATTTTATCCTTCTTTATGTCTGCATAATATTCCATTTTTTGTATGTACCACAGTTTCTTTTTCCATTCATCTATTGAAGGTCATCTCAGTTGGTTTCAAAACCTAGGTATTGTGACTTGAACTTCTATGAACATTGATGTGGCTGCATCACTGTAGTATGCTGATTTTAAGTATTGTGGGTATAAACCGAGGAGCAGAATAGTTGGGTCAAATGGAATGACCATTCCAAGTTTTCTGAGGAATCTCTATATTGCTTGTTAGAGTGGCTGCACCAATTTGCAACTCTACCAGGAATGTATGAGTGTGCCTTTTTCACCAAATCCACGCCAACACATTATTGTTTGTGTTGTTAATATTAGCCATTCTAATTGGAGTTCAATGAACTCAGGGATTCTTTAATTTGTGTTTTTATAATTACTAGGAATGACGAGCACTATTTCATATATTTGTTGATCACCTGTGTATCTTCTGTGAAGTGTCTGCCCAGTTCCTTAGCCCATGTATTGATTTGTTTATTTGTATTTTTGGTGTAAAGTTTTTTAAGTTCTTTTTACACTTTGGAGATTAGTGCTCTGTCTGAAGTATGTGTGGAAAAGATTTCCTCCCACTCTATAGCCTTTCTTTTAACATTACTGATTGTTTCCTTTGCTGAGAAATACTTTTTAATTTGAATTTATCCCATTTATTGATTCTTGCTTTTATTTCTTGCACTATGTGGGTCTTGTTGAGGAAATCTTGTCCTAAGTCACCATAATGGAGATTTGGGCCAAATTTTCTTCTATTTGGTGAAGGGTATCAGGACTAGTTCCTAGATCCTTGGTCCATTTTTTGTTTAGTTTTGCACAGGGTGAGAGATAGGGTTATAATTTCATTTTACTGCAAATGGATTTCCAGTTTTGCCAGCACCATTTGTTTAATAGGCTATCTTTTCTCCATTGTAAGTTTTTGGCAACTTTGTCTAGTATGAGATAACTGGACTTCTGTCGGTATGTCTCTGTGTCTTCTATCCCTTACATTGGTCTTCCTGTCTATTTTGATGCCAATATCATGCTGCTCTTGTTACTGTTCCTCTATTGTACAGTTTAAGGTCTGGTATTGTGATACCTCAAGCATCACTCTCCCTGTAAATGATTGCTTTTTGTATTATGGGTCTTTTGTTCTTCCACATGAATTTCATGACTGTGTTCACTATTTCTATGGTAAATGTCATTGGAATTTTAATTGGAATTGTGTTAAATATGTATAACATTTTTGGAAGTATGGTCATTTTGATAATATTAATTTTTACTATCCAAAAACATGGGAGATATTTCCATCTTCTAAGATCTTCTTCTTTCTTTAATGTACATTTCACTGTAGAGGTCTTTCACCTCTTTGATTAGATTGATTCCCATGTATTTTATTTTTTGAGACTATTACATTGCTTATGAATTAAAATGCTTTAGATGTATGCATGTTGATTTTCTATTCTGCTAGTTTGGTAAATTCATTTATTAGGTCTAGATGTTTTCTGGTGGAGTTTTTTGGATCCTCTAAATATAGAATCATATCATTGATAATTAGTGCAACTTTTAGTTCTTCTTTTCCTATTTGAGTCCATTTAATTTCTTTGGTCTGTCTAATTGCTCTGGCTAGTATTTCAAGGACTATTTTGAACAGAAGTTTTGAAAGAAGGCATCCCTGTCCTGTTCCAGTTTTTAAAGGGAATGTTTCAGTTTTTTTTCCATTAAGAATGATGTTGGGTGTGGGCTTAGCATAATTAACCTTTACAATGTTGAAGTATGTCACTATTGTTCCTCTGTTTTTTATTGCTTTGAGTATGAAGGGCTGTTGTGTTTTGTCAAACATTTACTGTGCATCTATTGAAATAATTATATGAGTCTTTACCTTAAGTCTATTGAAGTGATGAATTACATTTATTGATTTCCAGATGTTCAACCATCCTTGCATCCCTAGGATGAAACCCACTTGATCATGGTGCATTATCTTCTTCATTTTTTTATGTGATTTGCTAAAATATTGTTAAGGAGATTTGCATCTATATTTATCAGAGATATCAGACTAAAAATTTCATTGCTCGATGTGTCTTTGTCTTGTTTTGGTATTAGAGTGATACTGCTTCATAGAATGAGTTTGGAAGGGTTCCCTCCTTTTATATTTCATGGAATACTACAATGAATATTTGCATGAGTTCTAGTTTGAAGGTCTTGTAGAACTTGACTGAGAATAAATCTAGTACTGGGCTTTTCCTGGTTCATAGAGTTTTTTTTTTTTTTTTTAATAAGCAGGAACTATTTAATAATGCAAGATGAATTTGTAAACCAATATAGAACAGACTGTTATTTCATATTTAAAATCAACTTTCTGCCAGAAAATATATTCCCCTAAAGTATCACAAAGAAGTTAGATTGAAAAGACCAATAAGATAGAAGTATAAAGAAAAATATAATAAAAATTTTTAAAAAGGCTAAACAAGTTTTCCAGAAAGATGTCATAGTAATCTGATTTTGGTTACAAAATTTGATTCTGTCTACCTGACCTGTTGATCACTAACTTCTGAGGATAATTCAGTTCATATTATTAAAACGTACTTAATTCTTCCAACTTGGAGCCATGTGCCTTAGTACTAAATTTAATTGGAAAAAATCACCCTTATGATGAGGAAATTGCTATTTTATTACATCAGTACATCATGCTATATTTACTATGTAACCAGAATTACCCTAGTATTGTTTCAAACACTGCAATTTTTTAAAATTTTAATTAAAAATCATAAATTTACATAGGGCAATGTTGTTTGATTCATTTTGTTATTTTTTTCCCTTCCCCCGACCCCTATCTTTTCCCTCTATACATTCCTTACTTCTTCATTCATACCACCATCCTTATCCCTAACACTAAACCTAACCCTAACCCTAACACTAACCCCTCCTACCCCCCCATATGTCCTCATCCGCTTATCAGCGAGATCATTTGTCCTTTAGTTTTTTGAGATTGGATTATCTCACTTAACATGATATCCTTCAATTTCATCCATTTGCCTGCGAATGCCATAATTTTGTCATTCCTCATGGTGGAGTAATATTGCATTGTATAAATATGCCACAGTTTCTTTATCCATTCATCAACTGGAGGGCATCTGGGTTGGTTCCACAATGTGGCTATAGTGAATTCAGCAGCTATGAACATTGATGTGGCTGTATCTCTGTAGTATGCTGATTTTAAGTCCTTTGGGTATAGGCCAAGGAGTGGGATAGCTGGGTCAAATGGTGTTTCCATTCCAAGCTTTCTGAGGAATCTCCATACTGCTTTCCAGAGTGGCTGCACTAGTTTGCAACCCCACCAGCAATGTATGAGTGTACCTTTTTCCCCACATCCTCGCCAACACCTATTGTTGCTTATGTTCTTGATAATCGCCATTCTATTTGGGGTGAGATGTAATCTTAGGGTAGTTTTGATTTGCATTTCTCTTATTACTAGAGATGTTGAACATTTTTTCATACATCTGTTGATTGCTTGTACATCTTCTTCTGTGAAGTGTATGTTCATTACCTTAGCCCATTTGTTGATTGGATTATTTGTATTCTTGATGTAGAGTTTTTTGAGTTCTTTATTGATTTGGGATATTAGCGCTCTATCTGAAGTATTATTGGCAAAGATATTCTCCCACTCTGTAGGCTCTCTCTTCACATTACTGATAGTTTCCTTTGCTGAGAGAAAGCTTTTTAGTTTGAATCTATCCCAGTTGTTGATTCTTGCTTTTAATTCTTGGGCTATGGGAGTCCTGTTAAGGAAGTCTGCTCCTAAGCCAACAAGTTGAAAGTTTGGGCCTACATTTTCTTCTATAAGATGCAGGGTCTCTGGTCTGATTCTGAGGTCCTTGATCCATTGTGAGTTGAGTTTTGTGCAGGGTGAGAGATATGGGTTTAATTTCATTCTGTTGCATATGGTTTTCCAGGTTTCCCAGCACCATTTGTTGAAGAGGCTATCTTTTCTCCATTGCATATTTTTGGCCCCTTTGTCTAGTATGAGAAAATTGTATTTATTTGGGTTTGTGTCCGTGTCCTCTATTCTGTACCATTGATCTACCTTTCTATTTTGGTACCAAAACCATGCCATTTTTGTTACTATTGCTTTGTAATAGAGTTGAAGATCTGGTATTGCGATACCCCCTGCTTCGCTCTTTCTACTGAGGATTGCTTTAGCTATTCTGGGTTTCTTATTCTTCCAGATGAATTTCATAATTGCTTGCTCTATTTTTGTAAGGTACATCATTGGGATATTAATTGGAATTGCATTGAATCTATATAGAACTTTTGGTAGTATGGCCATTTTGACAATATTAATTCTTCCTATCCATGAACATGGGAGATCTTTCCATCTTCTAAGGTTTTCTTTAATTTATTTCTTTAGTGTTCTGTAGTTCTCATTGTAGAGGTCATTCACCTATTTTGTGAGTTTGATTTCCAAGTATTTTATTTTTTTTGATGCTATTGTGAATAGAGTAGTTTTCCTAATTTCTCTATCTGAAGATTCATCACGTATGTATAAAAATGCATTGGATATATGAGCATTGATCTTGTAACCTGCTACTTTACTGAATTCACTTATGAGTTCTAAGAGTTTTCTGGTGGAATTTCCAGGTTCCTCTAAATATATAATCATGTCATCAGTGAACAGGAATAGTTTGAGTTCCTCTTTTCCAATTCATATCCATTTAATTTCTTTGCTTTGTCTAATTGCTCTGACTAGTGTCTCAAGAACAATGTTGAATAGAAGTGGTGAAAGAGGGCATCCCTGCCTTGTTCCAGTTTTTAGGGGGAATGCTTTCAGTTTTTCACCATTTAGAATGATATTGGCATTGGGCTTAGCATAGATGGCCTTCACAATGTTAAGGAATGTTCCCACTACCCCAATTTTTTCTAGTGTTTTGAGCATGAAGGGATGCTGTATTTTATCGAATGCTTTTTCTGCATCTATTGAAACAATCATGTGATTCTTTACTTTTAGTCTGTTGATATGGTGAATGACATTTATTGATTTCCGGATGTTGAACCAACCTTGCATCTCTGGGATAAAACCCACTTGATCGTGGTGCACTATCTTTTTAATACATTTTTGAATGCGATTTGCTAAAATTTTGTTGAGAATGTTTGTGTCGATGTTCATTAAGGATATTGGTATGAAATTTTCTTTCCTTGATGTGTCTCTGTCTGGTTTAGGTATCAGGGTGATATTGGCTTCATAGAATGAGTTTGGGATGGTTCCCTCCTCTTCTATTTTATGGAATACTTTGAGAAATATTGGAATGAGCTCTTCTTTAAAGGTTTTGTAGAACTCGGCTGAGAACCCATCTGGCCCTGGACTTTTCTTTGTTGGTAGGCTTTTGATGACCTCTTCTATTTCATTGCTTGAAATTGATTTATTTAAGTTGTGTATGTCTTCCTCGTTCAGTTTAGGTAATTCATATGTCTCTAGAAACTTGTTGATGTCTTTGAGGTTTTCTGTTTTGTTGGAGTAAAGATTTTCAAAATAGCTTCTAATTATGTTTTGTATTTCACTCGTGTCTGTTGTGATATGTCCTTGTTCATTCCAAATTTTAGTAATTTGAGTTTTCTCCCTTTTTCTCTTTGTTAGCGTGGCTAAGGGTTTATCAATTTTGTTTATTTTTTCAAAGAACCAACTATTTATTTTGTTACTTTTTCCAATTGTTTCTTTTGTTTCAATTTCGTTGATTTCGGCTCTGATTTTAACTATGTCCTGTCTTCTACTACTTTTGGTGTTGGTCTGCTCTTCTTTTTCTAGGGCTTTGAACTGTAGTGTTAAGTCGTTTATTTGTTGATTTCTACTTCTTTTGTTGAATGTGCCCCATGAAATAAATCTTCCTCTCAATACTGCTTTCATAGTATCCCAGAGATTTTGATATGATGTGTCTTTGTTCTCGTTTACTTCTAAGAATTTTTTAATTTCCCTCTTGATGCCCTCTGTTATCCATTCATCGTATAATAGTGTATTATTTAATCTCCAAGTATTGGAGAAGTTTCTGTTTTTCATTCTGTCATTTATTTCTAATTTCAGTTCATTATGATCTGATAGAGTACAAGGTAGTATCTCTATCTTCTTGTATTTTCTAACAGTAGCTTTGTGGCATAAAATATGGTCTATTTTATAGAAGGATCCATGCGCTGCTGAGAAGAAATTGTATTCATTCTTTGTTGGATGGTATATTCTATATAAGTTGGTTAAGTCTAAATTGTTGATTGTGTTATTGAGACATATGGTTTCTTTATTCTATTTTTGTTTGGACGATCTATCCAGTGGTGAGAGAGGTGTGTTAAAATCACCTAGTATTATTGTGTTGTGGTCTATTTGATTTCTGGAATTGAGAAGGATTTGTTTGACGTAAATGGATGAGCCAATGTTCGGGGCACAGATATTTATGATTGTTATGTCTTTCTGATTTATGCTTCCCTTAAGCAGTATGTAATGTCCTTCTTTATCCCTTCTGACTAGTTTTGGCTTAAAGTCCACATTATCTGAAATGAGGATGGATACTCCAGCTTTTTTGCTGTGTCCGTGTGCATGGTATGTTTTTTCCCATCCTTTCACCTTTAGTCTATGGGTATCTCTTTCTATGAGATGGGTCTCTTGCAGGCAGCATATTGTTGAATTTTTCTTTTTAATCCAATTTGCCAGTCTATGTCTTTTTATTGATGAGTTCAGGCCATTAACATTCACAGTTATTATTGTGATATGATTTGTATTCCTAGTCATTGGACTCATTTTTGTTTTTTGACATGATTTGGTTTCTCCTTTATTTGGCTATTCCTTTAGGCTAGTTCCTCCCATTGCTGATTTACATCGTTGTTTTTCATCTCTTCCTCATGGAATACTTTGCTGAGAATGTTCTGTAATGCCGGCTTTCTTTTAGTAAATTCCTTTAGCTTTTGTTTATCATGGAAGGATTTTATCTCATCGTCAAATCTGAAAGTAAGTTTTGCTGGGTATAAGATTCTTGGTTGGCATCCATTTTCTTTCAGGGCTTGGTGAATGTTGTTCCAGGCCCTTCTAGCTTTTAGGGTCTGGACTGAAAAATCTCCTGATATTCTTATTGGTTTCCCCCTGAATGTAATCTGATTCTTTTCTCTCGCGGCCTTTAAAATTCTGTCTTTATTTTGAATGTTAGGTATTGTCATAATAATGTTCCTTGGTGTAGGTCTGTTCTAATTTTGCATATTTGGAGTCCTATAAGCCTCTTGTACTTGGTTTTCCATTTCATTCTTCAGATTTGGGAAATTTTCTGATATTATTTCATTGAATAGATTGTTCATTCCTTTGGTTTGTTTCTCTGAGCCTTCCTCAATCCCAATTATTCTTAAATTTGGCCTCTTCATGATATCCCATAATTCTTGTAGATTCTGTTCATGATTTCTCACCATCCTCTCTGGTCAACCTTGTTTTCAAGATTAAATATTTTGTCTTCAATGTCTGAGGTTCTGTCTTCCAGGTGATCTATCCTATTGTTTATGCTTTCTATGGCGTTTTTAACTTGGTTTATTGTTTCCTTCATTTCAAGGATTTCCGTTTGTTTTTTTTTCAGTATCTCTAACTCTTTATTGAAATGCTCTTTTGCTTCCGTTATTTGCTCTTTTAACTGTTGATTAGTGCGTTCATTTAATGCCTGCATTTGTTCTTTCATCTCCTCGTTTGCTTCCCTGATTGTTTTAATGATGTACATTCTGAACTCCCTTTTGGACATTTCTTCTGCTTTGCTGTCATTGGGTTTTATTGATATAGTATCCAGGTTTGTTTTGGACATTTTCTTCCCTTGTTTTCTCATATTGGTCAGATGTCAATGGGACTCTTTGATATTGTAGATTTCCTCTATTGGCTTATAGTGACCCTGTAGATTTCCAGTGTATAACCTACCAGCCTTCAGTAGCCAGAAGTCTTGGATTAATTTGATAATGCAGTGCTTCTGAAGAATGCTGTCCCTAGCCCGCTACTGGTTCCAGGGAGAGAGACCTGGAGAGGTCTCTTGTTGCACAGCCCTGGTTCCAGAGGCTGGTTGGAGGTTGGAGGTCTCCACTGCCTTGGGGACTTGTGGCTGGCTCTGTGTAGACAGGCTCTCACTGGGCGATTTGCCCCGAGAAGTTAGCCTAGAGAGGCGCTTCCCGCCGGAGGGGGGCTGGGCTGCTTGGGGAAGTCCCTGGCGCCCTGTGCTGGTCACTGAAACAACCTGCGGGCGGGCTGAAGCTGGCAGCAGGGCAGGCCAGAGCTGGCCGGGGCGGGCCGAAGCTGACCGCGCTGCTTCTGTGCAGAAGGGCTCTCACTGGGGGGCCTGTTCTGAGAGGCTGGAGAATCTGTCCCTGTGGGCGGAGCCCACCACCAGACTGCACAGAGCTGCCTGGGGGAGACACTATCTGCCCTGTCCTACTCTAATAAGCCACTCGAATCCTGGCCTGCCATCCAGCTGAGCTTCGCTGGGTGGAGGAGACTCACCCCATAGTTTTATCTTAGTCTGAGTCTCTCAATGCCTCCCCTTCTTGATTCCTGAGTTCTGGGGCGATTGGAGATGCAGTCACCCTCTAGTCCGCTATCTTGGATCACCCTGTGGAAAAAGCCTGCAGCTAGAATGGGACAATGCTGCCTGGAGAGGTCTCTGGCTGCCCAGCCCTGGTCCCAGAAGACGCTTGTGTATTGGATGTCTCCGCTGGCTTGGTGACTTGTGGCTGACTCTGCGTCGAGAGGCTCTCACTGAGCGGTCTGACCTGGGAAGCTAGCCTAGAGATGCGCTTCCCACCAGAGGTGGCTGGGCTGCTTCGGGGAGACCCTGGCCCCCTGTGCTGGTCTCTAAAGCAACCTGCGGGCGGGCCAGAGCTGGCAGTGGGATGGGCCGGAGCTGGCCGAGCTGCTTCTGTGCAGAAGGGCTCTCACTGGGGGGCCTGTTCCGAGAGGCTGGAGGATCTGTCCCTGTGAGCAGAGCCCACCGCCAGAGTTCACAGAGCTGCCTGGGGGAGACGCTATCTGCCCTGTCCCACTCTAATAAGCCACTCGAATCCTGACCTGCCGCCCAGCTGAGCTTCGCTGGGTGGGGGAGACTCACCCCATGGTTCTATTTTATTCCGAGACTCTCAATGCCTCCCCTTCTTGAATCCTGGGTTCTGGGGCAACTGGAGATGCAGTCACCCTCTAGTCCGCCATCTTGGATCACCTGGTTCATAGAGTTTTGATGACTTCTTCTATTTTATTGCTTCAGATCAATCTGTTTAAATTATATATGTCCTCCAGGTATAGTTTGGGAGGATCATATGTCTCTAGAAATTTGTGAATATCTTCAATATCTTCTATTTTGTTGGAATATAGATTTTCAAAGTAGCTTCTCATTATGTTATGTATTTCAGAGGTTACTGTCATGATATTTTCTTTTTCATCACCAATTTTTGTAATTTGAGTTTTCTCTCTCCATTGTTAGTGTGGTTAGGGGTTTACATGTTTTGTTTACTTTTTCAAAAAAAAAACTTTTGATTTTGTCAGTTTTTGAATTGTTTCTTTTGTTTCTATTCCTTTGACTTCAGCTGATTTTAATTATTTCCTGTTTTCTACTACTTTTAATGTTGTTCTGTTTTTCTTTTTCTGGTGCTTTGAGATGTAATCTTGGATTATTTAGTTGTTGACTTTTTATTATTTTCATGGATGAGCTCCATGCAATAAATTTTCTTCTGTTTTCATGTACTGTTCTCATGGTGTCCCAGAGGTTTTGATATGTTGTATGATCAATCTCATTTATCTCTATGAATATTTTTTTATTTCCTCCTTGATGTTTTCTTTTACCCATGCTTCATTCAGTAGCATATTATTTAGTCTGTAGGTGTTGGAGTACTTTCTGTTTTTATTTTGTCATTGATTTCTAATTTCATTCCATTATGATCTGAGAGAATGCAAAGTAGTATCTCTCTTTTTGGCATTTGCTAAGGGCTGCTTTGTGGCATAACATGGTCTGTTTTAGAGAAGGATCCATGTGCTGCTGTGAGAAAGTGTATCACTTGTTGATGGATTGAATATTCTATACATGTATGTTAAGTCTAAGTTATTGATAGTTTTATTAAATTCTATGTTTTTCCATTACCCTATGTAAATTTATGATTACACAAATGGTATGCCTTTATTCCATGTACAAGCAGAGAAACAACATATATCCCATTTGTTTACAATAAAAAAAAAATTCTCTGTTTTCTTTGTTTAGATTTAGTTTGGGAGTTCTATCCAGTGGTGATATTAGTGTGTTAAAGTCGCCCAGAATTATTGTGTTGGTCTCTTCGATTCCTGAAATTGAGAAGGATTTGTTTGATGTGCATGGATGCACCATTGTTTGGGGCATAAATATTTATGATAATTATGTCTTCCTGATTTATGTTTCCCTTAAATAGTATGAGTTTTTTTATCCCTTTTGACTAACTACGACTTGAAGTCCATTTATCTGATATAAGAATGAAACCCCTGATTTTTTACTGAGTTCCTGTGTGTGGTAGATTTTTCCTGTCCTTTTACCTTTAGTCTGTAGATGTCCTTTTCTGAGCTGAGTCTGATGAAGGCAGCATATTTTTGGGTCTTTTTTTTTAATCCAATCTGCCAACACATCTCTTTTGATTGATGAATTTAGGTCATTAACATTCAGGGATATTATTGAGGTATGATTTGTAGTTCCAGTCATTTGGGTTTATTTTGGATTTTAACTTGAGTTGGTATCTCCTTTGATTGGCTTTTCCTTTAAGGTAGTTCCTCCCTTTGCTGACCTAAATTGCTGTTTTCCATTTCCTCCACATGAAATATTTTGCTGAGAATGTTTTGTAGCACAGACTTTGTATTTGTAAATTCTTTTAACTTTTATCATGGAAAGATTTTTTTTTTCATCTTCAAATTTGAAGGTTACTTTTGCTGGGTATAGGATTCTTTGTTAGCAACTACGTTCTTTCACAGCTTGAAATGTTGTTCCAGGTTCTTCTAACTTTTAGGGTCCAGGTTGGGAAATCTACTAATATACATATTGGTTTTCCCCTGTGTGTAATCTTATGCTTTTCTCCTGTAGCCTTCAAAATTCTATCTTTATTTTGTATCTGAGGCATATTCATTATAATGTGACTTTGTGTGGATTTGTTGTAATTTTGTGCATCTTGTGTTCGAAGGCATACCAATGTAAAGAATGTCAAAAAGCTTTTAATGTAAAATCTAACCTTATTTGACATCAGGGAATTCATACTGGTGAGAAGCCTTAGGAATGTTCAGATTGTGGCAAAATTTTTAATAAAACCTTATGACTAATTAACCACCAGGGAAATCATACTGGAGAGAAGCCCTACCAATGCAAAGAATATAATAAAGCTTTTAATGGAAAAGTATAAATTTATCACTACCAGAGAAATCATACTGGAAAGAAGTCCAACAAATAAAAAGAATGTGACAAACATTTATTTGTCAAAAATTATTTTTGTTTCAAATTAATTATATGTGACAGTAGACTGCATTCAGAAAAATTGTATGCAAAAGAATACAAATTGCCCTTCCACAGGCTGCAAGTGTTGCAGACACAAAGGTAGTGTAATCATACATGTATTCAGGGTAATAATACCTGGATCATTTTACTGTCATTCCCCTCCTTACACTGATTCCTTTCCCTTCATTACCTTCTGCACAATCCTAAGACTCTTAATTCCACTTATCTCCCATTATGGATCAGCATTTGCCTGCCAGAGAAAATATTTGGCTTTTAGTTTTTTGGGTTTTACTCATTTCACTTATTGTGGTATTCTCTGGATCCATGCATTTACTAGAAAATGCCATAATTTCATTTTTTTAAGTCTTAATAACATTACATTGTCTATATATAGTACATTTTTTTATCCATGCATATGTTGAAAGGCATCTAGTTTGGTTTCCTAGTTTAGTTATTGTGAACTTAGCTGCTATAAACAATGATGTGACTGAGTCACTGTAGTATGGTAGTTTTAAATCTTTTGTGTGTTTACAAGGAGTGGGATAACTGGGTCAAATGGTGGTTTCATTCTGAGTTTTCTGAGAAATCTCAATAAAATTTCCAGAATGGTTAAATCAATTCATAGACCAAGAGCAATGTATGAGTGTACCTTTTTCCATACATCCTCACCAAAACATTTTTTATGTTTTATTTTTAAAAAATTCTCATTTTAATAGGAGTGGGATACAATCTTCAAGCACTTTTAAGCTGCATATCTCTAATTGCTAGAGATATGCAAATTTTTATGTTCATTGATCATTTGTATTTTTTCTTCTGTGAAGTGTTAGTTCAGTTCATTACCACATTTATTGATTGGGTTCTTTTCTGTGTGTGAGAGGTGGTGGGGATTGAACCTAGGGCCTTGTGTTTGCAACTCAAGCACACTACCAACTGAGCTATATCTCAAGCCCTGTTTGGGTTAATTTTGGTGGTGAGTTTTTTGAGTTCTTTATATATCTTTTAGATTATCACTTTATCTCAGGTGTACATGGTAAAAATTTTCTTCCATTCTAAGGTGTATGTGATAAAGATTTTCTTCCATTCTGTAGGCACTCTCTTCATGTTACAGATTGTTTCCTTTGCTGCAAAGATTTTTATTTTGAGTCCATCCCTTTTATGGTTTCTTGATTCTACTTCTTGTGCTTTTGGAGATTTGTTATGGAGGTCAGTTTCTAAGCTGAGTAGATGGAGATTTGGCCCTACTTTTTCTTCTATTATTTTTAGAGTCTCTGTTATAGTGCCTACACCTTTATTCACCTTTGAATTGATTTTTCCACAGGGATAGAGATAGAGTTTTGATTTCATTTTGCTACATATGAATTTCCATTTTTCCCAGCACCTTTTGTTTAATAGGCTATCATTTTTTCAATGTGTGTTTTTGGTGCCTTAATTTAGTATGAGAAAACCCTATTTATTTGGGTTTGTCTCTGTGTCTTCTGTACCACTGTGCTCCATGTCTATTTTGGTGCCAATGCCATGCCATTTTTGTTATCATTACTTTCTAGGTCTGCATTGTGATCCCTCCTGCTTTCCTCTTCTTGGTATGTATCACTTTGGCTATTTTGGGTCTCTTGTTTTGCAAATAAATTTCATGATTGCTTTTTCTAGTGCTGTGATGAATGTCATTGGTAGTTTAGTAGAAATAGCTTTAAATCTGTAACAGTCTTGGTAGTATGATCACTTTGACAATATTAATTCTGTCTATTCAAAATCATGGGAGATCTTTCCATCTTCAAAGGATTTCCTCCATTTTATTATTTAGGATTCTGTAGTTTCTGTTGTAGAGATCTATTCCCTCTTTCATTAGGTCGATTCCCATTTTTTTTGCAGTTATTGTGAATGGACTATTTTTAATAATTTCTTCTTCAGTTGATTCATCACTGGTGTATAGAAATGTAGTTGATTTATGGTATTGATTTTATACCCTGCTAATTTTCTGAATTTCTTTATAAGTTGTAGAAATTTTCTGATGGAGTTTTTGGGTCTTTTAAGTGTAGAATTGTGTCTTTGGGAAATAATGATGTGTTAAATTATTATTTTTCCATTCATACTTCTTTAATTTCTTTTCATCTGTTCAATTTCTCTGGCTAGAATTTCAAGGACTATGTCAAAAAAAGTGAAAGACATATTCGTGTCCTCTTCTAGTTTTCATGGGGAAGGCTTCATTTTTTTCTCTATTTAGAATGATATTATTGTTCTACTTAGCATAGAAGACTTTCACAATATTGTACTATGTTCCAACTATCCCTTGTTTTTCTAGTGTTTGAAACATGAATGGATCTGCATTTTGTCAAATGTATTTTCTCCATCTATCGAGATGACCATCTGATTCTCATCTTTAAGTCTACTGATGTGATTAATTATATTTATTGATTTCCATATGTTGAACTATATTGCATCTCTGGGAGGAGCTCTATTGGATTGTGGAGCACCATATTTTTATTGTGTTTTTGTATGTGATTTGACAGAAATTTTTAGAAGAATTTTTGAGTCTGGTTCATCAGGGATATTGACCTGAATTTTCACTCCTTCGTGTGTCTTTGTCTTTTTTTTTCTCTATCAACATGATACTCATAGAATGAGTTAGGCAGGGTTCCCTTCTTTTCTATTTCATGGTATAATTTGAGGAGTATTGTTGTTAATTCTTCTTTGAAGGCATTGTGGAACTCAGCTGAAAATTCATCTCTGGTACAAGGTTTTTCTTCATTGGTAGACATTTGACAGTGTCTTCAATTTTATTGTTTTTATTGGTCTGTACATTGTGCATGTCCTCTTGATTCAGTTTGGGTAGTTTGTCTCTAGAAATTTGTCAATGTCTTCCTGATTTTCTATTTCATTGAAGTATACATTTTCAAAATAATTTTATTTTCTTCTATACTTCAGTAGTGTCCATCATGATATTCCCTTTACATAATGAATTTTAGTAATTTGGGTTTTCTCTCTCTTTCAGTCCAAAATGTAGCTAAGTGTTTATCAATTTATCTCCTCAAAGAACCAACTTTTAATTTTCTCAATCTACTCAATTGTTTCATTTTTTCAATTTTATTGATTTCAGCTCTGGTTTTAATTATTTCCTGTCTTCTACTGCTTTTGATGTTGGTTTGTTCTTTTTCTAGTGATTTGAGATGTAAAGTTAGGTCACTTATTTCTTGACCTTTAATTATTTTAATGAATGAGCTCAATCAGTGATCTTTAGTTTTAGGCCTACCTTCATAGTGTCCCAGAAATATTGATATGTTTTATAGGTGTTGTCACTTACCTCTAAGCACATTTTTTAATATTCTCCCTGATATCTATTGCAATCCATTTGTTATTTAGGCTCCAGGTGTTGGAGTAGCTTTTGTTTTTATTTTACTACTGTTTCCTAGTTTCATTCTGTAATTATCTGAGAGAATGCAGGGCAGTATTTCTACTTTTTGCATTGGATTATTTTTGCTTTGTTTTGTAAAGTATGGTCTGTTTTAGAAAATAATCCATGTGCTGCTGAGAAGATTGTTTATTTGCTTGATGATGAACAAAATATTCTATATATGTCTGCTAAATATAAATTATTGATTTTCTTATTTAATTCTATGGTTTCTTTGCTTAGTTTTTGTTTGAAGGATCTATCTAGGGGAAAGAAAGTTGTATTAAAGTAAGTAAGTATTATTGTTTTGTATTCTACTCAATTCTTGAAGTTGAGAACAGTTTGTATATAGATGCTATATTTTGGGGGGAATATTCTTTTAGGATTGTTCTGTCTTCTTGATGTATGATTCCCTTAAGTAGTATGAAATGTCCTTCTTTATCCCTTATAAGTTTGAATTGAAGTCCACTTGATTGGATATGAGAATGGAAACACCAACTTATTTATGAAGGTCATGTAAATGATATGTTTTCTCTCAAACCTTCACCTTCAGTCTGTGAGTGTCTGGGTTGAAAACTCAGCTAAAATCCAAATTGGCTTTCCCCTATATGTAATTTGATTTGTTTCTCTCACATATTTTAAAGTCCTATCTTTATTGTTTATGTCAGTTATTGTCATAATTTGCTTTGCTCTGGATCTCTTGTAATTGTGTACACTTGTGGTTCTGTAAGTCTCTTGTATTTGATTTCCCATATTAATCCTTAGATTTGGGAAATTGTCTAATATGTCATTGAAAAGACTATTCATTCCTTGGGTTTTTATCTCCATGGCTTTGTCTACTCAGATAAGTCTTAAATTTGGTATTTTTATGTTTTCCATATTTCTTGGAATTTCTGTTCATGGTTTTTTCATCATCTCTGGGTGGTTTACTTTATTTTTAAGGGTATATATTTTGCCTTCTTTGAGGTTCCAACTTCCAAGTGGTCTAGGCTGTTGGTGATGCTTTCTATCGAATTTGTAATTTGGTTTATTGATTCCTTTACATCAAGGATTTGTGTTTGGTATTTTTTTCACAATTTCTAATTCTTTATTTAGGGAACTTTCATTTCCTGTATTTTTCATTGATATCACTCCTTATTCTATATTTTACTTCACAGGTCAGTTTGACTATGTACATTCCAAATTCCTTCTCTGGCATTTCTTCTAATGTGTTGTCATTTGGTTCAACAAATAGTGTCCAGCCTGCTAACTAAGTTGCATGTCCTCTGCTTTACACAGGATCTCACTGTTCATAGTGAAAGCCTCAGTGACTAAGATTATTATAAGAATTGTATATTTTCTTAATCAGGAGGCATGAGAAATGCTGTCTCACAGGCAATGTTAGAACAGTTCATGGCCACTGCTTGGCAGTAGACGAATGGTTAAGATTGAAGTCTGCATCATCCACTAGTACAGTTTAAGTTACCGAGATCTTTAGTATCTTCTCTTGGTGTTTACAGTTAGCTGAAGCTGTGCTACTACTGAAGGTGTGTGTCAGGTCAGAAATTATTTCTGTGCAAACTAAACAGTCAGAGAATGGTGGACTCTAAGAATAACTTGCTTCCATTTTAGTTGACAATGTAGTGTTTAATGGCAACAGTTATATATTCTGTGTACCAATTTTTCATTTGAAATAAAATGTCATTTTGTTTTACATGCATAGATCTAGTGACAATAAGGCCTTTTTAAAGAAATATTAGACTATTATATATCATAAGTCAGTTGTTCATAATTGCATATCAACAACTCTACTAATAGTTTTAATTAAAACTAGGATAATTAAAGTAGAATTTTAATGAGCAATAAATTCTGAAGTTATCGATCCTGGAATGTGTTAATTGAATCATACCTTTCTGTTTTTGAACTCTTAAACTTGTGTCCATGTAAAGTTTTGAAATGGCAACAGTCATAAGCAAGAAGCATTTTAAATACTTACATTATGTACTATAAAATAATGCTTCTTTATTGCTGCCTTATCTATGTATACACATTGAAATCCTGGGTTAATTGTACTAACTGTAATCCCTGAGGCAAAGAAATGGCTCAGAAACTTAATCACAGTGATTTCCCATACTAAGTAGTGAATATTTATCAGTTTAGTAGATAAATATTTCTTGAATTATTTAATAAATGAACAAGATAGCACTTGACATATGAAAAGGTGGTGTTTGATAAAGTACACTGGAATGAAGACTGCAGTCCCAACCTGAAAATAGTGACTTTGTGACCTTGGGCAAATAAGATAACTATTCTCAACTAAGCTGAGATAATGGGATACCTCAGATGAAGGTAGCAGTAGCTGCCCTCCTAAGTTCTTGGAGTTATGACTGGAAGTATTTATTTGTTGATTAAAATTGTAGGTGGAAAACATTCTTTCACCTGTAAAGTAAACATCATGTGGTGACATTATTATTTCCATGTACATCTCTGCTGATTACACTCTAATTAGATACATGAATATACATTAATTTTCAGGGTTACCTACTACTTATGTCCTTCAGAACTGCTTTTAGGTAGGTTTTGCAAAATAAATTTTCAGTCTTTGCTTAGTGTTGCCTACCTCTGAAGACTGTTAGGAATTGTGCCCCATTGACTCTCCCCTTCCTTTCTCCCACTGTGACAATGTTCTTGGGAAAGTGAAACCATTATAATATTGACTGGGTAATTAGGGAGGCATCACAACTGTGCATTTCCTGTGCAATTTATTACCTAGTAAAATATGAATGACTTTTATGAGTTTCTTTGTTGGACTTTCAGTGCCAGATACAGGTCATTTCATCATTAATTCACTCACTCATTAAAAAAGTAGCTAATCATGCTCATGTAATCTATGAAACTTAACTCTTAAAACTCCAAATTCACTAAAAGGCACATGTGTTTTGATCCTGGCTAGGAACATGTTAAAACTGGGAGTTGGGAAGATTTTGCAAGGCTATGTAATTGAATTCAGACCTAGGCTTAGCCCTTAAGCACAACTTCTGATAATCCTTCAGGTTGCCTCTAAGAAAGAGCTAAGGATCACTGACATTCAGTCTGTACTGGCACTTAAAAGACTGTTCATCATGATGATCTTATCATATCTCTTCTTATCCTAGGTGTTTGGGGAGAAATATTGGCCACCAAAGTTTCTATCTCATATACAAAGTATGTGAGGAGAGGCTCTTGTCTCATCCCCGGAAAAGAAACCCAAGAGAAGAGCTATACTTGGAGTTCAAGGTGATGTGTGTTTCATGCCAGGGCATTGAAATTCTTCATAGTCAGGTTTGCCAGAATGTTATAGACTGGAAAAAAAGAAATCATTGGACATTGGCAAAGTCAGTGTGTTAAGAAGATAAATGTAGGCCACTAAATGTTGAATGCAACAGCTGATGTATTTGGCCACTCATGTGCAGGGAATCTGTGGAAGTGGATGAGGCACATTACTTCTCAGAGTGAATGGAAGCATGTGGGATCTGAATAAGTATGGAGAGAATACTAGGTTAGAGTGGTAAAAGTGACCTTGAGACCCAGTGGTCCTCCTCAATCTTTTTCTGAATTTAGAAATTCCAAACCTAATATTTTGGGGATTCTACTTTTTACATGTGAAGTAAATATACAGCAGTATTGTGACTGTCTAACGTGAACACTTCTTATCTTTTAATTATTTTTCCAAACTGCATTTTGATTCATTGTACACAAAACGGGTATATTTTTGTTTCTATGATCGTGCACAATGTAGATTCATACCATTCATACCATCATATATGTACATAGGGCAATGATCTCTATCTAATTCCACCATTTTCATAACCCCCCTCCCTCTCATTTCCCTCTACATAAAGTACCTCCATTCTTCTCTCACCCCATGTCCTCACCCCCATTTTATATCATCACTCACTTATCAGGGAAAGCATTTGGCCTTTGGTTTTTTGGTATTGGTAAGGATAGGATGGGGTGGCAGTTCCTTAGGAGAATGGAAACTGGAAGCAGGGGTGGTAGACATGCAACCCATTGGAATGATGTGAAGTCACATTTCTTACTCATCTGCAGGACCACTCTCATTCTTCATAGCATACTATGAAGGAAAACAGATGAATCCTTATCAAGATGTTTCTACTTTGAAAGAAAACCCTGTTCCCACTTGTAGTCATTCACATTTATAACTCTTCTCTAGCGCCAGAAACCATGAGACTTTGTCTCAATGATTTGTCCATTCTGAACATTTAATAGAGAAGTAATATTCAGTGCATGGCCTTTTGACTACAACCATGGTCTTATGTCAACTTTTTTTTTTCTTCCCTTTTGCCTTTTCCTGGTTATTATTATACTTCACTGAGTCATTTCATTGGTCCAATTTCTGGCCTGAGTTTTTTGAAGTAAAGAAAAGGCACTTCTTCCTTCAACAGATACCTTCTTTATGTCACATTCCACAGGTTCCTGTTCTCACTAAATTCACAGTCTGATAAAGGTACAATGAGAAACATGAGCAAAACACATACATAAATGTAATCAAATAATTAGAGAAGCCCTATCCAAGGATAAAATATATATATAAAAATTTGAAAGAGGACCCAGTGACACAAAGAGATGGTGCTAAACATTGGCCAAACCATTTGGTGCTAAGGTTGTCAGGAGTTTGGTGAGTTCCAAGGCCTGAAAGGAACCAGAGTAGCTGTATTTTTATTAGGAGGGTGTCCCAGGTGAGAGGAGCAGGGCCATGGTCACCTGGCTCTTTTTTGTGAGAAACAGTCTTGGATCTTCCAGGTGGAGTGCTATGATATGATTTGTTTAAGAAAATGTAGCTGTTCTTTGAATAATGATATGAAAGAGTCAAATTGGAAGATAATACTTGGAAAGCTTCTGCAAATATCCTGTCCATTGGCACTGGCAGCCTTGGTTAAGACAGGGTAGAAGAAATGAACCAGACTGGACACATCAAAAAGCTATGTCAAAATGAGAATGGACAGTCTTAATGATGTGTTGAACATAAAATGGAGTCAGGGCCTAATTTGAGCTCTTTGATATACATTTCTCTAAAGTTAAAAAATCTGGATTCAAATGGCTTTGAGATACATATGAAAACCCTAGGCAGAAAGATTAACTGGACATTTACATACTCACAGGTCTAGAGCTCACAAGGAAAGTTTGAACTGGATAAGCAAACATGGGATTTGTTTGGAGGTTTTACTTGAGATCATGTTAGTGGACAACACCTTCTAGGAGGAGACTCTAGGGAGAAGAGATACAAGCTCCAACAATCTACATTCATAGAAATACAGAGATAAGATATTCAAGATGAACAAGAGTGCAGCTGAGGAGAAGGTATTGGGGAGCCTGGTGGCATGAAGCCACCAGAAAACAGACTTTTCAGCCAATTCCAGCTTTGTTGAGGAGTCTTGAGTCAATGGGAATTGAATTTAGTATAAAAGAAATGAATAAGAAGTCAGCAAAGCAGAGGCAGAGTTTGGGAGGCATGAGGAAGAAAAGTGAGAAGAAGAGAGAAGGGAACTGTCTTTATAACATTCATTATCTTTGGGTAAAACCTGAACATAACAGACTCAGCTCCACAACCCGGTTGAGAAAACATCCAGCACCACCCTCAGCAAAGTTATAAATTGAAAGCACCCTGGAAAAAATATGTGTTGTGGACTGATTAGAACGTTAAAAATAGACAACAATTGAAGCACTAGTTTACTTCGCCCAGAATGATTTTTTTTAAGTTTTAATGCCTGGTTTTATTTGTTGCTGATGGTATTGCATTGTTTTACCTTGGAAAGTTATAAGTGAGGAGGTATCCTTAGAATTTTTGAGAGCATGGATCTTTCTTTCTTCAGTCTAGACATGCCCATTATTAGAAGAGACAAATTATTATATCTGAGAGATAATTTATATCCCCTGGTGATATTCATAATGTGTATATTGGGGTTTATAACTTAGTGCATGAACCAAATTTGAGAATGGCCTGTGCTGAGTTATTTTGCAGTTTAGAAAATCACCTTTATAAATGCTGTGCTCATGGTCTTTTTTAACACCTATCTTTCAATCTATGAAATCATTTTTAAGTCATTATTGCCCAATTTAGTGATCTAAGTTATCATTTACCTGTGCTTTGTAGAATTTGGCATTCTTTCTGCAAATAGATCGTGACAAGTACATTGAAAAACTGTCATTCTCAATATTTTATTAACATTTTCTTGATTTTAAAATGCACAAATAAAGAAAAATCATACTCTTGTTTGAAGCACTGAATATGGGTTGAATTTACTGAGTTAAATTTCAGTTAAATTTTAAAATGTTTTTCTGTGTAGATGAATGTGAAAGGATACTCATGTTAATTAAATTTGAAGAGAAAGGAGGCATTGGTTGCCTTTGGCTTATCTTTGATTCTTTATTGTGAGTGGACTGTCTAGTTATTTAGTGCTTGACCTTCATCTATTATTCTCTTTATAAACTTGAATAAATTGTAAATGTCCTGAGTACAATTTAGTCATTTTTTTTTGCATTATGAAGAAATAAATAATTGTGGCAGTCATGGAATTTTTGAATAGTATCTAGTGATTAAGTTTTAAAAAATAGTGTTTCTGAATTGTTCATGGAAAATGTCCCTGATTTAGTACAATTTTGTTATCTTACTATTCTTCTTAACATCTTTCAGAATATATAACTAGTAAATATTCAAAAGAGTCAATGATAAAATGGTATCTAAGAATGTGATCTTGGAAATCAGACTGCATGGGTTCAAATCCTGTCTCTGACACATCATGGCATGTGTCCTTGGGCACATGACTCAGCTCCTAAGGATGAAATCTTCTTCCATCCCTCTGAGGACATAAATCATACCTTTTTTCAGTGTCTCCAAACTGTATATGCTACCTACATTTTATCAGATTGTTGCAGTGTCACATATCTTTTTATCAAATAAGGTTGTTTTATTTAATAATGGTCCTACATACAGATACAGATAGTGATGTAAAGGAGGCACCACAGCATAAAACATTAAGAATGGATTAACTCCAGTACTCTGTGGAAACCCTGAAGCTACCTAGGAAAAATCACTGGGAGTGGTGGTAGTGTTCATGGTTTTAGACATCCATTGGGGGTCTTGGAACATATACCTGGGGATCAGGAGGAGGGGTTTCTATATTATTACATTTTTGAGTGTTTCCAACAAAGGTAGGGAAAATGGTGGAATTACTCTATTGTTAGTTCAAGCAACTCTAAGAAAGAAAAATTTCACTTCGTATTGTTATGGGGTGCAATTTAAGAACAGACCAATCACCACTGAGAAGTCCAAATTTGAGAGTCTTTATTAAGCTGGCCAGCTGACTGTCTCACACAATGCCCCAAAAAATGGCTATTGGGAGAATAGCCCCGACCACAGGGTTGTAAGAGTTTTTATACCAAAAATCACATCAATCATAAGTATCTGTTGCTATGATTTGAAATTACAAACTAATATCATGAGATCATCAACAGAGGGGGAAGTGGATCAAAATGACCTTTTCCTAGGTACAAACTAAAGAATGGTTACTAATATCCACCCAGTCACTGTTTACATGGTACATTGTTTAGGAGCAATAAGAATCAAAAGAGAGCAATTTTTCTTTACATAGGAATTATCATTCTGTATTATTAAACTTGTCACACCAAGTAACTGATGATGGGTACAGAGGCGGGGTCTTCTCATGGGAGAAGTTTATTTCCTACATAACATGTAGTCTCAGAGCAAATTGGAGTTTCTTTAGTCATTTCCCTTATACTCTGGCCTATAACATTCTCATGGAGTCAGTTCTGTCAGCCCATCACAGTATATTTGATTATCCTCATGCCATCTTGATGTGTAAAAATTATTCCCTTAATCCTTTTATGATCAAGAGTCCAAACTTCTAATTACAGTATGTAGAAAGGAACTGATGAATTAGTACTGAAATTCTGTGAGATGAATTGTAGCTTATGCAGGTTTTAAAGATATTTTCTGAGCCAGGCACAGTGACACAAACCTATAATCCCTGTGGCCCAGGAGGTTGAGGCAGAAGCATCACAAGTTCATAGAAAATTCCTTGTATGTTCCTTGGTATGGAACTGAGAGTGAGAGCCTTACCTTCTATTTGCTTCCTTTCCTTGCCTTACACATTAACTTTGAAAGTGAAACAACAAATGTTTTTCCCTCTGTGTCCTCCACATGTGTCTCATTCTAACATGTTAAAGCTATGTAATCTACCTGTAAGTGCATGTGACTGCACAGATTCACATGTATGCATCAGAAAACAACTACACAAATTTGACTTCATCTTGGACTTTCATAATTAGATGTGAAAGTTTTAATTTGATAATTAAATAAATAATTTTGTTTCCATACTTTAAAACCTATTAGAATATAAAATTATTTGACACTACTGTCTCAAGTAAACTAATACTGATTTTTAGTGTATGATTTGTAATGAAAATAAATGATCTCACATCAGAGAAATGAAAATCCATGTTTTTGTCTCCAAGTGGAGGATTTTCAGGTGGAGAATAAAAAAGCTAAACCTTGTATCAAACATACTTTACTCCTTTTAACATTTTTAAATAAAGAAAATATGTAAGAAATAGGATTTATGCTTGGGGCCTATCTCCTTTGTCTCCTGGTTTTATTGCTTTACTGTGAATCTTTTCTATTAGAAATTTCTGCTGGTCTTGAAGGATTCATATACCACCAAAAAGGATATGAGGAAGAAAGAAAGACTGTTTAGACCATATGTCTAGAGGTTGTGTGTATGAGTGTAGGGTCACCAGATCAGTCTAGTTGGTCCTAGATTGTCTCAGTTTTTACAGTGAATGTTTTCTTAGTCCCTGGGCAAACAAATGTGGTTGGCCAACCTGCCTGTTTATAGCTCCTGGGTGTACAAAACTTGACTTATTGTAATTGTTTCTTTTCTTTACTACTGTTAAAGTTTCTACATCTTAAAGTAAGTAGGGGAAGTAAAAAAAGTCTAAGATTAGCTAACTATCCTATAAATGCTAGGCAAGGCTGAAATATTTTGTGAACGGTACTCAATTTATTTTAAAAGCATTTATCTTAGTAATGTATCATTGTCCCTACTAAAAGAACCTGCTGTTGATTCCATTCATAGAACATTATTTAAATATGCAAATTTCAAGTTACTGGACATTAGTGAAGTAAAGGAGTTTCAAAGTTGAGTAGACTATGGAAAGGAAGATCAAAGGAGCCTTGTGGCCATGAAAATTCTCTGTCTTGACTCTGTCACAGCAGCTTCTGGTTAGGTGTCCAGTGTTGATTTTACAGACTGTTAGAACTTCAGGAAATTGTATAAAGGGGACATAGAATCTGTGAATTATTATTACTTAAAACTGTTTGTGAATCTCCAGTTACTCAAGAGCTTAGAGAATGGGAATGGGAGGAGAAACATGACACCTGCTAACACTATTAGAAAATATTTTATTCCAAAAGACTGGATGCTTCCTAAAATGGGACTCCTGTAGAAACTATTTGTACCTGTTCTTGGGGCAGGCAGTGTATTAAGAGCTTTAAGTCCATACATGATTATTATGATGACAGCAGAGTCACTGCTTAATTCCTGTTTGATGTTGTGCACTCCAAGTTCAGCATATCACTATTTCAAAACTGCAGAGACTTCTGAGTACTCCTTAGGGATGTAATGCAACTTCTTCAAGCCCTAAAGTGCAGTGAAGTAAACAGGAAGCCATAGTCAGCATAATCTGATGGTACAGAACCTGGGCTTAGAGAACAAACCAGGGCTCACTTCTCCATTTCACCTCTTCTTGCTTGTATGATCTTTGGCAAATAAGTTATTGTTTTGGGCTTCATTTCTTACAGGTAGTATGAGATCAGAGAAGTCAGTTTTGTCTCTATCATAGGGTTGTTATGAAGAATAAATGAGACAGTGAAAGCACTTCATAAGTGCTCTGCAGATGCCAAATTTACTGTTCTTATTACTGGAAGTATGAATAGTAGTGGTGCACAGGAACCAAGAGATAAATTTCATTTTGCTTTCAACAATTGATTTTTAGAAAGACTGTTAACTTTCATGACTTCGTCTCCTTCTGCAGAATCTCAGTATGTTTGAGTAGATGACAGATCAACAATCTTCCATTTCCAATTTCTTGGATAATGAGGTGATCATTTTAAAGTCAATAAAGGCATGAATGAAATCAACTCTTGAGTCTCCTAGGCCTCAATTTAAATTTTGCCTCTGCCTCACTGCTGAGACATGCATTGCTCACTGCCCATTAATATCTTGCTCCCTCTGCTTTCCTGCAAGAATGGAGTTTTGTTCTAAATAGCACGTGCAAATCACAATTACTACTACTTTTCTACTTCTTTTGTTACTACTACTGCTACTCTACTGAAACTACTGCCCAGAGGCAAATCTATCAGTGCCTCACCCTCGGCCTGTCTTGTGTTTCTCCAGTTAAAAATTTATTGGAGTACATCACTGATTTGTTTACATCTTGGCTGAGATTCTTCTCCATTTCTATGGGCAGAGTTGAGCAGTTGTGGAAGAGACCATGGAGCCTGCAAAACCTAGCTCTTTGCTCTCTGGTTCTTTAAGGAACATGTTTGCTGACACCTCATCTTAGAAAATTATAACAGCTGTGTCTTTCAGCTTCCTGTTTCCCTCCCACCTGTGAGGATTATATGGCCTGTGTTTCTCCCCTCCCCTTTCTGGTTGGGTTGTATTCAGTTGTTTATAGGTGGTATTGGCATCAGATTTACCAATTTGCTGCCACCATTATTCTGCCCCCTCACCATTTTACAACCTACATTGTTAGCCCAAAAATTTTTAGTCAATCATTGGTCAGAATATCACCCCACAAAATTCTACTACCTAAGTATAGCTCCCCCACCATTCTCTCTTTCACACCCTCAAGTGCAGGCACTCTACCTGTCTGCTTGATTAAATATCTTGCATGCATTGCCACATCAGGAATGGTTTCTGGGTGCGTTTGACTGTGCCGTGATTTGGATGGGATCTTCTACTGCCACTTAGGTGAGTGGAATCCCATCTTTTGCCCCAGACCCTCTGATGCTGGTCTCACATTCCAATCGCCCTGACGCTTGGTTGCAAATCCACCACCAGCTTCAGATTGGTAAGTTTTCCATAGGTTGATTTTAAACACTCCGCTGCTGAAGTAAGACATAACCATTGGTCATCCAGTGCCCTTGAGGAAGTTGAACAGTGCAGGTTCCTCCAACGACAACTTTTACAATTACAGTTGGCCCTTTTAGTTGACCTTATGTGATGGATGCATCCCTAATATTTATGGTGGAGATTCCCTCTCTGGGTTGAGGCTTCTCTTTAGTTTTTCTCTCAAAATTTCTGCCACCAGTCCCTTAACCCCCCCTTGTCTTTTCCCTGGCATGCACTTACAGGGGTGACAACTCCCATAATGTGCTGCCTTCTCATATCCAGTCAACAAGTCTGTGATCTTGGGATGCCTGGGACACTGACTTGGCTATTTATCAGTCTCCACCGTGGGATCTGTGTCCTCCATTCTGGCAGATTCACCACTGGGGTGTCTACAAGATAATCTTAAACCTCTTCACCTGGCCTACAGCCACCAAAACTTATTCAGTTATGTAATGATATTTGGCCACAGTATCCTTCAGATAATCAATCAAAATGGCCACTTAAAGGCATACAAATTCTGTGAGTCTTTGCTCTTCTTGCAAACCTGAACACCTTCTTTTGGCTTCTTCTCCCCTCTAATCCCTCTTCCTTCTCTGATTCTGACCCAGATAATGATCTACCCCCATACTGGTGTCCTGCAGCAGGGGCCCCACAGGCCCTTGCTCCTGCCTCCTTTGTCCTGCTCTGTTTTGACTTCTGCCCTCTCTACCCAGTCCTCCTGCCACAAAGTCTCAAGCACATGTTCTAGCTTCCCTATGGAAGTTGTCGGAGTGGAGGGAGGATTCAGGGTCCATATTTTTTTCTCCCTCTCTGATCTTTCCCAGCTAGAAAAGGAGAAAGGCTCCTTCACCTTCAAACTCTGCAAAATTCATTAAGAAATCTCAGGCCTTTTTTGAGAGCAGATTGCTCACTGTCAGGCGTCTATCATCTGCCATTTGCCTGCCTCTCGCCTGTCCATCGCCTGCCTTACCCCTATCCATCACCCAATCCTCCAGGTTCACCTCCAGATCATCCGACAGCTGCCAGCAGACTGACCATGGACCACCATTGGAGAACCAGCTGCCTGCTGCTGCCTGGAAGTTCAATGTTGCGGTACCTGCAGGACACCCAGACCAACTGACTGCGACCTATCACCGGAACCCCAGACCAACTGATTGCACCCAGCCTTCCAGGATGCCACAACCACACAAAACACACCAGACCACCAGGACCCCTGCCAGACCAACTGCATCCTGTCTCCAGGACATCCAGCTGACCATGTCAACCCCTGAGCTGCAGCTCCCCATTTGCCAACACATTTGGAAGCCAGAGCAGCCATCTTGGATAATCCAGGAAGCCGTAGCTCCGATCTTTCGGTGGGGCCAATCCCATTCTTTTGCTAACAGTCAATTTAATCCCTACAGAAATTTAATTGGTTATGTTTTAGTTATTTTTCCATCACTCTGACAAAATTGGGAGGAGTAAAGATTTATCTTGGCTCATGGTTTTATACCCTGGTCACTTGTCCCCATTGCTATAGATCACTGGCAAGGCAGATTATCCTGGTGGAGAGCACATGGCAGAGCAGACCTGCTCATTTCATGGCAGCTGGGAAGCAGAGAGAGCAAAAAAAAAAAAAAAAGATATAGGGACAAAACAAGTCCTACAAGGATATACTTTCAGTGACCCACCTTGTCCAACTAGACTCTGCCTCCTAAAGTTTCCACAGTTGAGAACCAAACCTCCAACACTTAAAGACTTTAAGGGTTATCCCACATCCAAACTTTAAAAAGCTACATTTTTTATTGATTTTTGTTTGTTTGTTGAACAGTGGAAGTTTTATGGGAAAATTTTTCAAAATAAAATATAATTTTTGATTTTTAAAAAAGCTAGAGTATTAATTTATATCTGGAGTTCTTTTTCATACTGAAGGAATGTTTTAGAAGAGTATTATGCAAAATCAACTGACTTTAGTTTAAAGAAAAGATTTACTGACCCAATTAGCTGATATAGTGCACCAAAGCAAACAATAATTTCCATTTCACAAAAATTCAAAAGCTTAGGGTAGGGAAAAAAGAAATAAACAATCTGACAAACTTTTAAAGATACAATTATTTCTTATGCAATACTCCAAAAGTATCACAATGATGCTTATGAAGATATTATTTAAAATCTTTGAACAAGTCATTAGGCTAATGTTTAATTCAAATTACCACAACTATGTTAGCTGCAGAGTACAAGAATTTACAACCCATTCATCCCATAGTATAAGTATTTTTTGAAGTATATTTATTTGATCAATTCCTCCTACAGTATAATAATTACTAAACTAACAACTCAGAACAGTGTATGCTCAAAAAGTAGCTATTGGTTTTCCTTATCCAACATAGTCTGGTTAACTCTTAAGAGCTTCAATGGTAGACTTACTGTTATACTTAAAAAATAAAAACAAAACATTTAAATTTTAAAGGCAACTTACACATTTACCCCCAAATTATGATTACTATTATTAGTTCATTATCAGAGGTAATGAAAAAAGAAACCTTAATATCACAAGATATCTAGCACTAAACACAAGTCTAAACAATATTTTTTTTAAAAAAATTCAATTAAATTTGTTAAAAATTGCAAATATACAAACTATTTTACTGACTAACCTGGGGAAGTCAGATATCTTCTCTCATATTTAGCCTGATCAAAATTTTAAAAATCATAATAAAAAAGAAAAAAAGAAAAAGGACAACTTAATTTACTAATAATCAATTTCATGTCTTAAAATATTTCAAACAGCCTAGAGCAGTGGCACACACCAGTTACTCAGGAGATACAAGAAGCTCACAATTTTAAGGCCAGCCTTAGCAATTTCACAAGGCCATAAGCAACTTAGTGAGACTCTGTCTAAAAATAAGAAATAAAAAGAGCTAGGATGTGGTTCAGTGGTAATGCAACCCCAGGCTCAATTCCTAGTTCAAAAGAAAAAAATAGAAAAAATATTTCACCACCAATTATATGTTAATTATAAAAGTAAGCTTTGTCTTGGGGTTCTGTTATCCCAGTGGCTGGGGAGTCTGAGGCAGGAGGATCCCAAGTTCAAAGCCAGCCTCAGCAAAAGCAGGAACTAAGCACATTGGTGAGACCCTGTCTCTACATAAAAATTATAAAACTTAAAGTGGAGAAATCCTATAGACACCATGCTAACTATATGATGCAAGTTAACATCACCAAGGAACAAACCAACAAAATTTATCTCTTGATACATCTGAGTAGCCCACACATCAGACATATCCTATTCTTCCTGAAAATGTTTAATGGGAAACTAATCAGGAGGTATACGGCAAACATATCCAAAACTGAGGGACATTCTAATAAACAATTTGTCTTAAACTTTTCAAAAGCATCAATGTTACATAAAGAAAAAACTGGAACCTCTTCCCTGTGAAGTGAAACAACCACCACCAAATGCCACGTTCATTCTTAGATTGACTCTGAAAAAAAAAAAATCTGCAAAGGACAGAATTGGATACTAAAATTTAAATATGAGCTACAGATTATACAGTATTATTGTAGTAATGCTAAATTTTCTGAAAATACTACTATGAATTATAAACAAAAAGAATGTCTTTGGGGCTGGGGTTGTAGCCCAGTGATGAAGCACTTGCCTAGCATGTGTGAGGTAGTGGGTTTGATCCTAAGCATCACAAAAAAAAAATAATAATAAATAAGTCAAATAAAGGTATTGTGTCCATCCACACTAAAAAAAGAAAAAAAAAATTAAAAGAAAAAAGAATGCCTTAATGCACAGGAAAATCCAAACTATATTTAGGGGAAAAGGAACATTATACCAGGAAATTACCCTCAAGGAGCTCCTGGGGAAAATGTGTATGTGAGAAGGCACAGAGGAGAAGAGAGGAGAGAGAGAATGGTAAAGCAAATATGGCAAAATTTTAACGGGTTAATTTAAATGAAGGCCACAAGAATTCTTTGCACCACTCTTGGAATTTTTTTTTTTTTTTTGTAAACTTAAAAATACTTCAAAATAAGAAGTCTTTAAAAATATTGTTTGCCCCCGTTTCACTCACATCCCTGCAAACAAAAGTTCAACAATGCTTTCAACGTGCTTTGTAGAACATAAATCTTGCAAATACTTCAGTGACTTTGATCAAGTCACCCTCCTCTGATCATGAGAAGACCTGGCACAGACCACCTTGGTACCCCCAGGGCCTTCTCTCGCAGAGGTCAAAGCCCCAGCGAATCACAGGCGGTTCTGGGCTGCGGCTTCACTGCAGTGGAACGATGTTCACAGCCCACCCAAGGACAGAGGGAAAGTGTCCTCACCTGACTGGAGCAGCGGCCTCTGAGTCCCTATGGGCTTTTGAAATGCTCTACTATAAAATCATGCCATGGTGACTTCACGACCCGGGGCTCCATGGCGTGCAGTGGCCTCAGCGGTCTCCCCAGGAAATGAGTTCAAACCTGTAGCACGGCCTGGAGGCGGGGCTCGCGCACTGCAGGTGCATCCTGGCACAACAGCCCTACCCCTGGGGCGTGGTAGGCGGCCAGGTGGGGAGCTTGTACAGGACTGGAGGGTGAATGCTGTGTTGCACTGCTGTCTTAAAGCATCTTGGCCCTGCAAGAGGCTGACCCTGCCGAGTTCTCATGCTACAAATGTGTAATTTTCTGAGGTTAACTTTATGAGTAGTAAGTAGTATTGTATCTGCCCTCTTGAGTCATCCTGGGTAAGAGGGAAAATTCTCCCCCTCACCCCAAGGGGCCCTCTGGGCACCATACCATAGCCCCAGTTCTAGAGACTTGAAACCAAAACTGCAGAGGCCTCTGGTCCCTAAGCACACTTGGCATGCATTTGCGCTTACAAATACACTTGCCTCTTCATCAAAAGTGATGTTTGCTGTCATACAGAAGAAAATCAAGAATACAGTGGATAGGTAGGCATAGAAACCTCTTTGCTTTCCCTGACTGTGTTCTGCATGTGGGAAAACAGTATGCCAAAAGTTTTAGAATGTAAATTCCAGGAAAACATGTATTACTAAAACCACAAAACCAAACCAGCTTTCCGTAGTCCAATAACAGTGCATAGCATTTCACAGGTGCTTAATGATATGTCAACCTATAATCTTTATTGAACAGAGACTGAATGAGGGGAATGGTTGTTTGAACACTTCTTTCATAATCCCTTTTCTAAAATGATTGTCATCTACATATCTGGACTAAAAACTAAACACTCTGGATTAAAGTTCTCAATTGCCAAAATGTTATAACAGAAATACTTTAGCAAAGTAGTTCCTACCTAAATAAACTAAACCAATACTCAATTTTGTATAAAGTATTTCTTAAAATGCATAAATACTGGAATTACTTTATTCTATCTTTAAGCAGATTTTAATAAGACAATATAAAATCTGGCAAATTTGAAAAAAATCAATTGGGTTTAATACCTTATTAGCATTTAAATAGCAGAAACCACAAAGTTCTTTCCTGAAATGTAACTCAAAGACAGTTCTTATAAAAGCCTCAAGCCACTTTTAAGTGTCTTCGAAATAGCAATACTGGAAAAATCAGCTTACATGTCATTTAATCAAGTTTTCTGGTTAAAATCTTTGAAGCTTTTAATTTTAACACTTTAGGACTACATGAAAATCTATTTAAAAATTCTTTAAAAGCATTTGCATTTACTTAGAATTTATTCTAAAATCAAGACAGCATTAACTGTCTCAGATAAAAATTATAACACATTTTTTAAATCAATTTAAATAGATTTCCAAGGAACAAATTCTAAATACTAAATGTACATATATGTGGACTACTGTTTCCTTGAAGGTTCAAGTAATTCAACTGAAAAATTTGGAGTAGGTTTATTTTAGGTATCTGACTTTGTGACCAAGTAGATTTAGTCATGGATATGATGGTGTTCCATCACTCCTTACACAAACCACACATCACATCCCTGTCATCATCTGTGACAGACAGTTCCACAGGTATTCTCTATATGATACCTTATTTCTAAATTGCCATACAACAGGGAATAAACCTGTCTTTCCTCACTAAAAAAATGAGGTATGTTCACTGAAAAGAACACAAAAGAAGGAAGTCAATATCCACGATTGCAAAATATAAAATTTTGTACTCTAATGAAATTCTTTGTAGTTCTACATTGAGAAAGCCAATAAACACATCTTTCTTTAGTAGTTTGGTTACATTTCCTTTGACACAAACCATTTCTGTTGCATATCAAACTTGCAAAAATTATGTGGCAGTTTATAGTATAGACCTTTCTTTACTTGTCCTCATAGGTCTAGTACTAAAATGAACAGACAATTAGATACACAAGTAATGAATGTTTAAAATGTCATGGCTATTATCAATTGTCACTTTATTTTTCCTATAAAATTCATCAGAAAAAGGTACTGCAACAATCTAGTATAAAGCAATCTTTAACCAAATAACATGGTATAGGCCTTTTGAAAATATTCATACTTTATCACGACAGCAACAAGGAAAAAATTCAATTTATCATCAGGATCAAGCTGAAGTTTTTGAGGTAGTAGAGACACATGACAGAAAAGTTAAAAGAAAAATCTAAGGAAATATAATCAACTTGTTTCAAATGTAAATATCAATACCTTTTGAAAGGGCTCAGAAAGCTACATATTTTAAGAAGAGGTGCTCTAAAATTTAATTTGTGACCATACAGGAGGTGTAAAGATTATAGAACACTTTGGTTATTTATCTTCTGTGGCTGTATGCATTCATAAATGAGTCTCTACACATAAAGGAGCTCACTGATAGTTAAGATTACCAAACATATTTCAGATCTAAAATAAAATTATCCAGGTTGTGGTCCCTTTATTCAAATGGTAAATACATCCATGCAACAAGTTAAAATATCTTTAAAGGAATTAAAATTAAATTGCATATAACCTGTTTCTTCAATAGTCTGTAAAGGTCTATTTCTTATAACAAAATAAGTTATTATCCCATTTTAATACAGATATGTCAGGAGTAGATAAACACAAGTATACCTGAAATACACCAGTGTTTACACTTTTATTTCACACCATGCAAGGTCAATTATAACACATTAAAAAGTGATCAGCGCTATAAGCTGCAATTTTACACTTATACATTGGAAAGGTTCATTTTTAAAATCTGAACATAATTACCATATTATCTGTAACAGCTAAGCTTCAAATCAACTGCTTATACAGATAAAATTTACTATGAAAAACAATGATTTTGTATCTGGCCACATTCTATGATACTAATTCTTCAACTAACAGATCCATTGGAAGAACCAAATGATTCAAGCTTTTTCACAGTATCCATGCTGTCCCTTACAAACCCAAATACTACATGCTAAAGTCCAAATGTTCTGCTTTGTTCAATGCCATAAAAATTGAGAATTATTAATATTTGGCCTCAATTGGCTGTAGAGAGTAAACCAGGAACAGTATATTTCACATCAAAGTTCTCACCTTCAAATTTATCTCAATAAATGGACTGTCCTCCTGTTCCACCACATTTTGTGATATCTCCTCCCGAAAGAAAGATTTCAATTAATAGGAATCCTGAGTAAAGCTTAAAATATACATAGAAGTTGCCACTGTAGGATAAATCCTGACCACCCAGTTTCCTTAAGAATGCATTTTGAAAATTAAATACTTATTTTTCAATGAAGATAAAAAATAAAAAGTTCTTTTCTCCACGCTGAAGTTCCAGCATGTTTCAGGTGTTAGAAATTTTGACCCTTTTAAGTTTGATACTTCTGGTCAGAATTACGGAACCAGTGGTGATGACTCTCTTATTTGGGAAAGGTAAAGAAATCTTCAGAAAACTACATGATGAGGTCAAGAAGAAATTCACAAATTCCCCAAGTTACTGTGGTGTACATTCTTTTTGACATCAATTACTACAGGTAGTTAGTACTTGGCAAACAAAATATGGAATTACTCTGTGAAAAATAGAGTTCTTAAAACCAAATCCCTTCTCTGCTGTGCACACTGCTCTGAAGTTCTCAGCAGTTCAAAAAACAACATTTGGAAATAATTCAAATGTTCACCATCCACACAAACATCAAAAAATACCACAGGATTTGTCTCCTTGGATAACTCGGCTGCCATAGATACCTCTCTATGTAGTTTCAATAAATTTTGTTGACATTCTTCAATTTTTTTTGTTAAAAGACTCAGTCATTTCTTTTGTTTTAAATCTCACTGCAAGTTGTTCCACTTTTGATTTTCCATCTATTGGAAAAACAAGTGACCAGATTATTAACATAACTTATAAATTGTTTTATGTTCCTTATGATTTTTAGAAAAGTCCAAAAAAGAAAGAAAATTAACATCCAAAGTTAGAAACTCACTAGCATAATCTCAAGTAGTCATAACTAAAACATTATTTGAAATATTTAGGGGTTTTAATCTCATTGTTTTGGTGATATCATGACTTGGACACACTTTAAACACCTGGCCTCTTCTCATTAGGATCTGATAGCAATTCTTCATTGTATGCCAAAGAATCTTTATCTCTCCAACACCTTGATCCTTCCACTGACTGACATCTCTATCCCTCCTATAAAGTTTGGCTCTCTCTTTAAAGAAAATTTCTTCATCTTTTTCTCCAGATTTTACTTCTACCTACGAAAAAAGATGAACTCCTCTGTAAGCTGATGCTTAAAATTCCATAACAAATTTAAAAAATCCAAATTTTTAAACAGATTTTCCTTGTAAGGACATTAATAGATTTTACTTTATAGGTTAAGAGGCTTCAAAAAGTGCTGGTTCTTGAAAAGAAATAGTAACTACTGACTGAGTTTGAAAAATGACAAAATAATTTTCCTAAAATAACATTCTTGTCCAAAAACTGTAAAAGGTTACTTTTTACTGAAATGACTTTGGCAATTATGAAAATTACTTTATCGCCAGATATACAGTATGAAAACAAACATGATATTCTAACAACATATGAAAAAAGTTATTTCTTCCCAACAATTGCATATACTAATTACAAAGCAAAATCTATACAAACTTTAAAAAGGGGGTTAAGGTATAGATCTGTGATACAGCACTTGCATAGCAAGTCTGAGGTCCTTGGGTTTAATCCCCAACACTGCTAAAGCAAATAAACAAGGAAAACAACCAGAAGTATACTTAAAAGCTGAATGCCTAAGCCAGGCACAGTGGTACATTCTTGTAATCCCAGCGACTCTGGAAGCAGAGGCAGGAGGATTTCAAGTTCAAGGCATCCTCAGCAATTTAGTGAGAACCTAAGCAACTTAGCAAGACCCTGTCTCAAAATAAAAAATAAAGAACTAAGGATGTAGTCAAGTGGCAAAGTACTCCTGGGTTAAAGCCCCACAAATTACATCACAAATGAAACAGTACTCAAAACAGGATCTCACAGACATTAACAGTAAAAATAAGAATATCATGTACAGCACTATGTTTACAAATTTGATATAGATTGATTCTTTAAATGATACAATCTACCAAAATGCATACAAGGAGAAATAAACTCAATAGATCTGTACATGTATGTCAAAGACAGTGAATTAACAGTATCTTCCAAAAATAAAACATCAGATTCAGATGGTTTCACTGGTGAGTTCTATTAAATATGTAATCAAGAAATACCAATTTCTACAATGTCTATTAAGAAACAGATGTAGGGCTGGGGATATAGGTCAGTTGGTAGAGTGCCTGACTCGCAAGCACAGGCTCTGGGATCAATCCCCAGCACCGCAAAAAAAAAAAAAAAAAAAAAAAAAAAAAAAAAAAAAAAGGAAGAAACAGAAGCAGAAGCAGAGGGAATGTTTCCTAACTCATCCTTTGAGGAAAGCATCACCCTAATACCCAAGTCAGATATTAAAACAAAGGAAAACTAGATCAGTTTCTCTCAAGAGAACAACAACAAAAAAAAATTCAACAACAAAATCCTCAACCAAATCAGGGTAGGGGTGTGTAGCTAGTGGTATGGCATATATTAAAAATGCTGTGAGTTCAAGAAACTATGCAACTCCTTGAATGAAACACAGTCAACACTACAGCTTATAGGCACAGGCAATGACTTTCTCAATAGGACCCCAAAAACTCAGGAAATAATGCCAAGAATTAATAAATAGGACATCAAATTAAAAGGCTCCTGCCCAGCAAATAAAACAATTAGGAATGTGAAAAGAGAACCTAAAGAGTGGATGAAAATCTTTGCTGGCTACTCTTCTGATTGTCCGGAGCCTGCAGGCCACGCCCTGCCTCACCACGTGTTGAGCTAAGGTGGCGCCTGCCAGATGCTGGTGGGGCGTGCCTCTCCTGCACATGTAACTGTCAGACAATACCAGGTGTATCAGACTAGATTGCGTGGTGCTTCATGACTGCCCAAATACACTTCCTTATTTGAGCTCTGGTGTGTGGACTAGTCTTGCCTTCACGCGTTTTCCCGATTGGCTTTTGTACTTTATGTTAACTGGGTTTATTCCCCTAATAAATGACACTTTGATCAGGCTTTGGTCTTGTCTCCATTTCTCATGTCTCTTGTCTCTCCCAATCACCGCTCCCCCCTCCAGGTTCCTGTTGCAGTCCTGCGTGTTGGGACATCTGATAATTAATATCTGGAATATTTAAGGATTTTACACTAAAAAAATCTCTTACACCAAAACTTCACACCCAAAACCAAAATAATCTTTTAATAAATGGGAAAATAAATTAAAGATACTTCTCAAAAAAAGAAATACAAATGGCCAACAAATATAAGAAATAAGGTTCAACATCATTAGCAATTGTGTTAATGCAAATCAAAACTACACTGAGATTTCATTCACAACAGTCAGAATAGCAGTCATCAAGAACAAAATAATAATAAATGCTGGAGAGGACATAGAGAAAAAGGAACATTTTTACACTGTTGGTGGGACTGAAAATTAGTACAACCACTGTGGAAATCAGTATAAATTTTCCTTAGAAGACTAGGCATGGAACCACCACATGACCTAGCTATACCACACCTCAGTATTTATTCAAAAGAATGGAACTGGAGACCCTTATATTAAGTGAAATAAGGCAAAATCAGAAGGTTAAGGATCATGAGTCTCTCTCATATGCAGAAGCTAGAGAAGAAAGAAAGAAAGAAAGAAAGAAAGAAAGAAAGAAAGAAAGAAAGAAAGAAAGAAAAAGAAAGGAGGTGGGGAAATCTTCTCAAAATCAAAGAGAAGTCAGTAGAGAAAATATATCAAGGAGTGGGAGGTGGGGGGTGGGGTTTGATGGAGAGTGATTTTATTAATATATATTAATATATTAATTTCATTAATATATTAAATGCATCTATGCCAAATTTCATTAATGTATTATATGCATCTATGAATATATAACAACAAATCCCATCATTTACAAATTATAATTCACCAATTTTTAAAAATATGGGAGAAAAAATCAATATATAAAAAAAAGTATATACCACAACCAAGTAAGATTTACTCCAATGATGGAAGGATGGTTGAACACGTGAATACTGATTGCAGCAAATTACTCATAAAACAGCTGAAATAAGAATCCTAAGTTCAAGTTAAGAGTTGCAGAAAAATCATTTGCCAATATCCAACACCATAATAAAAACTCTCCATAAGCTAGGAATAAGGAACTTATTAAATTTGATAAAGAACATCTACCAAAAAATTTGCAGTTAACATGATATTTAACAGTGAGAAACTAGCTTTCTTATTAAGAACAATAGCAAGATATGAATGTTCACTCATATCAAAAGATATATTAGAAATTCACAAGACACATTGAAATAAAAGGTATAAAGGTATACTGATTGGCTGGGTTTGATCCCCAGCAATATATATATATATATATATATATATATATATATATATATATATATATATATATGAAAGGAAAAAGTAAACTGTCAATGTTTACTGATGTTATGATTGTAAATGTAAAAATAGAAAACACAAATACAAAATTTCCAGGAACTGCTAAGCAATAACAAGATAATAGGTTAAAAACTGAATACACAACAGTTAATTGCCAACTGGGTATGGTGTTACACACCTGTAATCCCCAAATGACTCAGGAAGCTGAGGTAGGATTGCCTGGGTGATTTAGCAGGACCCTGTCTCAAAATAAAAGTTTAAAAAGCAACAGTGATATACTTCTGTGATAGAGCCCTTGCCTAACCCGCACAAAGCTCTTTTTTTCAATCCCTAGTACCACAACAATGGTACAAAAATAAAATTTAAAAGAATTCTGAAGAATATTGAAATAATTGTTTTAAAAAATGAAGACTAATGAAAAAAATAAAAGGGATACATGCAACTAAAAAGAAAATGATAGAAGCCTAAACATGACAATTACATTAAATAAAATGTAAATTGTTTAAACACCAATAAAAATTTATCCAATTAGATTTTTAAAGAAACTGCCAAAATTCAGTCGAAAGAAAATCATTATGATATAGATGGTTAAAAAAAAGGTTATGCCACACAAATACATATACTTAAACACAAAAATATGATCGAGTTAATCTTTTTTACCAGATAGACCAGATTCAAGAAAAATAACAAGGGCTAAAGAAGGATGATTAAGACAAAGGGGTCAATTTGTCACTTTTGAAATGGTAGAGAGAGGGTTATTATAAATGCATTCCTTTGTAAAAACAAGAAAAAACATTAACAAAGATAATCAAAATCAACTTCTTAACCAATCCTAGAAATTAACCAAAGAGGGGCTGGTGTAGCTCAGTGGTAGAGCACCTGCCTAGCACATGTGAGGCAATGGCGTCAATTCTCAGCACTGCATATAAATAAATAAATGTCCACTGATAACTGTAAGATATTAAAAATACACAGGCCAACAACCATGTGATCAGTGGCAGATAGGCATGGGGATCAGGGATGTAAGAGAGGACTTTTCATGATAGTAAAATCAGGCTGTAGGACACTATAATGGTGTACACATCATTCATTAAGTATTTGTCCAAACTCACAGAAAGTACAAGACAGGGGGGAAACCTAATGTAAAGGATAAACTTTAGTGGGTGATGCATGAATACAGGTTTTATGATTTTAACAAATATGCCCCCATGGTACAGGATGTTAATGAGGGAGAACATGCCTATGTTGAGGGCAGGAGATACATGGATATCTCTGGTACCTTCCTAAATCTGCTCCAGAAAGTAAATTCTACTTTAAATAAAATTTACTGGAAGGGTCAAGAGCAGATTTGACTGGCAAAAGAAATAAATAAGCTACAGATAATTGAATTGAGATTATCTAGTCTGAGAACTCTAAAGAAAAAACAAGTGAAGAAAACTCAACAAGGTTTCAAAGACCTACATGATAATCATCAAGCATACCAATGTATGCATAATGGGAAACCCAGAAGAGGAGAAAGGATAAACCATTTGAGTAATGTTTGAAAACATCCAAAAAGTCTTTATGAACTCCAATATGGATACCATAAAAAACATACACACTCAAATTCATCACAGATAAACTATCAAAGGTTAAATATTAAGAGAACTTTCTTGAAAGCAGAAAGGTCATTCCATACAAGGGATGCTCAGTAAGATTAATAGAAGCGCTAGGCCTGTAGCTCAGTGGTAGAGTGCTTGCCTAGCATGTGTGAAGCACTGGGCTTGTTTCTCAGAACCACATATAAATAAATAAAATAAATATCCATCAACAACTTAAACAAATTTTTGAAAGAATTAATGGCAAAGCCCTTACAGAAATCAGAGTCAGATAACTGGAATAGGACTGAGGTTGTGGCTCAGTGGTACAATATTTGCCTAGCATATGTCAGACACTGGGTTCAATCCTCAGCACCACATAAAAAAATAAAGTTATGTCTACCTACAACTAAAAAAAGAAAATGAAAAGAAAATGGTGGGATTACATATTCAAAGTGCTGAAAGAATGTAAACCAAGAGTTTTATATACAGCAAAACTACCATTTTAAAACAAAAGGGAAATTAAGGTATCACAGATAAACAGAAACTGAAAAAAACTTGCTAGCAGACCTATCCTAAAAGAAGTATTAAATGAGTCCAGTAGGCTGTATTGAGAGGACATACAATGCAGATATTAACTTGAATCCATATAGAGCTATAATGTATGTAAATAAAAACTATGAACAAAAAAAATTGGTAACTTCTTTCCCTGGCATTTTATAAGACCTAATTGGTAAAGATGCATTTTATTAACAGTAATAGCAATCCAAACTTTACTATTTTAGCTAGCTAAAAAACAGAAAATAGGGCTGGGGATGTAGCTCAGTTGGTAGCATGCTTGCCTTGCAAGAACAAGGTCTTAGGTTTGATCCTCAGCACTACAAAAAAAAATTAAATAAATTAAAATATATTAAAAAACAAAAGTTACCAAATTTACTGAATGCAGCTAGAGTAATGCTTATAGAAAAATATAAAGCTGCATATATTAAAAAACAAAGATTGTAGGCCAATAATCTTTACAATTTAAGAGGCTGAAAAAAGTGCAAACTAAATCCAAAGTAAGCAGAAGGAAGGAAATAAGAGAATAGAACAAAATATAGATAATTTTGGAAAATCAACAAAGTTAAATAAAGAAATCAAGGGCTAGGGTTGTAACTTAGTGGTGGAGTGCTTGCCTAGCATGTGTGAGGCACTGGTTCTGATTCTTAGCACCACATATAAATAAAATAAATGTTCATTGACAACTAAAAAAAGTAATTAAAAAAAAAGAAGTATGAGAAGTGAAATCTGATGAAAGGCAAGCATTCACAATTATGCCTGATAACATTCTTGATAACTGAGAGAATAAGCAGACAAAAAAAATCATCAAAGATATGTAAGACCTGAATAACATAGTATCAACTAATTTGACCTAATTAACATTTATATAATAATCCACACACAAATAGAGCAGACTACAAAATTCTTCTCAAGTGCACATGAAACAATCATGAAAACAGATCTCACTAAACTCGAACAACAAAAATTATTCAAAACATTTATAAACCATAAACTACCATTCAACAGCAATGATATGTGGAAATTTACCAAGTATTTTTAACCAATTCATAGGTCAAGAAAAATGGAAAGGACAATAAGAAACGCTTAACTGAGTGAAAAGTGAAAAGATCACCATTGAAAATTGTGGGATGCAGCTAAACAATGTTTACAGAAAAATTCTTGCATTAAATACTTGTGTAAAAATTAACACTATGGGCTTGGTGGTAGCTCTGTGGTAGAGTGCTTGCCTAGCACGGTAAAGTAGTGGGTTTAATCCTTGGCAGCACATTAAAAAGTAAATAAAAATAAATAAAATAAAATTTATTTTTTTTTTAAAAGTCTTAATTTAACCTAGAAACAGCTGGGCACTGTGGCACATGCCTGTAATCCTGGCTAAGGGGAGCTTAAGCCTCCTGGGGAGGCTAAGGAAAGAGGATCACAAGTTCAAAGCCAGCCTCAACTTTAGTAACACCCTGTCTATAAACAAAATATGAAAAATGGTCTGGGGATGTAGGTCAGTGGTTAACTGCCTCTAGGTACCATCCTTGGTAAAAAATAAATTAATTTAATTTAATTCAAATTGAAAAAACAAAGGGATGAGGATATGCCTCAGTGATTAAGTGCCCTGGGTTCAAACCCTGGTATGAAAATAAATGCAAAATAAGCCCAAGGCAAGAAGTAAATAATAAAGAACATAAATTAATGAAATTTGGCACAGAAATCAGACTAAACATCAAAAATGTCAAAATCTATTTCTACTGGTGGAAGGGAAAAAGTACTCATGAAATTGTTGAACATTTAACCAGAATAACCCAGAAAGAGCAAGGAAGACAGAAAACAGGATATGTCTTTACTGAACTTAGAGTAAAAAATTAAAAAGAGATTTAAAGGAAGAGCTCTATGCATACAAATTTGACACTATTTCCTTGAAAGACACAAATTATCAAAATTCAGTCACAAACTAGTAGATAACCTGAATAGATACTCTATAGTTCTCTATACATTTGTTGTATTTTTAAAAAATCTTCATAAAACTTCATGTCACATAATTCCTCTAATAAAAACTGGTGATCATTCAAGGAGAAATGGCTACAATTAACACAATATCTTTCAGTAAAGAGCAGTACCAGAAATATTTTTCAATTCATTTTAAGATACCCATATTAACTCTTATATGGAAGCTAAAGATATTATCAGAAAAAAAACTACTGACCAATACCCCTGAAAAATATAAATCCAACAGTTCTAACAAAATTTACTCAAACATGAATGTTTACAAAATTTATAATTAATATGTCATGATTCAGGCTTATTCCAGGAAAGAAATGTTGATTTCCTGAACATTCAAAATCAATATTCTTCATGGATTTAATAAAAAGTTCCATGATTGCAACAATAGATGGAGTAAAAAAATTTGACAAAATCGAATATCCATTTTAGGTCAAAACTCAAAACTCTGGGTGATAATGTCTCAGTGTGGGTTCATCAATAATAACAAACATATAATCCTAACTTTCCATAGAAATTTTAAGAATTAGCTTATTTATATCTTCAAAGAATCCTGGGGAAGTTTTGACTGGCACTCCACTTTAAATCTATTGCTCAATTTTGGAAAAATCTAATATCCTAACTATTTTGAGTGTACCAATTCATAAATACTATGCCTCTCCACTTACTTAGATTCACTCTGTCTGCTAGCCACACCCATCATTACTATTTGCTAAGAACATTCTACTCCTTACTACATCAACAAAGTCATTGGAACCAGAAGGAAAACAATGAAGACATTTTTAACTGAGCTTCCTGAACTTTTTGAAGCTCTGACTGAAAGTCTTTCCCATTTTCATTGTCCTCATCAGTATCATGGCAGATTCCAAAAAAATGTAAATGGGAGTTTACTGAATCTGCTTTTGCTTTCTATTCAACTATTGACTTCTTTTCCTAAACAATATCACACTCTTTCTTATTATCTGAAAAATCCATACAACACAAGCAAAAGAAAAGATAAAATTAGGTGAAGTTCAAGTACTCTACAAAAATGATCATCTTTTAATTGGCATCAATGTAATCCAAAGACCAAGTTAACGAGACCTATGGACACTAATGGACAACAAGGATCACCAACAGACCCACGTTTTTCAGGTAGCATTTTTTTCAAATATTTTAAATCACCAGAACAAGGATATGTTAAATAAATAAAATCAATTATTATTGATCATCAGATCAGGAGGCTCCTTTCAAATAGATTTGTTTTGAAAAAATTGAATCTGCCTACTAGATTTTCTCCTAATGGCCTATGTTTTTCTGAGTCATCCAGGTAGAGTTTCATAATAGCCATTTCAAAATCTTCATCTTAAAGTTAAAAACAAGTATTTCTAATAATTGTTTTCAAGGGTTTTCCAAGCCACAAACCTAGAAATTATCTCCAACTTTATTCTTTCCTTCATTCTCCATATGCACACAGTCATTTTGCCAACTAGAAATCCCTAAGGCCTCTCCTGCTGTTTGAGCTTTCACTTGTACTCTACTCATGTTTGAGCAGCCTTGCTATCACTTTAGAAAACTTCTAATCTCCTTTTCCCACAACCCAATCCTCCACACCACTGCCCAACTGATTCCAGTAGTTGAGAGTGTCAACCAACATGTTTTCTGTTCGTTTTTTTTTCTTTTTGTTTTTGCAGTAATGGGGATTGAATACAGCATTTGCACATGCTAGGCAGGCTGACACTCAGCTACATTCCTCGTTACAACAGGTACTTTATAAAGCTCCTTTATCTCTACATGCAAAAATCACACGATTCTTCCTCTTCCCTTATTGTTCTGACTTTGCTTTGCCCTATATTGTCCTTCTTCCTCTTCCTCAGTTGTCTAAATATCAAGTCTCATTCTTATCTGTCTACAAGATTCTAATAATAAAAGCCATTTGAAAGTACTCCTGACATGTTTGGAAAGGGCATTGTCCATTTAATACTCAAAACACCCCTGTGCATGCCAGATGTTTTTTTCCCAGCAATTCCCCTCTACAGCTCAGTTTCCCTCTCGTCAAATTCCTGCCTGGATTAAAGGCACACAGCAGTAACTCATCGACTGCCTCCAGACCTAGCAATGTACAGTCCCAATCCAGTAACTCAGAAGAAAAATCAGACACCCAGGAGCTCCCGCTTGCAAAGTTCGTGAAATTGAGCCTCCAGGACAGGGCTTGAAACCTCTAGCACACCCAGCAGTTGCCCACCAGAGCCCGCGCCCTTCCATTCCCCGCGGTGGAGCCCGTCTCCAGCGCATGCCAAACTTGCGCCACTGACCAGAACTGGCACAGTTGCAGCTCTATCTGCGCCCACCATCCCTGATTGCCCGGGCCTAACTTTGCCTCCTGTCACCTCGTGCTGGGGCCCAGGTTCTCTGGCGCATAGCGGGACCCTAGGGGGTCGGCACCTGGGTCACCACAGCATTCCCCTGTAGCAGTCAGGTTCCCACCGGTTCAGGGGGCACCACGCCACTGCCAAGTAAGGAGAGCCAAGCGCCACGGGTGCCCGATTGGGCAGGAAACACCTGGGCCAGGCCCGGGAGAGGCGTGGGGCTGACGGCTGGCGTCCCAAGCCCACGAAAGGCCTGGGGAAGTTGTCGGGGACAAACCCTTGGCTCGCCACCCTTACCACTTGTGACCGAGATCAGCAATGAAAACAAAAAGCGCCCACCACTGTGCAGGCTCTGACCTGTGACAGCGCAGCCACCAAGCAAAGTCCGGTTGCACTAGCTGCCACACATGCCTGCCAGTCACCCATTGCCGGGAAGAGGTGGCTCCACGCCCAGGTCCGCCCCCTGGCGCTGGCCTATTTTCAAACTCGCCAAGCCTTCCCGCCTGCAATTTTGCCCAGGATGCAGCGGCTTCCTGCACGACTGTGCCCCCTAGGGACTCCAGGCAGACACCGCAGTCTGCAAAAAGATGATTTTGTGTAGACACATCTGGACAAGCAGAAATGGAATCCTACAATGAACAAGAACCAGTTACCAAATGGGCTGAGGCAGAACATGGTTCAAGAAAGTCTGGGATGCTGGAAGCAGGAGTAGACAGGATTATTTCTCAGTGGGTGAATCCCAAAATCAACCACAGCTTCAGGCCACAGATCAAGGGAGTGATTCATAAGTTCCTGGAGGGCAAGAAAAAAGAAGCTATGCTGAAGCCCCCTTCTGAACCAGAGAGCTAGGAACCCCCAACCCCATTCCAGGGCAGTTCTAAGAATATTCCTGGAACCGTGGAAAGCTCTATTTAATTAATGGTGAAGAATTGGATCTCTGTTCCCATGACAGCATAACTTCATTTGGCGGGGGCCAAGGGGCAGGGGAGGTGGCTCTCTACTCAAGATTTCAACCTTGAATGTGGACAGTGCCCAAATAGAACAGGAAGAAATTTAGCAGTGAAAATGTACATGTGTGCCCCTTGCATTGGGCTGCCACTGGACCTGCTTGTCCTAGGGTGTGACACCAAGTACACACTACAGTTTATGGACACTACAGTCACTGGGGTGGTTCTGAAACCACTTTATACTTGAACATGGAGACTGCATATGAATTTGAGGGTTTGTTTTCCGGGATAAACAGAAGCTACAGTGAAAGATCATGACCAGTATCAAAGAGCAGTAAAACTTAGTGAGGAGTAGGTATTTGACAGTGCACATCCAATATCTTTCTCAGAGTTACAGACTAGAATGTACAAGCCCTTTGCATCAGATACCCTTAGAGTTGGTTGTCACCTTCTGGTCCATGACTCTTCTAGTCCTTTTCCTCCCCTTGTCACAGGTGACAGGATGTGCAAGCCTGGAGTGAATAGGGACACAGAGACATCAGGCATAAGGAAAAATGTTACTGGGTTTCCTGTCCAGGGCTTCAAGGCTAGTGAGCCTTGGATGTGTTTATCCTTTTCTCATGTTTGTGTTTTTTTAAAGTGAGTTAATGGCATTAAGCTTTGTAATAAAATCACTTGATGCTCTTGCAAAAAAATAAAATAAAAATAGAGGTATACTTATTTGCATGGCCTACTTTATTATAATGCTTCATGGAAACTTGTAATTGCCTCAGAAGCCTCAAATGGGTTGGACCAGGAGACAGGGAGCAGAGTTCCAGAGACTTCTGTTTCAGTTGGATCAGTGTTTATACACTTTCTACATTGCAATTTTGCATAAAATATTATTGTCAAACAAACTTGACTGGGACTGGGGTTGTAGCTCATTCGTAAAGTACTTGCCTAGCATGTGTAAGGCATAGAGTTCAATCCTCAGCACCACATAAAATCAATGAGTTAATTAATTAATTAATTAATAAAATACTGTGTCCATCTACAACTAATTATCTTTAAAAAGGGTTTTGACCTGCAAATTTCAAGAACTGGTGACTTATGAAATGGCAGTTCCTAACTAGAGTAGTAACAATCGAATACATGTTATTTGTTGTTCAAGAAAATTGATCTTTTTCTTAAACAACATCTTATGAACTTCTTGAACTACATCTTATGAAGTGCTTAATATGAAGTTGAAACTTTTCTGGGACTTTCAGTGAATTACTTAATTTAAATAAAATTTTAATTCTTTCTTTTAAAAATATATATGTGTGTGTACATACATATGTACATAGTAATTTTGAAACATATCCAGTTTCATATGCTTCAAATATCTTAGGATGTTTTGTTTTGACCAATTAATTTTAACATTCTTGATCATATATATTTATAGTATATTTTTGATAGTCAGGATGAAATAGCATGTGGCTAAATAGACTAGTAAGAGTAAATTGCCTTACCACTTACACAGGTGAGATCTCTTCATCAGAGTACCCTGTCAGTTATTAGTATACTTGTATAGAATGCAAAACACCAAGAGAGAATCCTAACATATATTATGGGACTTTTGATGATTTTGATGTGTCCATGTAGGGTCATTAATTATAAAGACTGCACCAATATGGCAAAGGATGTTAATTATGGGGAAGGCTATGCACTTTGATATGTAGGAGATAGACAGGAAGTCGCTGTACCTTACTCTCAATTTTTTCTTAAACCTAAAACTGCTCTAAAAACTGAAATCTTTAGAAGCAGTGAGCTTGAGCACTGCCTGATATTGATACTGTAATTCTGAAATACTCCAGTCATGATGAAAATACATTTTTACAGTAATGCTCTTACTGTAAAAAAGTATCAAGTATATTAAAGTTATCAATTCCCTTTACAAACAATTTGAACCACATACATTTATCTTCCAGTTTTTAATCCACAAAATGAAATTTGAAATTGTATTTTATATACAATATTTCAATTTCCTTAGTCACAAATATAACTGTGTGTATTCTTGATTTATTTCATTTCCAAATAACTGTATTTTTATACACTTTGAACTCTGGTGTTATTATATCTAGGTTTAATCTTTACTTCTATTTCTTTTCCTAATTTCTGTTTTCAGAAAACATGAAATGCTCTATTCACTATTTAAACTTCTGAATTTCAGCTGTGGTAAATCTTAAGGTTGTTTATACCTCTTCAACTTGTTCAATAATTATTCTCTGTGACATGTCTGACTCTTAATCTTAATGTCTTATGCCAAATATACCTCATGTTTTTAGCTTGAGAGTGGTGGAGTTGGTAAATTAAATGGAATACACTTGTAAAATGTGACTCCTGCCTTTCCTCTTTCCTCTCTTTCTTCTTGGAACACAGCCATAATATCTAAAATTACAGAAATCATATTTGCAGGAATGGGAGGAATCCTGCATGCAAAGGAAGGTATAATGGGGATTAAAATGAGTTAAGTTTACAGAGGGCATAATAAACCACCATACCTTGTCCAATTAGTTTTGAATAAATAATATGCTTCTTTTTTAATACAAATACCTTCTTGATGAAAGAAAGTCATTGGCTCATACAGTCTCAATTCCGATAGAAAAATTGTAGATATTTATTGATTTATTTTAGTAGTCAAAAATTGAGATACAGTGAGGGCAGATACAGTGCAGCACACACAAAATCATAGATACTTAGGAGTCTGAGGCAGAAGAATCACAAACTTGAGGCCAGCCTCAAGCATTTTAACAAGCCTCTATTTTAAATTAAAAAGTAATAAAAAGAAATGAGGTTGAATCTCATGGTAGAGTGCCCCTGGGTTCAATGCCTAGCACCTTAAAAACAACAAAAAACAGAACAAAAAGATACCCACAAAAATTTAAGATGAGGAATCATGTACATAAAATTAAGTTCGAAGCTTCTGGTAGAGTGCCCCTAGAGAATGTAAATAATAAATACTGGAAAGAATGTGAGGAAACAGGAACACTTGTTCATTGTTGGTGGGACTTCAAATTAGAAGGTCCACTCTGGAAAGCATTATGGGAATTCCTCAAAAACTAGGAATGGAACCAGCATATTACCTAGCTATCCCACTTCTTGATATATATCCAAAAGACCTAAAATCTGCACAGTACAGTGACACAGACATCAATATTTATTGCAGCACATCTCATAATAACCAAACTGAGGTATCAGAATCTATGCCATGAAGAGATGAATGAATAATGAATATATGGTATATATACACAATGGAGTTTTACTCAGGCTTAAAAAAGAATAAAATTATGGCACTTTCTGAAAAATGAATGGAACATCATGTCACATGAAATAAGTCAGATCTAGGAAGTCAAGTGTCTAATGTTTTTTCTCATATGTGGAAACTAGACCTAAATAATAGGTGGGTGAGAGAAAAAAGAAATAACTAAAAATTGGGGAGTGGGGAGAACCCCATGAAAGTAGAACTCAGTGAAGTAGAAGGAGGAGATCAAGAGGAAGGGAGTAAAGACAAGAAAAGGGAAGAATGGAGAAATGAATCTGATCATATTTTCCTATGTAATTATGAAAAATCACAATTTTATCTTTATATAAATGTAGTGTACTAATTTATAACAAAACCACTTATAAATGGAAGAAAGAGCACTGGAGTAGAGGAAAGGGAACAAGGGTAGGGAGGAGGGGAAGAATCAGAAAAGTATTTAAGACCACATAAAAATAAAAATAAAAAAGTCATATTGTGTGTGCATCTACAACTACAAAAGAGTAAAAAAAAAAAAAATACGGAAAAAAAGCAGGCTGAACAATAGGCAAATGTGAAGGTGAACCAGGTCTGGGCATCTGAAAATGGACCTGCTTTTTTTCACTGTGGATTTTTTTCTGAATCTAATTACAGCTTTATCCTTTCCAGCCACAGTGGCAAAAATTGTTTTAAGATAAACTCCATCAAAATTAAAATCTCATTAATCATTTTCTAAATTATTTGTAATAATATAAAATGGAGGTTGAAATCATTTCTGTTTTGAAAAAACTGTTTAAAATATTAGTAACTGTGTCTGTTATTAATGGCATGTTAATGGTATGTTAAAATGGCAAAGGGACTTTTGGGTTCCTAGTGTTCCACTTTCACACCTCCCTTTTGGAATTCCAACTATCCTTATTCTTGCCTGGGTCCAGCCCTAGCAGGAGTCGATGGGTTCCACACTGGTAAACGGGGCGCGGGGAGACAGCGTCAGCGATGGATGGAGAATGAAAGACACAGACTCTAGTTCTGGTGCAATCAATCCCACTTTATTCTGGGGAAGGGTGGGTTTATATACATTTTTCTTCAGGCTATGATGACAGGCTTATTATTAGTAAAACCAAAGAAGTTTCCAAAGCATAGGCAGAAATTGTTTTTACTGAAAGATTATGAGAAAACAGTAACCTTACAGATTATCCTTACTTAATCACAATTATTTTAAAAATATCTGATTACGTCAATGAGCTAATACAATGTTTATTTCCTTAATATGTAAACTCTATATGACCTAAGACTATTTTTATTATTTTTGCGGTAAAGCGATAGACAAATAATGTCATATGACCATCTCTACTAGGTCCTTCTGGTTAATATCTAAATTGCTGAGTTAAGGGCTACAGGAGGGCAGTGGTCCCAATGGTTATTGTGTACCAACGTTTATTATAGGGGTGACATATTCTTTGTAGGAAGGAAGGAATGTTGTGAAACCTTATTCTTTTACCTTACCACCACACATAAACAAAACCATCATCTGGATTAAACCACCCTGTAGGAGACAGGGGGAGATCTATATCTACCTTCTCTAAGGACTTGCCTTTAGGGGGATACCAGGGCTTGCCATAGATAAAATAAGCTGGTCCATATCTAGTAGCTACTGTGGGAGGTGCTTTGTCCTTAGAACTTGGGGAAACATTGCTATATATAAATTTCTGTGCCCCAACAGGTTCTGGTTGTGCCAGTAAATGCAGTGTTTGAGTTTTAACATAATAAAAACATTCTCCTGTAGTGAGGTTAACATCACAGGGTTTCAACATGTGTTTTTGTCTCCATGATGTTTTTCTGGAAATTTGTAGAATTATTCCCATCACCTCTAGCAAGATCCTCAGACTGAAGTGAGTAATATATTATTAGGAAAACTCCACAGAATAACATCCAAGCTAGGGAGGCATACATCTGGCTACAGTCCTTTTACAATGAGTCTCTGCAATCATCCTTCAGTGGAACTCTGTCAAGCACTGCAAGGAGAACCAGGTGTCCCCACATATTTTGATATGTTTTCTACCTTTAAATACATTTAGCATTTTTAACCTTTTCATTATGGATTAAGAATATCATATGACTGTGATATAAGATTAGATTTATTCAATAGACTCAATAAATGCAACTGGATTACAGAGATAATTTAACTTTTACTGTATTTAGCAATCAATCCAGAAACTTATTCTGAATATTTCAGAATCATATCCTGAGTTTTCCTCTTTTGGGCAATTTCAATCTTCACATCAGCTTTGAGTTTGGGTAGATAATGAATCTTATTTGTAATAATGAGAATAATCAACAACACTCTAACAAAGTGATCATTTCAAATATCGTTATATGGTGAAGATTTTCTCAATAATATTGATAGCCAAATATTGAATTTCCTGGTCAATTACCAGGTTAAACTTTGTGTCTTCAAACCCACATTGCTTATAAAGCCTGATTCTAGTTTATTATTGTCATACAAAATCAATATCAATGGTTTAATTAACAGAATGATTTTGGCATATTTTGTTTTGCTTTCATCTTCTGCCATTTCCTCTATAGCATTAGATAAGAGCTTTACCTAATTCAGTAAACTGAATTCTTCCACATATTTAGTTCTGAAATCTAACCAAAAACTCAGTTTTTATTTTCTGGTTATTTCCTAAACCAAAAAAAAAAAGAAAAAGTCTTTGTAAACATTGTCATTCACCATAGATTTTCCCATTTCAAGTCCTGAAAAAAAAAGCAGGGGAAGGCCATGAAGAGAGTGCTCTGGGCACAAGTCACCTTGTAACAGGAACCAGCAAACAACTTACCACTTATATAAAAGCACGGGACTGATATGCCATGTTGCAAGCCCAATTCTATCAAACAGTTAGCTCTTACTCTAAGATTTAATTGTTTTAGTTTAATAATTAATGCCTACAAACTGTAGATATTTAACAATAAGAGCTCACTATCACACAATTCTAGAAATGCCAAAGATTTTTTTTACAAAACACTTTAACTAGCTTTTCATTTTTCCAATGGAACCTCAAATATTTATTTGCTCCTTGGACATACCAGAAGCCACCCTGGCCTGGAACAAGTTGCAGGATGAAATCATATTCTTTGTAATTTCCCAAATTAAACCTTGCATGGAGATTAATTTCTATCCTACACCCCTTGGACATCTTTAAAGATTGCATTCTAAAATTATTAAGTATGCTCTTCTATCTGGCTGTCCTGGAAAACCATTTCATCAATACCTAGTGGGCCATGATTGGTAATAAAACTTAGAATATAATGAAAACCACGATGATTTATGGGAAATGCTAATAATTTTTATTAACTATATTTGAAATATATGCATTATGTAGAGACTAAGCAGTTCTTAAGTAGAACATATTGGGATGTTTCTTATGGCGATTGCTTGTGCCACTTGTTCAAATCTACATTTCAATATTTATTTATATGCTTTTGTCATATTTATAAATATGCTTTTGTCTTTGTAGTTTGGATACAATTTTTTAAAAATAAACAGGAATAAACTCAGAACAAGTACATTCTTCTTTGAAAAATGAGTTCTGAAATTCTATTTTTTATGAAATTTATATTGAAAATATAATCCAGGGCTGTAGTTGTAGCTCAGAGGTAGAGCACTTGCCTAGAATGGGAGAAGCACTGGGTTCGATCCTCAACACCACATAAAAATAAGTGAATAAAACAAAGGAATTTGTTTTATTACAAAAATAATACAAATAAAAAGCTAAAAAAATTAAAAAAACAACTACAACAAAAAATAATAATAAAAAAAAGAAATATAGTCCCACAAAATGTTGATGTACTTTTGCCATCCATGCTGTGAAACAATTGAACACAAGAAACTCAGAGTTCAAGTTGGTTAAACAATCAGTGTAAAACTGAACCACATGAGACATGTGCATTCAAATACATGGTTTAGCAAGTATAATAATAGTGATATGTTTAAAGATTATGTTTTGAACTCAATACTAGATAGATTTTCAACATGTATTATGCTCTATTTTCATATTTGCTTCCTTATGTACTATCAAATGTGAACAAACAGTATATGTACAATAAATAAATAAGTGAAAAGACGATCAATAGAGTAGAGGAAAGTGATGAGAGGGAGGGAAGGCTTGGGGGCACTATGTACCAAAGAGAAGTAAATCAAATTCCGTGCATGTTTGATTCTGTTCAAATGAACCCAACTACTATCTATAACTGCAAGACTCTAAGTCAAAAAAGAAAAAGCAATATATGGCTGTGTTATCAGAACTCCACAAACAATAAAACAATTCCAGTTTATATCAATGTCATCAGATACTCCAAATAAAAAGTCAATTAATTCCTGAAGAAGTTGAGTTTCAATTCAATTTATGAAACCAAAAGTCACTAGAATTTCATTTTGTCAAAACATAATCATCAGACATCACTTTGAAGGCTGTTAATATTAGTTTTAATATTCTATCAACTCAAATAGAAACTGCAACTTTCAATATTTACACACATGCATATATACACACAGAGACACACCTGACCTAGACCAAATGCAACAGAATTACAAAGTTTTAGTTCTGTACCTCTTGAAAGAAAACATAACAACAAATTCTGCATTATATTATGCCCTTTTTCTCTTTGAAGTCATTATCAGTAGTATCCTAGAAATGTCTGCTCTTAATAACTCTTTTAGAAATCAACCTAAAGATCTCAGTGTGGCATTTAACATTTTGAAAATAGCATTCTATATTTTAGTTAAAATTTATTCAAAGTCAAACTTTAGTCCAAATGTTCAGTTAATGGACAGCTAAAATACAACCCTATGAAGCTTTAACACATTGTGGGTAATTTAAACCAAGCTTGAAAAATGAAATAAAACTAATCAAATGATTTTTTCTTGCATAAATATTTATGAAAAAAAGACACTGGAGGGTACAGAGAGAAAGACAGAACCTGTAAAAATTTAGGCTTTGATATGTTCATATTTGAATAGAAAAAAATTAAGAATTGATGAATTGATGCTATATTTTCAACAGTATTTTGTGAACTCTCCATCAATTAAAAATATTCTGGTCTGATATTAAGGGTCAATTGAAAGAGTCAAGCATTTCAAGTAATTAAGCAAATAACTCAAATGTGATAAAGCTCATGATTATATTTATGAAAATTGAAAATGAAATATTAAAACTAATTAACATTAAAAAAATGCATCCTCTAATTTGAAACATATATATATATTGCTACATATATATATGTAGCAAAAAATATTATGAATTGCTTATTTAAAAACTTTAGCTAATTAATATAAAGAAGTTATTTTAAATGTTTTTCTGTAAAATGCTAATCAATAAAACACAACCCAAGCCCTCCCCCCGCTGGAGCAGTGAACTCGGACAACTGGGAGCGTCAGAGAGGAGGTCGCTCAGCACAGCGCTGGGACTCGGAGCAAGCACTGGGGCTCCAGCGGCTGCCCAGGGGAGGAGTGGCGAGGAGAGCTGTGTGGACTCAGAACACCGGAGCCTGCCGTGAGGAGGAGGATGAAGAGCGTGGCCACTTGGATTCGGAGTGACTGCACCAGAGCTACAGGCGGTTGCCAGAGGAGGGGCTGCATGGTGAGCTGTTTGGACTCAGACCACTTCTGAACACTGGGGCCTCCCCGGAGGAGTAGGAGGAGGAGGAGGAGGAGGAGTGCAGCAGGGCGTTTGGACTTGCAGTGACTGCATTAGAGCTCCAGGCGGCTGCTCAGAGGAGAAGGCGAGTGATGAGTTGTTTGGACTTAAAGCGACCGCTCCTGAACACAGGGAGGCTGCCTGGAGGAGAAACGTGGTGGGTCGCTTGGTCTCCAGTGGCCGCACCAGAGCTCTGGGTGGTTGCCCAGAGGATGCATGCAGGGGGTCATGTGGATTCAGAGCCACTCAAAGTGACCGCTGCTGAACACCCGGGGGGTTACCTGGAGGAGAAGGAGGAACAGGGAGGGTCATTTTGACTCGGAGTGATTGATTGCCCCGGGCTATGGGTGGTTGGTGGGAGGAGGAGGAACGCAGTGAGTTGCTTGGACTCCTAGTGACTGCACTGGAATACTGGGTGGCTGTCTGGAGGAAGAGGCATGTGGCAGGTCTCTGGGACTCAGAGCGATTGTACGGGGCCCCAGGTGGCTGCTCAGAGGAGGGGCCACATAGCCAGGTGATTAGGTGCAGAGCAGGGTCCCAGGATCTAGGAGGCTTCTTGGTGGAAGAGCCGCACAGAGACAAGCTTAGGGGCGGAGCGAAAGTTCCAGGACTGCGGGCAGATTCTCTGAGGAGGGGCAGCCTAAGGAGATTCATCTGCGAAGGGTGAGGCTCCCAGGCCCAGGAGGTAGGGCCGGGCCCCTGGGAACATTGCAGAGGAAGGCAACCCAGCCCAGGCGGTAACTGTAAATTGAGGGGAACCTCTAGGAGGGAACTGACCAGCGAGAACTCCCCACTGGGTGAGTCTTCCCTGCCGAGTGAGGTTTCCCCAAAAAGATGGTAAAACCAGAGACACAGGCTCAAACAGGCCTTGCCTCAGCGCGAAGCCTAGTTTTCCTTTGGATGACCATTGGTCAAACAAGTGAAGGCACCTCTGCCCACTAGCAGGGAATATACCCCACCTGAAGGCCACTACTCCTACAGAGGCAGATTCCTTGTGGAGCACCGCATTATCAACTTCCTCCAAGATGTCAGCCTACTGAAGGCTAAGAGGGGATATATATAGAAATCTTCAGGGACATTGTAAGTCAATAGAGGAAATCTGCAATATATCAGAGGTCCACTGATAACTGAACAATATGAGAAAACAAGGAAAGAAAATGCTGCAAACAAATCAAGATGTTACATCAATAAAACCCAATGAAGCATGGCAGAAGAAATGACAGAAAAGGAGTTCAGAATGTACATAATTAAAATGATCAGGGAAACAAACGATGAGATGAAAGAGCAAATGCAGGCATTGAATGATCGCACCAATCAACAGTTAAAAGAGCAAATACAGGAAGCAAAAGATCATTTCAATAAAGAGTTAGAGATATTGAAACAAAAAACAAACAGAAATCCTTGAAATGAAGGAAAAAATAAACCAAATTAAGAACTCCATAGAAAGCATATCCAATAGGATAGAAGATCTGGAAAACAGACCCTCAGACATTGAAGACAAAATGTTTAACCTTGAAAACAAAGTTGAACAAACAGAGAAGATGGTAAGAAATCATGAACAGAATCTCCAAGAACTATGGTATATCATGAAAAGGCCAAATTTAAGAATTACTGGGATTGAGGAAGGCTTAGAGAAACAAACCAAAGGAATGAACAAACTATTCAATGAAATAATATCAGAAAATTTCCCAAATCTGAAGAATGAAATGGAAAATCAAGTTCAAGAGGCTTATAGGACTCCAAATACACAAAATTACAACAGACCCACACCAAGGCACAATATAATGAAAATGCCTAACATACAAAATAAAGACAGAATTTTAAAGGCTGTGAGAGAAAAGAACCAAATTACATTCAGGGGGAAACCAATATGGATATCAGCAGATTTTTTAATCCAGACCCTAAAAGCTAGAAGGGCCTGGAACAACATTTTTCAAGCCCTGAAAGAAAATGGATGCCAACCAAGAATCTTATACCCAGCAAAACTTACCTTCAAATTTGATGATGAAAAAGAATCCTTCCATGATAAACAAAAGCTAAAAGAATTTACAAAAATAAAGCCAGCATTTCAGAACATTCTCAGCAAAATATTCCATGAGGAAGAGATGAAAAACAAAGAAGCAAATCAGCAAAGGGAGGAATTATCCTAAAGGGATTGTCATATAAAGGAGGAGCCAAGTTGTGTCAAACAAATAAATAAATAAAATTTAAAAAATGAACCAAATGACCGGGAAACCAAATCATATCTCAATAATAACCCTGAATGTTAATGGCCTGAATTCATCAATCAAAAGACATAGACTGGCAGATTGGATTAAAAAGAAAGATCCAACAATATGTTTCCTATAAGAGACTCACCTCATAGAAAAAGATACCCATAGACTAAAGGTGAAATGATGGGGAAAAACATACCATGCACAAGGACTCAGCAAAAAAGCTGGAGTATCCATCCTCATTTCAGATAGTGTGGACTTCAAGCCACAGTTAGTCAGAAGGGATAAAGAAGGTCATTTCATACTGCTTAAGGGAAGCATAAATCAGCAAGATATAACAATCATAAACATCTATGCCCCAAACATTGGCTCATCCATGTATGTCAAACACATCCTTCTCAATTTCAGAAACCAAATAGACCATAACACAATAATACTAGGTGATTTGAATACGCCTCTCTCACCACTGGACAGATCTTCCAGACAAAAATTGAACAAAGAAACCATAGATCTCAATAACACAATCAATAATTTAGACTTAACGGGCATCTATAGAACATACCATCCAACCAAGAGTGAGTACACTTTCTTCTCAGCAGCACATGGATCCTTCTCTAAAATAGACCATATATTATGCCACAAAGCTAATGTTAGCAAATACAAGAAGATAGAGACACTACCTTGTATTCTATCAGATCAAAATGGATTGAAGTTAGAAATAAATGAAAGAGTAAAACACAGAAACTATTCCAACATCTGGAGATTAAACAATATGCTATTATATGATGAATGTATAACAGAAGATATTAGGAAGGAAATTAAAAATTCTTAGAGGTAAATGAGACAAAGAAACATCATATCAAAATCTCTGGGACACTATGAAAGCAGTACTTAGAGGGAAATTTATTTCATGGAGCGCATTTAACAAAAGAAGTAAAACTCAAAAAATAAACGACCTAACACTACAGCTCAAAGCCCTAGAAAAAGAAGAACAGACCAGCACCAAAAGTGGTAGAAGACAGGAAATAGTTAAACACAGAGCTGAAATCAATGAAATTGATACAAAAGAAACAATACAAAATATTGACAAAATAAATAGTTGGTTCTTTGAAAAAATAAACAAAATTGATAAACCTTTAGCCACACAAACAAAGAGAAGATGAGAGAAAACCCAAATCACTAAAATTCGGAATGAACAAGGAAATATCACAACAGACAGGATTGCAATACAAAACATAATTAGAAGCTATTTTAAAAATCTATACTCCAACAAAACAGAAAACCTCGAAGACATCAACAAGTTTCTAGGGACATATGAATTGCCTAAACTGAATGAGGAGGACATACACAATTTAAATAGACCAATTTCAAGTACTGAAATAGAAGAAGTCATCAAAAGCCTACCAACAAAGAAAAGTCCGGGACCAGATGGGTTCTCAGCCGAGTTCTACAAAACCTTTAAAGAAGAGCTCATTTCAATACTTCTCAAAGTATTCCATAAAATAGAAGAGGAGGAAACCCTCCCAAACTCATTCTATGAAGCCAATATCACACTGATACCTAAACCAGACAGAGACTCATCAAGGAAAGAAAATTTCAGACCAATATCCTTAATGAACATCGATGCAAAAATTCTCAACAAAATTAGCAAATCGCATACAAAAACATATTAAAAAGATAGTGCACCACGATCAAGTGGGTTTTATCCCAGGGATGCAAGGTTGGTTCAACATCAGGAAATCAATAAACGTAATTCACCATATCAATAGACTTAAAGTCAAGAATCACATGATTATTTCAATAGATGCAGAAAAAGCATTTGATAAAATACAGCACTTCTTCATGCTCAAAACACTAGAAAAAAATAGGGATAGTGGGAACATTCCTTAACATTGTAAAGGCCATTTATGCTAAGCCCATGGCTAATATCATTCTAAATGGTGAAAAACTGAAAGCATTCCCCCTAAAAACTGGAACAAGGCAGAGATGCCCTCTTTCACCGCTTCTATTCAACATCGTTCTTGAGACTCTAGCCAGAGCAATTAGACAAACCAAAGAAATTAAAGGGATACGAATTGGAAAAGAAGAACTCAAACTATCCCTGTTTGCTGATGACATGATTATATATTTAGAGGAACCTGGAAATTCCACCAGAAAACTCTTAGAACTCATAAGTGAATTCAGTAAAGTAGCAGGTTACAAGATCAATGCTCAGAAATCCAATGCATTTTTATACATAAGTGATGAATCTTCAGAAAGAGAAATTAGGAACACTACCCCATTCACAATAGCCTCGAAAAAAATAAAATACTTGGGAATCAATCTCACAAAAGAGGTGAAAGACCTCTACAATGAGAACTATACAACACTAAAGAAAGAAATTAAAGAACACCTTAGAAGATGGAAAGATCTTCCATGTTCTTGGATAGGAAGAATTAATATTGTCAAAATGGCCATACTACCTAAAGTGCTATACAAATTCAATGCAATTCCAATTAAAATCCCAATAATGTCCCTTACAGAAATAGAGCAAGCAATTATGAAATTCATCTGGAAGAATAAGAAACCCAGAATAGCTAAAGCAATCCTTAGCAGGAAGAGTGAAACAGGGGGTATTGCAATATCAGATCTTCAACTCTACTACAAAGCAATAGTAACAAAAACAGCATGGTATTGGTACCAAAATAGAAAGGTAGATCAATGGTACAGAATAGAAGACACGGACACAAACTCAAATAAATACAATTTTCTCATACTAGACAAAGGTGCCAAAAATATGAAATGGAGGAAAGATAGCCTGTTCAACAAATGGTGCTGGGAGAATTGGAAATCCATATGCAACAGAATGAAACTAAACCCATATCTCTCACCATGCACGAAAGTAATCTCAAAATGGATTAAGAACATCGGATTCAGACCCGAGACCCTACAGATTATAGAAGAAAAAGTTGGTCCACATCTTCAACATGTCAGCTTAGGACCAGACTTCCTTAACAGGACTCCCATAGCACAAGAAATAAAAGCAAGAATCAATAACTGGGATAGATTCAAACTAAAAAGCTTTCTCTCAGCAAAGGAAACTGTCAGCAATGTGAAGAAAGAGCCTACAGAGTGGGAGAATATCTTTGCCAATCATACTTCAGATAGAGCACTAATCTCCAGAATCTATTAAGAACTCAAAAAACTCTACTCCAAGAATTCAAATAATCCAGTCGACAAATGGGCTAAGGAAATGAATAGACACTTCACAGAAGAAGATCTACAAGCAATCAACAAACATGTGGAAAAATGTTCAACATCTCTAGTAATAAGAGAAATGCAAATCAAAACCACCCTAAAATTCCATCTCACCCCAATTAGAATGGCGATTATCAAGAATATGAGCAACAACAGGTGTTGGCGAGGATATGTGGAGAAAGGTACACTCATACATTGCTAGTCGGACTGCAAATTAGTGCAGCCACTCTGGAAAGCAGTGTGGAGATTCCTTAGAAAACTTGGAATGGACCCTCCATTCGATCCAGCTATTCCACTCCTTGACCTATACCCAAAGGACTTAAAATCAGCATACTACAGAGATACAGCCACATCAATGTTCATAGCTGCTCAATTCCCAATAGCCAGACTGTGGAACCAACCTAGATGCCCTTCAATTGATGAGTGGATAAAGAAATTGTGGTATATATATACAATGGAATATTACTCAGCCATAAAGAATGATAAAATTATGGCATTTGCAGGCAAATGGATGAAATTGGAGAATATCATGCCAAGTGAGATAAGCCAATCTCAAAAAGCCAAAGGAAGAATGATATCGCTAATAAGTGGATGATGATACATAATGGGGGGAGGGAAGGCTTAGTGTTAGGGTTAGAGTTAGGGTTAGGGAGAGGGGCAAGTATGGAGGAAGGAAGCACTGTATAGAGGGAAAAGAGGGGTGGGAGGGGTGGGGGTAAGGGAAAAAATAACAGAATGAATCAAACAACATTACTCTATGTAAATTTATGATTACACAAATGGTATGCCTTTACGCCATGTACAAGCAGAGAAACAACATGTATCCCATTTGTTTACAATAAAAAAAATTAAAAATAAATAAAAAAATATATAAATAAATAAAATAAATAAATAAAACACAGCCCAAAATTTTGTGTAGACTAAGTAGATGTCCAAACATTGGTTCTAGCCCCCTTGTACCATCTGTGCACCCTGCAAATCACCCAAACAGCACTGCATCAATTAAATAATAATTTATCTCTTTCCCCATATTTTATTTATTAAATAATGCAGTAATTATCAAGTAGAACTTCTTGTCAGTAGGAACTGAACAGTGGACAAGTGTTACATTCCAGGTGGAAGAAAAATCTTGGCCCACCAGGAAACCATGACATTTTAATTAGCTGGAACTTTATATCAGCAGTCAATCCTGAACATGGAATTTCATGTTGTTTGTAAACACCTAACTGGCAACCCCTGATTCAGACTTTCCTGGGCCACCTCATTCACATGAATTCCTCATTATTTTACTGTGGCAGTCACCCTTATTATTCAACAGACAATCAACACTATCAGAGTGAGCATGACTCCTCAAATTCACTCACCGGGCAACTTCCTGGGCTACTGAAACTAGAGAAAGAATAAGGGGATTCTGTTTAGTGTAGCACTAGTAAAAGTATGGAATTTTACCAAGAAACACACACACACACACACACACACACACACACACACACATAACAAATAATTGTGCCTGACTAAGCAAGGTAGTAGAAAATTTTCTCCTATTTGAGGTCTTGTTGAAACTTAAGTATCGGATGGTGGAGGCTATACCATGCAAATCCACATTTAGTTATTTATTCACAGTACATTCCAAATAGTTCAACTTTAAATGAATCCAGGCTTAGCAGATTTCTTGATCCCTGCTTGGAGGAGTGCAGTAGAAATCCTCATTGCATGAGCTGGCCAGCCCGATTCTACAGAGCCTGACCATGACTGTCCTTAAGCAGTTGCTTAAGCAGTCACATTGCCTACCCTGTGGACTCAGATTGGAGTAGAGGAGAAGGTAAAATTCTTTTTCTTCTTTGCATTTCAGTTTGGGAAGTTCCTATTGACACTTTTCAAGCTCACTGATTCTTTCTACAGCTGTATCCAGTCTACTGATGATCCCATCAAAGGGCTTTTCATTTTTGTCAGTGTCTTTAATTCTATCATTTCCTTTTGATTCCTCATTACCATGCCCATCCCTCCACTTGTATTGTCCATATCTTCTTTCATGTTGTCCCCATCAGATCCCTTCATATATTAATTATTAATTATTCCCAACCTGATGGTTTTAGCATCTTTTTCATATCTGTATCTGGATCAGATATTTGCTTTGAATCGTTAGATGATTTTTCTTGCATTTTGCATGCCTATGATTTTTTTTTTTTTTTTTTGGTACTGGGGATAGAACTCAGGGCCTTGTGCTTGCAAGGCAAGCACTCTACCAGCTGAGCTATCTCCCCAGCCTGCAAAGAATCTTCAGGTATGTCTATGATTTTTGACTGAAAGTCCGACATGATATATCAGGTAATAGGAATTGAGGCAAACAGGCTTTTATAAAAAAAAAAAAAAAAAAAAAAATTGCTGTTGTAGATGGACAGCATGTCTTCATTGTATTTGTTTATTTTTATGTGCTTTGAGGGATCAAACCCAGTGCCTCACTCATGCTAGGCAAGCACTTTTCCATGGAGGTACACCTCCAGCCCCATAAATAGGCTTTTTAATGAGAGATTTTATGTTTTTCTGGCTGAGAGTCAGATTGAGTTTAATGTATCCTGAAGCTATAGGTGTCAGAAGCCTCGATTTACTCTCACACCCTTGTTTGATTATTGTTGTTTCTTCCCCATTATCTTTGGGTTTCCCTGGAAAGTTCCTTTTGAAGAGTCTGTGTCTTTCAGTTCTCCCAGTTGTAATCCACTACTATTATAATGGACCCTGTTGTTATGGTGGCAAGATGTTGAAAGGGGAACATGATCTATAATCTAATGATTAAATCTGAGGGTTTTGTTTTCTTTAGCAGGCCTGAATTCCTGTACTCTGACTGTCAAAACTGTTTTTCAGCTGGTTGTTTTTCCCCTCCTCTTATGAGAGAAATGGATTTTATTGGCTATTTAATGGCCTTCAATCAGAGAAGATTTTGGAAGTTTTTCTTTGGAGAAGAACTTTGTTTTGAACACAGAATTCTCTGGGTATGTTTCAAAATGGTGACTTTTTTATTTCCTCCTACCTGAAGTATCAGGGAATTTCCCCCTGAGTCTTCATGAAAAGAAGCTGGTGAGTCTCCTGGGGGTAAAACTCACAAAAGTGTGCGGTATCTAAAGGTTGAGTCCCAGAAGTGTTCAACTCTTCAGGTAATCCATATTCCAATTTCACTGGTCAATTATATTTTAATTGGTTCTACTTGTTACTGGGTCCAGTTCTTCTGCTCTTCATAGACTGATTCCTTGAATTCACCTAAGTGTCCAAATTTCAAAAGTCACTCTTTTGTTATGGATCTGTGATGGATCTAAGAATTGTTGCTTTTCTATTTGGTTAGATTTTTTTCTTATTGTGAACATGAGAGTGAAAACTTCCAATATCCTCTTATTTTACCTTTATTTTATTTATTTTTTTCATGTGGTGCTGAGAATTCAGTCCAGTGCCTCACATGTGCCAGGTGAGCACTATGCCACTGAGCCACAACCCCAGCATCCAATCTCCTGATTTTAACTCTTGTTTCCTTTTTCTTGCTTCCTCATGGTTATTTGACCCTTTATTTTCCAATTTCATTTTGATTTATTCATGGTGATTTTGAATATATCTTTAGAGATTACTATTTTTGTTCAAGGTATTTTATTATATATACCTAATATTCCAGTCTACTAGTATTAATATTTTTAGCAGAGCAAGTGAAATGTAGAAAACTTCCTTCTCTTCATATCCCTTTATATTTTTCTATTTATGATATAATTCTCTCTCTGCATACACTGAGAATCACAACCAACAGTGTTATATTATTTGCTTCAACTGTCTACCATGATTTACAAATTGCAAGAGTCTCTTGTGTTCTTTCTTCTGGCCTGATATTCTAAGATATCTTTATTTCCTTTTCTTTCTGTTCAGAGAACTTCTATTAATCACTCAGCATGGTCTTCTAGTGACAGATTCTTCTCTGGTTTTAAAAATATCTTAAGAACTGGACCATATCTATGGTCACAGGTACTTGGCAGGCTGAGGCAAGAGGATCATGTGAGCGCAGGAGTTTTGGTTTTTTGTTTTGTTTTGTATTGTTTTTTGGTTTTGCTACCAGAGATTCAGCCCAGGAACACTCAACCACTGAGCCATATTTCCAATTCATTTTATTTTATTTTATTTTATTTTTTTTAAGACAGGATTTCACTAAATTGCCCAGACTGGTTTTGAGCTTGAGATCCTCCTTTCTCAGCCCCCACAGCAGCTGGAAGTAGAGATGTGCGCAACCATGCAATCACAAGCCCAAGATTTCTAGGCCAACCTAGAACACAGCATCTCTTAAAATAAAAACACCCATCTCTGAAAATAGAAACTGTCCTCAACACTCAAAAATAAATTTCTGGAATACTTCATCATTTCTGAAGGGTATTTTTCCTGGATTAACAGTTCTTTTACTTACATGCTTGACATCTTTTGCCACCATCTTCCCGTTTCTGATGGGAAATCTGCTGCTATGTGACTTGGGTCTTGCCTGTAGGTGAAGTCTCATTTCTCTCTCACTGTTTTTGAGAATTTTCTTTCTTTTGAAATTTAACAGGTGTCATAAACTTGCCTTCAATATGGATTTATTCTGGATTATCCTGTTTAGAGTTTACTCATGTTTTTCAGTCTATGTCTTTTGCCAAATTTGTGATCTTTTAAGTCACTCCTCCTTGGAAATTTTTTAACCCCACCCATTCTCTCCTCTCCTGAACTCCAAAGATGTGGATGTTAGATCTTATGCTACAGTGCCACAGTTTTTGAAGTACTGTTATTTTTTTTTTTCTTTTGTGCTTCAGTGTATTTTCTTTGTTGTTCAGATTGGGTAATTTCTATTGCTGTATCTTCAGGTTCACTGAACTTCAGTTGAGTCCATTCTGTTAAACCCATCTATTGAGGTTTTTCTTTGGTTGTATTCCTCTGCAGGAAATCATCTGTCTATAACTAGATGTTCCTATTTGCAGGATGTTTTTAATTTTAAAAATGTTTCTTTATTCTTCATCATTGCCTGCCTACATTTTGCTTATTTCCTTGATCTTGTTCAATGGATGTTGCTCCCTCCTATATACCTAAAACAGCAGAGAATGGATAAATTTGCTGAGGACCTCACCAACAGATGTAATATTTTTATAAAGGTAGTTGCATCTTTTTTCTTAGAATATTGTGGGGGTAAATTCCTTTGTTAACTTATAGAAGTTACTCATAGAAAAAACTGACAAAAGATAAAAATTTTTTGTTGTTGTTTAAAACAAATTGCTTTGGTTATGTGTGCTTTGCTAATTTGGATTTCCTAATACCTAAATCTTTGTATTCTTTTTAAGCATGACTTTTTAAGTGCATCTCATAAATTTTGATATTATATTTTCATTATCAATTCAAAATATTTTAAAATTTTAATTCTGATGTAGATCTGTGGATTTTTAAATGATATTTCTTAATTTACAAATATGTGGGGATTTCCTAGTTTTCTTTTTATTAAAAACTTATAAAGGCCTAGTCTGTGATCAACATTCTAAAACATATCATGTTTACTTGGAAAGAATGTAAAATTTATATCTGTCAGTTGCATTGTTCTGTACATAAAGAGGGTTATGTTTATAAATGTTTTTGTCTGTGTATTCAATTAGTTACTGGAAGAGTTAGATCAGAATTGCTTACCATTTTGTGAATTTGTCCATTTAGTTGTGTACTGTCAGTTTTTGTTATTTGTTTTGAGACTATATAATAAAGTTTAGAATTGTTAAAAAAAAAAAAAGTAAGAAAGTGACATTAAGTCTCCAAACATCATAGGACTTGCTGGACGCATACATAATTATAATAAATAATTGTAGTACTTTGTAAAATCACAAAAACAGTAGGAGGTTGTGATATTTCCTTTCTTAAAGGTATTTTTTTTAGAACAAACTTGGGTTTGTAATCCCTGGAGCCAAGCAGTGTTTCTGCAACATTTTTGTTCTGATTATTTTTCTCATTCACTCCAGATGATCAGTCAAAATACATTTGGACAAAAACAGCAATTTTGCCCACCCCAATCCACTTCCATTTTTGTCCTCCATCACCACATCAATTTGGTCATAATTGTACCATTCTCAAAACAACAGCCATATAACTGAATCATTTCAGAGGGCTTTTAAAAAAGTTGTCATACAAAGTCACTGACAATACTGAGCAGAGCCTGCAAGTCAGCATCTCACAAAAGAGACAACAATCAAGGAGAATGATTTTTGGCAGCCCCAAATCAAACTTGCAGCTGATTGCCACTTCTGCATTTCTGAACTGTGACACAGCAGCCTGTGTTTCTACTACATTCTTTCTATGCTCTAAGTCTTAGGATGGTCATTCCCTCCTGGCCTGCATGGGATATTAGAAAGAAAACTGAGGCTGAAAGGGTAAAACAGACTTATAAAAGCACATCCAATCTGTAATGATGCACTGTTCTTCTGTTGTCTTAGTGCAATATTATTTTAAGTTATTTGCTCTTTTTAATGCCCTTCTTGTGACTTTCTAAGGCATATTTTGACTGTATCATCCTTTTAAATGAAACAGATAGCCCAGTAAGTTAATCTTGGGCATGTGGTTTTTATCCAAATTCTGAACTTTCTCTGTGGTTAGAAGGTGGTCTGACCAGCTAGTAACATAAGCACTTGTAGTCAAATGGCTATTTGAATCCTAGCTGGTCCTTTAACTCACTGTGTTACCAAGGGCTAATCACTGTAACCTCTCTGAGACTTATTAGTAAAATAGGGACTGTAATACCTTCCTTGCTGGGCTCTTATGAAGATTAAGTGAGATATTCCATGGAGAAATCTGTCACTTGCCTTAGAGACAGTAAAGTTGTTAGTACTATTTAGTTGACCTTTTGGTGACTTTCCTCTATCAATTCTTTACTCAGGCATTGTTTACTAGCACACTAGGGTCCTGATCTGCTTATTGTAGCAAAAAGTCAGGCACCCTATCACTTGCACCTTTCATACCACCTTAACCAACTGTCAAATGGAGTCTTACAAAAAGTGGAACACCTGGATGAGAGTGTTCCACACTTCAGTCCTGTGATGTGTCAAGAGCCCACATCCCCATGTTCTTGCCAAAGTGTTTAGCTGGAGTCAATTTGTGAGGAAACCATCAGAAACTCAGAAAAAAGGGCATTCTGTGAGACAACTGACCCCAGACTCAGAAAACAAACCAGTTTTTAAAAACAAACCAGAAAAAAGAGGAGGGGCCATTCTGTCCCAAGACAAATACCACAGGCAAGCCTTGAGTGGATCACGGTACACATCAAAGCATGCTGGAGCAAAAGAGGAAATGCCTTAAGTAGGTGAATTAATGGTAATTCTTAAGGCATGCCATTGATACATTGGCTATTATCAGTAAAACATAAAAAATAATAGTACTGTAAAAATATCCTTATTATTAGGGTAGACATGGTGAAATAATTAGGAATGAGATGGATGCTCAGCAAAAGAGAGGGGAGAGGGAGGGAGAAAGTGTCATGTTGGCAGAAGTTAACATTAGGTTGAGGCAGAAATTGAAAATAAAGAGATACATAATCTCAAAGGAAATACACATGAGCCATTTAGATGCAGAATGCTCTCAGGGACATACCCTTGACCTCTGCCTTTGTGAAGGGAGGGGAATGAGCAAGTGCAGGGAAAAGTGGTGTGGTATTATGCAGCTCCACCCTGGCTCTACCTCGAGTCTAGCCTAACTACATTCCAATTACAAACACTGGAGTCCTAAACCAAGGCAGGGCTTCTAGCTCTCAAGATAGTTGGCATTTTCCTTTGAATGAGTGTCTGCTTCCTAAAGAATCCTCTGTCTATGCCTTGTCTAGCTCATGCTGAAATACTTTTCTAAGGATCCCAGTCATACTGAGTCGAATTCCCCTCTCCTAAGTCATTGCTTCTCTCATGACAAGGAGAAAGGTCTATGTGTGCTCATTGTATTGTTTTTCAACTTTTCTATACATGTGAATTATAAAAAATTAGTCAATGCCATTTGTCCTTGATTTTCTATTCAATGAGATATTTGGCCTTTTCATGACTCTGTAGTGGGGAATAAATGTTTTCCATAAATACCAAGACAAATTTGATCACTTTGGTAATACTTTTAATGTTTCCATCTGTCATATAGAGCTGGGGCTGGCAGTGTGAGTGATGATTGTAAACAAAGCCTTTTTATTTCTTGACTCATGTCCACTTTTATTTCTTGACTCATTTGCACTCCTGTTATTCTTTAACCCTTCCTTCCATTGAGTGCATCTGGATGCCCCGCTGCTATTTATGTCATCCCTCTTCAGGAAGGCTTCTACCATTCATTTACCTGCCCCTCTTCTTTTTGTATTATATGACCTAGAAGTCTGTCTCATTGATTGCTCCCTTGCTACCAGGTCTCTTAGATGCCAGCTCTGTTTAAATCTACATCTGAGTCATTTTGTTATTCAAGTTCCTGTGTTGGGATATATAATCTGACTTTGCTTATCTTTCTGCTCTCTGCCCAACTGATTTCTCATTGGATGATTTATATGATATCTTTCCCAGTTATTTTCAGGAGGTTACAGGGTTGTCTCCTTTCTAACAGAAACTTCATTATCCTGTATTGAATATTTCCCGGTTTTCTCTTATTTTAAGTTTACAAAATTGACTGTAATAAATCTTTTATTGGGGGGGCACCAGGGATTTAACTCAGGGGCATTTGACCAGTGAACCACATCTCCAACCTTATTTTGTATTTTATTTAGAGATAGGGTGTCAGTGATTTGCTTAGCACCTCACATTTGCTGAGGCTGGTTTTGAACTTGCGATCCTCTACCTCAACCTTCTGGGCTGCTGGGATTATGGGCATGTACCACTGTGCCCAGCAAATAGTGGGTCTTTTTAAGTTCTTGTGATATAACCTTAATTGGGCTGGGATAGTAGAAAAATCATTTGTATTACAATTCATTGTTTCTCTGTGTGTATTTGCCTCTAAGCTGTAAGTTCTTTGAAGTTGGGGCTTATTCTGGTCTTTTTCTCTGACATTTAAACTATGTGATACATGGTAGGAATGTAGGAAGTGTTTGCTTTGTACCACAGATAAATTGATGAATGGCCACTGATTGCTTTTAAGAAACTCCCAGCATTTACTGGAAGGATAACCCAAGTACATCAGTGCCAATCATTCAAAGAGAAATAAGAGAGGTGAAGATGTCACTCAAAGTCTTGTTTCTAAACTGATCTCAAACACTCTTTGGTGAAGAAATCTGCAAAATGAAAAGAAAAATATTTGTTCAAATATTTTTGCAAGGTGTAGATCAAGACATAGTCCTCATTCCACAGAGCCTGAAGCTAAGACTCATGGAGGAAAAGTGACTTGGTCCAGATTTGAGGGTTGGTGGTGGCTCAGTGGGGTTCCCACTGTATGCCTCCCCACTAGAGACTTTGTCTTTGGGAAGGGTAGAATTGTGAGGTGTACCTCTCAGCACTGCCTGAGTGTTAGACTCTCCTGCTCCCCTTATCCTGACCTGGTTGTCCAAGGGTTAATCTGGGTCTCAAGTGACCTGTGTGGCACTAATAAAAACCACTGTGCATTAATCATATCTTCTTATTGTCTATCATTGATACTTTGATATCTCTGGGTCTTACTGATCCAGTAGGGACTTTCCACCACCCACAGACTTAGGTAATTCCTATAGATGGCAAACAATTCTCACCTGAGTAGGCTTTTCAAATGTGAGCCAGCCAAGGCAGAGCCATGCTCTCAACAGCCTCCTTTACTGAAATTGCACTCCCTGGGCCATCATCCACCTGTCCTAATCCTCCTTGGATCAGACAACTGATTTTAAGGGTCAGCACTGTGTACCAGAGCCTACTGAAATTATTTAAGTCAGTAAATCCTAAATCTTTCAGCCCCACCTACCTATTCCTTCTCATGGAAAACACACTAAGGGCTCTTGCTCACATTTTCCTCTCCATTCCTCTATCTCTGACTGACCCCAGTGCTACAACCCCAATGTGGCCCCCATTAACTGGGAAGAGAACATGATAAGCTACCTCTTGTGTTGCAGCTTCCTCTGAACTTTTGGACTTGCCATTCCTAAACAATAATGAAGACTATATTTTAAAACACACATATTTTATGGACTTGGAGATTTGACACTGAACTTTGCAGATACTCTGGGGTATGGGATTCATCCATTGATAGACTGCCTCTTCCTCTCCCCTTCAAATAGATTGACTTGTCTATTTTCTTGTTTACATGGTAGACCTTTTTTTTTGTACTAGGAATTGAACCAGGGGTGCTTAACAACTGAGAAACATCCACAACCCTTTTTATTTATTTTTTATTCTGATACAGGGCATTGCTAAGTTGCTCAGAGCCTCACTAAGTTGCTGAGGCTGGTTCTGAACTTGAGATCTTCCTGCTTCTTCTTCCCAAGTTGCTGGATTACAGGCATATGCCATTTTTCCTGGCTACATGATAGACCTCTTAAAACATCACATGCATCATGGAAGTCACCTGCTTAAGATATTACCATGACACTCCAGAGACCAAGGTTCTTATAGACTGGAAGGTCCTCCACCCTGCAGAAATGTAGACCTTACCCTATTTCACCAATCTTTGGTGATCCTGTACTATTCCAGTCCTCATCAAATAGTAGACCTATTTCAGCTATCTGACACACTTTCCCCCACTAAACCCCACAGCACAAACCCTTAACTCTCTCACATTTTGCTCAAATGTTACCTTCTCAGTGGGGATACCCTGTCTTCCTTGGCCTATTCTCCTTGGTGCCATCACACTTATCACCCTTAAATATAAAATATAATTCATTAATTATTCTTATTGCTCTTTCTTTCTTCTTCCTCTTTATACCTCCCTGCAATTACTTGTCAGCTCCACAGACTGCAAACTTTGGTCCCTTGATAGATTCCAAGGACCTAGAAAAGGAAATGGCATAGAGTAGACCTAAAACAAATATTATTGAATGAATGAATGTCTTCATAACACTTTGTGTAACAAAAAAGTTCCTCTGTTAAAAGAGAGTTTGAAAAAAAATCACCTTGCCTATGGTACCTTGATCCTCTTCATACTATCTGAAGTAAAGCACATTGGTAAAAGTAAGTTTTGGGGGAGGTTGTCCAGCAAGGACCCTGAGAAGAGTCAAGTGAATATCGCTTGTGTTCTGGGCAAGATGGAGACTCAGAATAAGAAATATAATCATCCAACCACCAAGAAAATGAAATCTGGGAGAAAAGGCCATTACCTGGATGGGGAAATGAGGCCTGGTGATGGATCATTTAGGAAGTAAACCAGTCTATTTTCAAGAGGCAAGAAACACATGGAAGTAACATGTTAGATGTTCAAAGAGCCCTTCACCCTTAGTTCTGGATAAAAATGTTTTGAAACCTGTAGTTTGCATAGTATGAGGTGGGCAGTGTGGGTTGTTCAAATGCAAAAGAAGATTGTGTAGGGGCAGGGAGGAGACAGAGTCAGCTTTGACAAGAATAGTATCAGTTTCCATGTTCATTGAGTAGCACTGGTGATGTTTTTATAAGTGCTTTGGAGGAAAATAAGCCCAGTAGTCAGCAATGCAGCATGTGGCCTTGGAACTTCCTAAATAGTGGCATGTCAGGACAATGGAGGCAGACATCAGATGTCTTCAGGGTTAAGTATTTGGGTAGAGAGGTGGTAAATGAGCCACACTGTGGCAGACCCTGGAAATTCATCAAAGGAAAAACAAAGTGTAGAGGTCAGCTCTCATCCATGGAAAGGACTGAGGAGGCACTCTGCACTGCTGCTGGATCACCTCAGCCATCACAAGGAAGGAAATCCAGCCATCAGAACACATAGGTCATTATTCATTGAATTTCTGAAATGCCTTCTCTTTCCTCTTCCACTGTTCTCCCTCCCTAGCCTGCCCTCTTGGACCAGATGTTCCTCTTAATTTTCCCTGTTCCCTATTATAACTCTGTGCATTTGAACATCATCATGCCCTCCACTGCTAGTACCACCACGTCATGAATTGTCTGCACCCATTAACTTCCAACTCAGAAACCTCCTTCTCTAGAGGTCTTCCCCAATCATGCACCTGGCCATGGCTCCTCAGCAATAATGCAAGCCCTCTACTTAGACCACCAAAAACTCATGTTAACATGATCTGTTTAATGTTTATGTTGTGCACCATGATCTTGCAAAAGCAAGTGTTGCTTCTGACACTATACATGCTCAATGGTTACTATATTTATGGAATGCATGCATGGAGTGTATTGGGAGCAGATCAACTCCCAAACACAAGCAGACCCAAAGAACAATAAATAAATGACTTCTCCATAGATGCACAAACACATTCTCACACTGTCTCTTGACTCTAATCCCAATACTCTGTGCACTTGCTTATTTGCAGCTTGTGAGTTAGTACTGTTTTGTACATGTGTGCTCTGCTTTTATCAATTTCATAATGCTTGAAATAGAAAGGACAGAACCCTAATGGTGGGAAAGTTTTAATTTTGTCTTTGTATATCTCATTATTTTTATTTTTATCCACATTCCTTTTCTTCTTTCTTCCCCTGCTTCTTCAGTCTTCTGTATCTCTGTCAAAGTTCATGGCAAGAAATCAGAATGGGCCACTCTGGCAAATGGATAATTTCTAGTTGAAAGCAATTGAGAAGTAGAGGGGATGAATTCTTATCCCTCCCCAGCTACTAAAAACATCACAAGTGTCCTGGAAGGCATTCCTCCAACTCTCACTTCCTTTGTGGGGAATTTACAGATGACAACTATCAAGCTTGCTACTGAGGTCAGGATGGCACTGGATACACCAAACCCCTGAGACTGAGCCTCAACAACCATTAGTTGCTCTGTACAGCTGCCTTCCCACAGCTTCTTACTCTAGATATTCAATGTCTTTCTTGTGTCTTGTCATCTTTCCTTAAAAACTTCATCTTTTTCCCAACTGGTATAAAAACCTTCCAAGCATAGCTATTTCTTTTGGGGATTTCTTCCCATGAAGTCCCCACCCCAACTCTTTCCAGGTAAATCACTTAATATCAAATAAAATTGTGAACTGGAGGTGTAGCTGAGTGGTAGTGCAATTGGTTAGGATGCGTGGGACACGGGGTTCAATTCTCAGTATCACATATAAATAAATAAAATAAAGATCACTGACAAATAAAAATTGAAAAATTAAAGTTGTATGTTATTTTTTTCCCTGACAAAATAACTGTTAGTTCATTTTGTAGACTCAACCAGAGAACCTAAGAATGTGGAGGAAATTTTTTTTCCCTACCCTACAATGTCAGTGCTCTTTTGGTTAAACTACAGAGGGATTAGTTAATGGAAAAGAGATCCTTGGAAAAATGCACTAGGAATAAATTTGTTGCAAAGTAAAAAGGAAATAGAATATTTTGAGACTGATTTTCTACAAGATGACTCTTCTTCAAAATGACTGAAACATGAGATAATGTGATTCCTGCTTACCGACGGGCATGGACTTGTATGTATAGAATTTCCCCATATCCGTGCACATTGTGCATCAAGAAAGACTGTATTCATGAATGTGATAGGCCTCAGGTGTCTCAAGGGGAGAGAAGAACCGAAGCATCAGACCCACCTGTTGAAGGACTTCACACACAGGCAATGTGAGAGACTCATGTGAGGGGTACTATGATAAAACTCCTTTTTTAGATTTGTGCCTGGAGATGGTAAGAGGACTTTGGAGCTGGAAAATGTTTGACTCTCCATGTGGGTTTGAGACAGTCTCTGCAGTCATGCCCTCTGGCCTGGAGCACTTTTCTCACAGTCAGCCTGGGTCTTTGAATCCCTAAACATTTAGTCTTCCTTTATGCCATAGTCCCCTCAACTGTCTTCTTGCGTGGCCTTCAATATACATAGCTGGAACTAGCAAAGCAGATTGGACTTTTAACTTAATCACAGGGAGAGGACAGGCAGCCCAGAGAAGATGGGAAGCTCATTCAACTGCAGTCATGTGTCATTCTCATTTTACTTTACTAGAACCAGTGTGTAGGGCCACAAAGTCACTTCAGTGAAAATTGTGGTAGGTGACATTTAAGGAATGATTAAGCTGTGTCAGTACTGTGCTTACTGCTTGGTGTGTACTGGCCATTGTAAATAGACCTTATAGGAGAAGCACATGGGAGACTTTACATCATCACTGTGTGTATGGAAACCAAATGTTAAAAGGTACACAGAGTGGCCCAGGAAAAAGAATCCTGCCTGATATCAATGCCAGGAGAATTGTGTCTTTGAGTGGGCTGTAGAGATGCCTAAACATTCAGCCACTTGCTCTAGATTCTGACGCCGTCCAGCAGAATCAATTTGGAACGGGGGACAAAAGAGAAGCAAGGCTCTTGAATTCAGAATGGTTTATTGATGAATCAGAAAATCCAGGAACTGGAACCTCGAACCTGGAACCTCCAACCTTGTACCTGGTGCTTTGAACCTAAAAAAACTCCGGGGCTCAAGGAGAGCCAGCTTATATCCCCTCCAGGAGGGGACACCAATTATGCAAAGATTAGGCGAGGAGCTAGCTGCCCAATCATGGTAAAGATCAAAACGAGCAGGCATGATAAGGAGCACTCGGGAACACCTGTGCACATGTTGTGTGTGTGGACTTAATTGGATATGGCCAATGACAAATCACCTGGGTGTGCTGATGTTAATCAACCTCCTCACCCCCGATGTGATCAATGCAACCTCTGGCTGGCTGCCATGCGCCATCCCGGCATAGTCCCTAACATCTCCCCCTTCCTTATATAAAATGAAAAGGAAGCTGGCAGGGATCGTGTCTGTCTTAGGTCCCAGGAATCAACCTCCTGTCCTTACCTGTCATCAAAGGATATCAAAGCGGGGTTGGCCCTTCTGTATGAGGTTGGTACAGCGTTTTCCCATGGTTACCTGTCTTTGACTACCAATCCAGCATACTAAGCCATATACTGGGAGATTGTCCCGCTTCAAGGGCGGCCATGGCCTATTTTATGATCACATTATGAGCCTGTTGACTGGCTTTGAGGCATTTGTAGATGTAAAATACAATCAACACAAGCGTACCCAAGCTTATTAGTGTGTGACTTAAGAGTCCCCCAAATTTGGTGCCAAATTGTGTTAGTTTATCTAATGCTCCCATGATAAGCCCTCCCAGTTTGACCTCCACCTTAGTGGTGGTCATGGCGAGGATCTGCCATCAGAGCCTTGTTACCAGCTCATCGAATCCATCCATCCATTGTTGTGTGATCTGCAAAAATAACTGTCTAGAGAAGTTCACATTAGAAGTCACAAAAAGGAAAGGGAGAGCTAGGCACACAGGAGTATATGAAAAAGTAATTGTTTCACTCTCTACATATTTCAGTATTAACTCCATTAACCTTTTGATCAGTGCACTTTCCTTTAGTTATACAACCTCCTTTTACAAAAGCCAGGGAGCTTATATCCATACATGCCTTAGGCCCGCATAAGGACCAAATGGATATTATTAATAGCTTTGGGCATATAACTGGTGACATTTGTATTGGAGTTGTTTTCTTTATTTAAGGTAATATCTGCCAAAGCACCATTGATCAACTGCACACAAGGTGTGCCACTGCCAAAGCCGAGGCATAATGCATTCTCTAGTGATAAATTCAGAGTAAACTTGAAGTCCAATGGTGGTGTGTACCTAAGGGTAACTTGCCCAGTAGATTCATTAGTGGAAAAGAACTGAGGAAAGACTTCACCACCTTGAGAGACTGGAACCAGTCAAGGCAATACCCTATTGTCCAGAATTGTTCACCCTGGACGAAATTCACCACCATCATCAGTAGCAGCAGGATACCCAGAGGGCTCGACTGCATCTTGACGAACCATCTTAACTGCTCAGACTAGCCTTTCTGGAATCCAAATTGGCATCTTTTCTTCCTGTGGAAATACACACACATGCCCTCTTCCCCAAATCAAGACTGGGGAAGGTCCTTTCCATTCTCCTGTCACAACATCTTTCCATAAAGCTTGTGGCTTTATGTCAGTGTCAACTGCAGCATGTTGATCCAGTGCTGATTTTCCTGATTTATCCAAATTCAAAAGATTTAAGGTTAAAGGGGCTATGGATAATCTGTTCTTAGGTGGATATGACTCCCCTATTTCCCCTTTATGTTTTATTAATAAGGTCTTAATAGATGAGCTCTTTCTATAATTCCTTGTCCCTGGGGGTTATAAGGAATACCTGTGACATGATATATACCAAATGTAGAACAAAACTCTTTAAAGGTTAAGGATGTATAGCCTGGACCATTGTCTGTTTTTATTGTTTTTGGAACACCCAGAATGGAAAAGGTATATAGGCAGTGATATCTCTTGTTTTTTCACCTGATGTAAGGAGGCCATAATAAACCCTGAATAAGTATCTATGGACACATGCATGTATCTAATCTTTCCAAATTCTAGGATATGAGTAACATCCATTTGCCATATATGGTTGGCTTATAATACTCTAGGGTGAACACCATTTTGAGGTACTGGGAGATAAGTGACACAATGTTGACAATTTTTGACAGTAGTTCTAGCTTGTTACTTAGTCAATCTAAAACGTTTTTGAAGAGTGTTAGTGTTAACATGGAAGTTTTTATGAAAATTTTCTGCTTCTAAGAACGTGGAAAAAATATGTACGTCTCTGCTAGCTAAGTCTGCTAAAGCATTACCCATACTGAGAGGTCCTGGTAACCTGGTATGAGCCCTAATATGTTCAACAAAAAATGGTTCCTTACGGTTCCAAATTAACTTTTGAATTGTAGATAATGAAGAGTGAATGGTAGATGCTGAGGATATTTTTGGTACCATTTCTATGATATTTAGAGCATTGACTATATATTTGCTCTCAGAGAATATATTAAATGGCTGATTTCAGAACATTTGAAAAATTTGACAAACTGCTAGAAGCTCTATGTTTTGGGCACACTGTGAAGGATAAAGAAAAGTAAATGTCTGTGTTGGCATGACTATAGCAGCTGTTCCATTACTGGACTCATCAGAAAAGAAAGTTATAACATTTGGTATGGGATCTTTTCTGGTGACCTTACGAAATATGAATAGGTGTCTGGTGAAAATTTGGATCATTGGGTCCCCGGGGTAGTGGTTATTAAAATTTGGATTATAATTACATATAATGGTAGCCCATACTTCTGATTCTTGTGTGAGCTCAATTATAGTTTCTGGTTTATAAGGAGTGATGATTTTTTTGGAACAATGCCAAAAATTCCTATAGCGTTAGTTATTGCCTTTTTTATTAACTTTCCCACTAATTCTGGATAACTCGCTAGAGTTATCTTTTGGCTATAGTGAAGATGGACCTAATAAGTAGGTCCTTGTTGCCAGAACACTCCTGTAGGACTTCCTATGGTGGCTATGATTATCAGTAATATAGGCTTAGTTATATCTACCCATTCTAAATGTGCCTTAGTAATGGCACCTTCTACCTTACACAGTGTTTTTCTAGCTTCTGTGGTAATTTCCCAGGATGAGGTGGGATCATCACTTCCCTTAGGAATATCAAATAATGGTCCAAGGTCTTTAGTTGTTAATTTTAAATATGGTCTTATCCAGTTTATATCTCCCAAAAGTTTCTGGAAATCGTTTAATGTTTTTAATCTATCCATCCTAAAGGTAACCCTTTGAGGTCGTATTAAGTTTTTGTCAATAATGACACCAAGGTAGGTAATGGGGCAAGAACTCTGTAATTTATCCTCTGCTATCTCTAGTCCAAATTGAAGAAGATTTTTGATCAGCCCATCATGTACTCTAAAAAGTTTGTCTTGATCAGGATGAGATAATAAGACATCATCCATATGATGATAGATCTTTAGGTCTTTATCAGATTTTCTAATAGGCTGTAAAGCTTTGTCTACATAGACCTGACACATAGTGGGGCTATTGGCCATGCTTGTGGCAATACTGTCCATTCATATTTTTGATCAGGTCCTTTGTGGTTAGTAGCTGGTACAGTAAAAGCAATTCTGCAGGTACCTTCCTTATGAAGTGGTATAGAAAAGAAGCAATCTTTTATGTCTAAAATTATAATTCTCCAATCCTTTGGAATAGCAGACAATTGAGGGATGCTGAATTGAGCTGCTCCCATTATTGCCGTTTGATTATTAATTGCTGTAAGATCTTGGAGGAGTTGCCAGTTTCCTGATTTCTTTTTAATTATAAAGATAAGTATATTGAAAGGAGACATAGAAGATTGTAGATGGCCTAAGGCCAGTTGTTGTCTTACTATCTCCTTGGCTGCTTGTAACTTTTGAACATTGAGGGGCCACTGAGGTATCCAAACAGCCTTTTGTGATTTCCATGTAATTTTTATTGGCTCAGTGGCCCCCTCTGAAAACCTAGTCCCTCCTTATTACTTCTTCTCATAGTTTGAATGGTTTCAGTTATTTCCTGTGAATGTGCTCCCAGTCCCTTTCCAGGTATGAATCCCTGGTTCACCATGATATTACAAGCTATGGGTTAATATGTATATGTTCATTAGTCAATTTGATCTGTGATTGCCTTATTATGTCTCTCCCCCATAAATTAATGGGTAAATCTCTTAAGATATAGGGTTGGAAAGTATCGTAATTTCCTTTTGTATCTGTCCCTTTCAATAACTGCACTCCGGGGTGGGTTTGAGGCAACCCCCAAACCTCGTAAGGTCTCGTCAGCCTTTGGAAGAGGCCAATATTTTGGCCATTGGGTCAATGTTATGATACTCAGATCAGCTCCAGTGTCTAATAACCCATTAAATTCCTTGTCATTTATTCTTATAGTATACCTGGGGTGAGTGTTTATATCTAAGGCAAGCATGGTCATAGGTTCCTCCGTGGATCCAAACCCCGATTTATTTCTTCTATTCTTTTTTTCTAAATATTTGTCATGTTCACTGGGTATCACCAGTATTTGTGCTATTTTATCCCCCTGATTTATACCAGAAATACCTTTTGGGGAACTGACCATTATTTTTATCTCTCCCTCATAATCTGGATCAATTACTCCTGATGTTATATGGAGTCCTCTTAGGACAGTAGAACTGTGCCCTAATAGTAAACCTACTGTTCCCAATTTAAGTGGTCCATAGATACCTGTAGGTATTAATTGAGCCCCCATTTCTGGAGCTAATACTATTCTGGTGGCAACACAGAGGTCCGATCCTGCGCTTCCTGTTGTATGTCTGATGAGGGAATTAATGGATAATGGGTTCAAGGGATCATTCTGATGGGATGCGCTGCTGGCTTGGCTCCAAATATTTGTGGGGCCCAAGTCTGAGGGCCCCTCATCTCGTTTCTTGGGAGTGGTTTTCTTTTAATGTCAATTACAAATTTATACTCACTTGCCCAATATTTTCCTTTTTTACATTTTGGACATACTCCAGGTATTTTTTTGTATGTACTATGACTTGGGTCATTAAAATGTCCTGGCTGTCCACATGAAAAACAGCTTTTGGGTTTGGCCCTCATAGCTTGAGCTACTCCTTGAGTGAAAGCAGCTGCTAGTACTTGACCCTGTATAGCTCACTCATTAATATCTCTGTATATTTTTAAATAGGTATTGAGATCCTTATTTTTCCATGGACTAATTGCTTCCCTGCACCATTTATTAGCTTGTTCATATGCTAACTGTTTTATTAAAGGCATTGCTTGTCCTCAATCCCGAAACTCTCTGCCTGTTGTTTGTAACAGATGGTCTACAAACTCTGCATATGGTTCATTTTGAGCCCTGTATAACCTTGGATAATTGCCCTTGCAAGTCTGCAAGGCAATGTTTTCCATGCTCTAACAGTGGTGGTAGCTATCTGAAGATAGGACGCTGGATCATACGTAATTTGTTGCTGTTGTTCAGGATATGGTCCCTGTCCCAGCAACATATTCAGGTTTCGTTGATGGAAACCTGTGGCTGCATTTCCACAAGCTGTCTCTGCACAGAGCTTTTGATTGGTTACTTTCTATATTAAATATTGTCCACCATGCAAAACTGCTCGACACATACTCACCCAATCACTAGGAGTCAGATTAAGTGTTGTGATGGATTCCACCATACTCACAGTAAACAGAGCTTGGGGCCCATGAGAGTGACTGCCTCCTTAAATTTTTTTACTGTTTTAAATTCTAGGGTCTGATGAAATCATTGCCCCTGACCATCTGCCAAGACTGGGCAGGACAGTTTTAATGGGCCTTCCACAGGGTACCAGCAATCCCTGGTATCACTTGCGACTCCACCACAAGACCAACAAGAGTGCCCACAAAATGTCGGGTCCTCCCACCTTTTATTATAAGGGGGAGCTGAGGGGGTGGATCTCATGATCTTTCCCGCCTTTTAGCAACTCTGCAGTGTTAATTCACCTATTTTCTAGTTCCTCCCCAGTATCTCCTTCCTCCTCACAACATCCTTCCTGTTTTTGGCTACTCCAGCTAACTACTTTTTCAATCTCTTCTAGCACTTCTTCTCCTTCTTGTAAGATATTTTTTATGCCTCCTTTTTGAATTATTCCTTCAAACTGATTTTGTGATATTTCTGAACCCATCTTTTACCAATAAATAAATTTGATACAGGACAAACAAAGACCACACTAACAGTAGTACAAACACACAAGCAACACTAAATACACGCACTCTGGACCTCCTTTATATTTAATCACCTGGCCAGCTATCCTGAGTGCCTAACTGCCTTAGAGAGAGACAGGTTCTCATCTTACCTGAGTACCTAACTGCCCTATGGATAGGGGTTAACTGCCCTAGAGACAGGGCCTTACCTTACCTGAGTACCTAACTGCCCTAGGGACAGGGGCTCAGCTTTCGCTGGCCAGCTATCCTGAGCACCTAACTGCCTCAGAAAGACAGGGTCTCAGCTTACCTCACTATTTACTCTTTGGGTAGACAAATGGGTATCAGGACTCTTGAATTTTACAAATACACAAGCAACACAAAATACATGCACTTTTGTACTTCACTACCTGGCCAGCTATCTTGAGAATCTAACTGCTTAGAAACAGGGGCTGCAGCTTACCTCGCTACTCACCGTTTGAGTTCTCGGGAGGAGAGACGAACTCAGATTCCCCGTACGGGCCACCATTTGACGCCATCCAGTGGAGTCAATTTGGCGCAGGGGACAAAAGAGTAGGAAGGCTCTTGAATTTGGAATGGTTTATTGATAAATCAGGAAACCTGGGAACTGGAACCTCGAACCTGGAACCTCCAACCTCAAACCTTGAAAAACTCTGGCGCTTGTGAAGAGCCAGCTTATATCCCCTCCAGGAGGTGAAGGGTAGGGCCGACACCAATTATGCAAAGATTAGGCGAGGAGCTAGCTGCCCAATCATGGTAAAGGTCAAAACGAGCAGGCAGGATCAGGAGCACTCGGGAACACCTGTGCACATGTTGTGTGTGTGGACTTAATTGGATACGGCCAATGACAAATCACCTGGGTGTGCTTATGTTAATCAACCTCCTCACCCCCGATGTGATCAAAGCAACCTCTGACTGGCTGCCAGGTGCCATCCCGGCACAGTCCGCATGGCATAGCCCCCAACAAGATTCAGTCTGTGTAACTAATAAAACACTTGATTAGAAGTCATTATTGTACATTCTGATACTTGCATCCAAAGTGGTCCTACTGGGCATCTGAAGTCATTGCCATCTCTCACCTTGTTTGTTAATAGCTTCCCAAATTTTTCCAGCTTTAGCATCCCTCCTACTGTACACCTGTTTAAGTGGCATTCCTGATATTTTGGAGGTGTGGCCCATTCCTTGATCCTGTTCATCTACTGAGACAGGTCCTCATTATCCAGAATTCCCACACCCATTTTCTAGTTATGCTGAGCCACTTGCCTTGCTTTAATTTCCTTCATAGCACTTATCATGATACACCCTTCCCTATGTATATATTTGTCTTCATCTCTAGTGTCTCAGGACAATGTCTCATTTGGGGTATGGGCTTCATCTGCCTGATGTAAACTAAGTATCCCATTTTTCTGCTAGTCAAAATAAAGTAGTAAAACCAAAATGAAGAGTCTGTGCCTTTCTGTGATTGGCTGTTCCTCTTCCAGGAAGGCAAAAGCTCCTAATGTGCTTTATAGAAGCCTGTGACTGGAGAGTAGTTGCAGTTATGAAGTTAAGTGAGCCTTCCAATTTTGAAAGCTTTGGCTTTATTGTTGACTTGAAGTTGAAAAATTCACAACTTACCAATCCTTCTCTTGGCACTAAAGTTTCCCACCCTTGCTGAATGTTCTCTTTTAAATATTTTTTATCCATTTCATGAATCATATCAAATTAACATAGGTAGGTTCTGTGACATCTTAAGTCTTTCAGTTCAGTTCCACTATTATGTGAGACTCCTTAAGTAATATATATTTTAAACCAACATTGTACTAGGAAGTGAACTCTTGGAGCATTACAATTAATATTCAGAATTTTATGTAGTCATGCAGTTTTTGTACTATAATTTATCTTAAAATGTAAACTCTCATGTTGCAAAAACAGTACCCAGTTTTCCCAGTGGTTGCATCTTTTAACACTATAGTGTCATATCAAGTTCAAGAAACTGTTATTCATTCAATTCTGTTTCTAGAAATACACACTGCTGAGTTGCAGCAGTTTTAACACTCTCTCATTTGTATATGTGTATGTGACTAGTTCTATACACCTTGATCCCATGTGTGCTCTGCAGACCACCTCCAGGTTTGAGGCAGAGCTGATCCATCACCATAGAGGTGATGGATGACTTGATGATTGTAATATCCCCAGTGCTGCATAAAGTTTTTCAAGATTTTTAGCCAATAAAATTAGTCATGGTGAGTTGTAGTAACACTATTGAAAAGGAGAGAAGGAAAAAACCCCACATATTATTGTTTGTTAATTATATCTTGTCATATCAAGAAAAGCCTAAAATTATATATTGAAACACTATTGATTTGAGTTTTTACATTATATTAATTAAGAACATCTGCTTTTGAGCCTGGAATGTGGGTTTGGATCCCAGCTCTCAGTCACTTGATAAATCATTAAATCTATTTGTTAATGTTGCCCCACCTGTAAATCAGGGACAGTAATAGTACCTAAATCATTGAGTTGTGGGGAATAATGAATATAACATTCCACACTTAACAAGGACTGGGTAAAGTCATAGGAAATGTTAGGTGTTAAAGCGCAGTTATGGTTCATCGCTAGCTCCCAGAAATGCTCCACAGATACAGGTCTCACACAAGGAACTTTTATTTTATGCAGACGATTCATGTCTGCACAGGGGAAAGGGAAGAAAGAAAAGAGAAAGATGACGCAAGGTTTCTCTCAGACATAGGAATTCCTCTGGCTGAGAGGAACCAATCACTGAGGAGAATTCTTACAGACTGACTGATGGACAAATGACATATTAGAACGTAACGTGGGAGGCAGGAAGATTATGGCAGCATAAGCTGGAAATTCCTGTAACGTGAGAGGCAGGAGGAATGCAGACTGACAGGTGATGGGGAGGCGGAAATTTGTGTAACGGGAGGTGGGGAGAACGCAGATTGACAGGTGGTGGGGGAAGCCAGATTCCTTACAGCAAATAGCTCTTTGTAGATGAAAATGGATATATAATGTAAATTTTATATATCTAAACTCAAACTAATGTATTGATTTCCTTGTTAATGTTATTACTACTGATAAATCAGTAACTTGTTAAGACATAAGTACTAAAAAAAAATGATCATCCATTTTAGCATGACCCACTCCTTAGTGAAACTGGTGAAAATTATTTTTCAAAAAATTAAAACCTGTGTAAATGGTTCTAAATAAACATATCTCCCAGATGAGACATCTATTCAAAAAAACCTACAAAGATTCGTTCAGAAGCATGAGAGTCTGTGAAGTTTAAATTATGTTAAATGGACTAAGAAACTGAGCAGATACTTTTCAGAAGAAGATATACAATTGGTCAACAAATATATAAAAATAGTTCAACATATCTAGAAATTAGAGAAATGTAAATCAAAAATACTCTAAGATTTAATCTTACTCCAGTCAGAATGACAATTTTCAAGAATATAAGCAACAATACATGTTTGTGAGGATGTGGGGAAAAAGGTAAACTCATGCATTGCTTGTGGGAGTGCAAATTGGTGCAATAACTCTGGAAAGCAGTACAGAGGTTTCCTAGGAAACTTGGAATGAAACGACTGAAGCCAGAATTAAGGACAGGTAGTTAGTGTAGAAATAGGGGATCAGGTCAAATCAAGGAAATAAAGCCATGAAGCCATCTGCCTCTGGAAGTTGGAGACTGCCCCTGGAAGAATGGAATGTCAAGGATCTCCAGAGCCCATTGATTACCAAATTTACCTGCCTTTTTCAAGGACTGCTAGCAAGGAGCTGCTAATTAATGCCCCCTGGGCTCTTACCTGCCTGAATCACCTTGGCCCTCCCCCTGCCCATGGCTTCTTACTTAATGCAAAACCAGGCCTAGTCACATAGGCAGGAAGGAGAGATAAAGGGGGAGAGAACTGGAGAACAAAAGAGAATTTAACCTATAAAATATGGAGGGTGCGCTCACTTCTTGGGACTTTAGAACATCAGCCATGGCCCCCTTCTTACTCCCGGGAGAAGTCTGTATTATTACCTTTAAATAAAACCTGCTAAATATGCTTGCCTTGGCGTGCTTCTCTATTCAATCTTCAACATTAGAAGGAGCAGAACTCGTCACCGGTAAACAGCGATATCAGATTTGGAGGTCCCACTGAGATTTATGCCAAGGTAAGTAAGCTTCTTTCTCCACACACACCACATCTGTTTGAGGTGCATCTTTCTGTCTCTTTATTTTTGGAGGGCAAAATGGGCACCCATCAGCTACTTAAATGCAGTGAGTGCAGCTGCCACTCTTAAGATTCAGGTGGAGGTTTCCCGGCTCAGGCAAGTTTCCAATCACCTGCTCTATAGGCACGTTGGACTGTACTGAAGCTGATTCCTACTTTTCTGTCCAGGCCTGGCGCACAATTGCCACCAGTACACCGTGTCCCTAGTCCTGATCTGTCCAGAATGTGTGGAGGGGGAGGAAGGGTTGGAACAACTGCGGGGTTCTTGGCCCGGGCTACTCTAGGGTGGACCTCAAAGGTTCCTTCTTTTTATTCCCCCTCCTGACTGCCCTGAGGGGTATCCAGGGTGATCGGTAGATAAATGGCACTGAGGAAAAGTGCCAATTATCTTTGCCTCCATATGGGCTGCACAGTGCACAACACTCCTGCACATCCACTCCCTCCTGAATGCTCCCCTTCCCTTGCCGATCAGATATTAGAAATTCAAACTGTAGGATTAAGGCCTGGGATGATTAGTATGAAAATGCCCAGGTTCCCTTTGTTTGCATAGTTACACTTCACTAGTCTAGACATCTAGAGTCTCCCCATTACTATTCCCATGCTTAAATGTGCTCATGGTGTTCTCTTTAAGCTGCAAGAGGGAGGCATTTAAAAACCCCTCCCGTGTGACCCTCCAAGCAAAGGGCATTATACACCTAACACCAACAGATGCCCCCTCACCCTCTGGAGATAACTTTAGTCTACAGGGCAAAAAGATAGGCAAAAGGCACACTTTTTACTTTTGTCATCGTTTTTCATAATTAGGAGGTTATAGTGGCAGGGAGGAAAGCAGTAATGCCCTTAAGTCTGAATCCTCCCAGGGTCTCTAGCACAGGGCAAACTAGGACCCTAGCACTTTGCCAAAGAAGGCCAGAAATAACTTTGGCAAAGCCAGGTAGTGAGAGACGGGTTTTTCTGGACCGTAAGGAAGCTCAAAGTTAGGGAGATGTCCCTATTACTTCTAACTCAGAAGGGAGCTTTTCTCTCAACAGTGTTGCCAGGTTCACCACTAGCCTGCATACTGCTAAATTGCAAGTGAAAAGTGCCTTTCATATGTTACCATGCTTGACATCAATAATTTCTACCATGTGAGGAGAAAGCCTGGAGGAATTGCCCACTAAGGGAGGAAAATCAAGGAAACCCTCCCAACTTAAGACAGACAAAAATAAATTTAAGGAGGCTTTTGGAGGATCCTAATAAATATTGAGATGTTTCAAAGCTTATGCCAGGCATGACTTCACCTGGAAAATTATGCTATTAACCATCTAGAGCACAGGCAGTTCCCAGAAACCATCCTAACTGGGATTCGAATAATGAGTAGGATGCCTAAAAAAACTATTATGCAGCCTTCAGGAAAGTCCTGCTCTTTTCATGGAGAGACCTAGTAAAGCAATAAGAAAACACACCACTCTGAATCCTGAATCCATAAAGGGCCACCTACTTTTAAAGTATAAATTTATCATTTAGTCAGCCTCAAATATTTAGAGGAAATTACAAAAATTGGCACGTGACCCTGATCAATCCTCAGATGATCTTCTCCAGCTTGCATCGTCCGTTTTTCTTAATGGACATCAAAAGGAAAGAAAAGGGAACATATAGGCAAGAAAAATGACTTATTAAAGATCATTCAAACTGATAGAAACTTTTAATGCCTTCAATAGTCCATGCAATTTGCCCATTTTAGGAGTTAAAAAGCAAACTGCCTAGTCCAAAACCTTAGAATAATGAAGCAGTAATTTCCCCCACCCTGTAGTTCTTAATCCATACACTTTTATTTTGGATTCTAACTACTGCTTGATTTACCAAGTTAGATTTAAAAGATGAGCTTTCCTGCCTATGCTAGACTCTGAATGGCAATTTCTGTTTGCCTTTGAGGAACCAGATACTGTATCTCAACTAACCTAGACAGTGTTGCCTCAGGATTTAGATGGCCCTCACCTGTTCTGGACAAACCTTAGCTAAGGACTTAACAAAATTCAGAGATAAAACACCTGTGATTGTGCTCCAGTAAGTAAATGACATCCTTTATGTGCCTCCTTCCAGGAGGAATATCAAAAGGCCATTGCAGAACTCCTAAATTTCTTAGCTAATAAGAATTATAAGATCTGAAAAATAAAGCTTAATTATGTCATCAACAGATTCAATACAACAGAAAATAGCCACTATAGGACAATATTCTGCCCCGGAATATCAAGAAGGGGCCTTACTTCAAGCTCCTGTCCTCAGCTTACCTATAAAGCAAGATTTAACCTTTTTGTCACAAAGGGGAATATAAATCCTGGATAAGCAGCCATAGGCAGCTCAATAACCAATGGCATATCTCAGTGAGGAAAATAGCAAAGTAGCTTTATTCTCAAAAGTAATGGAAAATAAGGTCTCATAATTTTCTTTGACATCCAACCTGTCCTGATGAGATGGCTAAAATGCCCTAGGCACAAAGTTTCTGTTAAAACCTGTTAGATCCTTCCAGATCGCAGTCAAAGCTTACATTGAAATGTAAATAAAAGAAGACTAAAGGCTCAGTAGGAGACTGGTCTCAAACCCAAGAAAAAAAAAAAGGTAAAAAGAGCCTTACCTAAATTCCAGCAAAAGTAAATTTTATGGTACTTTACTAAAGTAATTAACGGCCATATCATTTTTCCAGGACTCTTGTTCTTTTTAATTTATGTTTTTTTGAGCTCATGATTTTCTTGATCAGTTCTATTTTTTATTCAACTAGAGTTTTTGAACATTTGTTACATTGCAATGGAGATTCACCTATAAAGTAACAAGGCCTTTGATTTTGTGTTATTTGTAGGTAGTGCTGTCTGATGTCATGTTTTGTCTGTATCAAAACTGAGCACTCCTAAAATTAAAATTTAAAAATGGATCCAAATACTCTCAATTCACGTGATTTAAAAGGTTCAAATTGGGTAAACTAATAAAAGTAAAATGTCTTTGAAAATAACTCGCAAGTCTCTAGGTGGTCAAGCTAATAAAATATTGATGTTAATAAAATGTCTAATATCAATTTTTTCTAGTACTTTTCTTCAACAGGGAAGAGACAGCAAATACTGTTTAGGACACTTGTCTGATATCTTTGTTTTTACAGAATAAGTGAATTACTGTTAACATGTGTGGGATTACTCAAATGTGTTTGTAGAGACATCTGATTAATTTACAAAGTTAAAATGCTAATTGTTAAATAACATCGAGTACTTTTAACTCCTTAAATTCCATGGGGTATCATACTTAAACATTATTGTTGTTTTCATAGGTTGGTAAATAAAAGGGTTTAAACTTGCTTTGTGTCATCACTAAACTAAAAACAAGGTTACTAAGAGTTATGTCCTAACAAGTACAATTCTATACACAAAGGGTCCCAAAAGTTTCCACTGTGTTTCAATTATAGTACTATAAACAACAAAATATGTAATCTTATTAAAATAGAGAAATTTATCTAAATTCAGAAATTTCATAAGAGTTGTTTCAGAATGAACACAAAGGGGTCAACAAATAGAAAGAGAAAATAAAAGTTTCTGGGTATGGAAATATATTTAGTAAAAGGAAAAAGGAAATGTTTCTGGGTAAGAAAGTGCTTGTGTGATGAAATACATGAGGGTCTAAGTAAGTGTAAGAAAGTCTGTGTGTAAATAAAGGGCATGTTTCAACAAGTTTGCAAGTAACTAAGTTGGTTGTATATATGTGAGACAGCTAAAGCTATTTAAGGTTTTTTCTAAGGTGAAATACTAATGTTCTGATATAAACCAAAGTTTAATCTATATGGTAAAATGACAAGGATTTCTCAGAAACACTAATTTACTCTTAACTTTTTGTCTGTTAAGTTTTATTCTTTAGAACAATTAGTCTTAAAAATTGGTGTTTATACAATTATGGTTACACAACTGTTAGATTATTGTACTATGTTACAGAGTCTAAATTTTTCTTTAAAAACTAAATTTGGTAAAACAAAAGTGTCAAGGTAATTGTGAAATGGTCACTAGTTGTATATTAAATGTGTTCATATTTTTCAGGTACACAAGTTTTTAAAGCAAGGAATTTATTAAGCTCTGCTATTCTCCAGATTAAACTTGTCTGTAATGGTAATCTTAAACTTATAAAGAGTAAATTTTATTGGGGATTTATTTCTATCATTTAATGTTCTATTATAGGACCTGCTATCAATAGGATATATGTAAAATTTGTTACTTTTTACACTGAGATAAAGAATTTCAAATATAAATGTATTTATAAAAGTTAGAGCCTGATTTGTTTAAAGGTTAATATTGTGAAACATGAAAACATTTTGCCACTTTGAAACACAAAAGGAAAGTTAAAAGCTATCTCAGGCTTTCTTTAATTCATGTTCTAGATATAATGTTAAATTGTTTTAACTAGTGTTCATATAGACTCAGGAAACATATGTAAACTTCTTAAAATGACATTTAAGAAAGAAGCAAAGATCAACATCAGAATTGGAACACTTAAGATCTGTAGAAAGCCACACCTTACCTGAGATAATGCTCTGCCTCCCACCTCACTGTGTGTAGAATGGCTCCAAAATAAGCCAGACTTCATCTTATTTAAAGTTATAGTCAAAAGATTGGTTCTTGTTGTAAAAGTAGTGTGATCTCAAATAGGGGATATAACGTGGTTCTCAGTCAAAATTCAAGATAGCTATTATACAAACAAAATATATTTTTACTCTTGCTAATTTCATTTTGTAAAACTGTAACCTGTTAATGTTTTGCAGAAGTAGCTGCTTCAAGAACACACAACCTAGGTAACTTGTGATAATAAGCCATCACCTGTAGAACAGATAGTGGTAACTTCAAGTACTAATGCAGACTCCAGTTAGATAAAAGTGTAAATAATTGTAAAGTTATAGACATTGAAGTTAAAGCCCAGTACTCTTACTTTATGACTGGTGAGACTGGCTTGCTGGATGATTAAGATCAAACTTAGAGACTGGAATTAAATACAGAAGGCAAAATAGACCAGTATTTGGATCTTTTGCCCTCAAAGTCAGCCTGAACCCAGGAAATAAGAGAACTTCTCAAAGAAGAATTGCAACTCTGGGTCACACAACCTCCTGATCAAGGAGATTGTGGAGACTAGAGGATGAAAAATCCCTCAGTGCATCTGCTGCAGAGGAGGATCATAGAAAAAGGGAGACATCCCTTCATGCTTCCAAAGGAAGTCACCTCATCAAGGAGACCCTGCCTAACCAAAGTCCCTGGTGGAACTAGGTAGCCACTCTTAAGTTCTCTACAAGTGACCCTGTGGGAACTCAGCTGACTCTTTAACAAGACAAGAACCAGGTCAATTTGACCAGCTTCATCTTAGATACTCAGAAAAACAGTTAAAACCAAAATATAACCATTCTTGGGCATTTAAAGGAAATAATAGTTAAATGTAACTTAAGATGTACACTTGTATTAGCCCACTAGAATAAATACTTGTGGCAGGCGGAACCCGGGGCTCAGGGTTATGCCACATGCATCCAAAGATGGCGGCTGGCAGAAAGCAAACAGCGTTCTGAATATGCATGGAGAAAGGCAGAACACATTTACAATTGGCTGTATGATAATCAGTTCAGCTGCCTAGCGCATGGACAGATATACTTTGTATGTATGCTCGAGCGAGTGACTGCTTGACCTTTAACAGGATTGGATGGACATATCTGGTTACAATTGCTTATGCATGAGACTGCTTATATATTGAGGGTGTTATTTGAATAAAAGGGAAGCTGCTTCATGAGCTTCTAAAGAGTATGTGTCTTTTGTCCTGCTGGTCAGGCCAAAAGCAGGAGAAATGGCTTTCCATAGTGGAGCTGCTTGGAGCTGCTGGGCAAAGAAGCCACGGTCTTTTGTAAGAGCAGCGTGAGCCGCTTGAAGCAGCCCGTCGTCAAACAGCAGCAGCTTTCCGCAAGTGGTGGCCCGGCCAGGGAAGAAGCTGCAGTGTTCCATAAATTGTGGCACGGACTGCGATCAGACAAGGATCGAACTGGAAATTGGTGAGTGCTCAGATATTAAAAAAAAAAAAAAAAAAAAAAAAACAGTTTCGCTAGTGTAATTAACAAGAAGGTTTCCCTATTTGAGGAAACGGTGGCCTTAAGGTTTTAAGAGTCCCCTAGAGAGGGATTATTAACAGAAGATTCTCCTAGAGAGAGAATATATTGAAAGGCTGTCCCAAGAGACAGCGAAGGACATCCCATAACAAATATGTGTAAATTAATTTTTGTGTTACCTTTCCTTGTTTGTTTTCTGTTTGTTGTTGTTACAGCGATGTGTACATTTGTTTGTTTTTGTCTGACTTCCAAAAAACCAAAATCTCAAAAACAGTTAAGAGAAGGGGAAAAAATATTAGAAATTGCAGAAAAAGAACAATCAAACCAAGCTTCTGAAAGAGAAAGTAGATGTTCAGACTCTGGGGAACAGGAGCAATCTGAGACAGAGCCAGAAAAGAAGTTACCTCAGTGGCATTTAACCCCTACTGCACCACGCTCTCCGGCGTACAATCCAGATCATCACTCTTTTTCAAGTTGTAAGGGCACATTTACTTGCTGCACAGGGGAGGCCCCCAGACAGTGGGTGATGTAGAATCTCGATCAGTGTTCCCAATACTCCCAGTATTTGAAGATCAAAACAATCAGAGATATCATCAAATATTAGATATAGACCTCTGTGCCTCCGCCAGAGCCGTATTAACTCCAGATATGGGAGTACAGCCAATACCTACATTGGTTGTCAGCCCATTACATAAAGGAACAATGGGATTAGTTCTGGGGAAGAGTTCTTCTGCTGCAAAAGGATTAAATATTGTCCCTGGAGTTATAGACCCTGACTTTACAGGAGAAATAAAAATCCTTGCTTCTTCACCAAGAGGTGTAGCAATAATAGCTCAGGGTGATCACATAGCACAATTGTTGATCTTACCCAGTTGCTATGATCAATATTCATCAAAAAATATTATTAGGGGAAATAAAGGGTTAGGTTCTACTGGTCAAAATATGGTCATGTTAACATGGGGTTTAAAAGATAGGCCTATGACAAAGTTAGTGATAGAAGGCAAAAGTTTTGAGGGCTTATTAGATACTGGAGCTAACAAAAGTACTATCAAAATTACAGAATGGCCAAAAGCCTGGCCACTTCAACAGGCAGATCAGACTTTAAGGGGATTGGGTATAGTTTCCAATCCTAACAAAAGAACAGCCATATTAAAATGGAAGGTGGCTAACCAGGAGATATGCTCTGATACTGCCTGATGTAATGCAGTTGTGGGCAATCCTCAATGGAATCTAAACATGCGGACAGGCCAAGGACCATATGAAGGGCAAGGTAGTCAGATTAATTTCCACCCGGGTGTGTATCAACAAATTAACACTCAACTTTTAATCTATCCTTATATAGATGATATTTTGCTAGCTCATAAGGAAAAACTTGTCTTAGAGCAGTATTATAATTCCTTACTAAAGTCACTTGAAAGATGGGGCTTACATATTGCCAGTAATAAAGTACAAATTACAAACACCAAAAACATCCTGGGATCTATCATAAATCAAATTATGGTTAAACCCATAAAAATTACCATTCAGGTGGATGAGCTTAGAACTTTAAATGATTTTCAAAAACTTTTGGGTGATATTAATTGGATTAGACTTTACCTTCATTTACCCACCTCAAGATTGGGCCCCCTGTTTGATATTCTTAAAGGTGATTCTGACCCTCTTTCTAAGCAAGTGCTTACCTCTAAGGCTCGAACAGCTCTCAAGCTTGTTGAAACAGCTATGGAAAAGGCTCATCTTGATCGTATTGACCAAACTAAGCCTTTATCATTCATTGTCTTGGCCACAAATAAGTTACCCACAGGAGTGTTTTGGCAAAAGGGTCCTATTCTATGGGTTCACATGAATTATGCCCCTAACAAGGTCTTAGCCTTGTTTACTGAATCTGTGGCAGAATTAATCCTTAAGGCGTTTAAAGTATCCCTTTCCACCTTTGGATCACATCCCTCAACTATCACTACTCCATATACTACTGATCAGATACAATATCTTATTAATAATTAAAATTCATGGGCAGTTGTCTTTACTAGTTCTTCTGCTGTGTTTGACAATCATTTGCCATCTGCTTCTCTTCTCCAATTTTGGAGTCAACATCCTATAATTTTTCCTTAAGTCACCCGAAAAGAACCTATTACAGAAGCTACCCTTATATTTACTGATGGATCAAAAAATAGTACGGGTGCTATTACTATAGGTAATGTTACAGAAACGTTGTTGTTTAATACTCTATCTGCACAACAAATGGAACTATTAGTAGCTATAGAAGTATTCAAAACCCACCATGAGCATTTTAACCTATTCTCTGATAGCAAATACGTTGTTAATGCTATTCAAAATTTAGAATTAACTGATATGATTTCCCTCACCTACACTATTACTAAATATTTGAAAAGTTTACAAAAACTTATTTGGAACAGAAAAAATCCTTTTTTTTTATTGGGCATGTTTGGGCTCATACTGGCCTTCCAGGTCCTTCTAGTTTACACAATGATTTAACAGACATGGCCACCAGAAACCCACACATCTTTAATACGCTTGAAAATGCAAAAACTTCACTCCAAATTTCACGTAAATGCTTCCACTCTATGCACACGCTATAAAATTACTAAGGCAACAGCTCGAGACATAGTCAAGTCTTGTGCTAAATGTGTTACATTTATTCCTAACCCCTCATTAGGAGTAAATCCAAAAGGGCTTCAGCCCAATCATATTTGGCAAATGATGTAACACATTATTCAGAATTTGGAAAACTACAATTCATTCATGTGTCTAGTGATACCTTTTCAGGATTTATTATGGCCTCTGCTTTTACTGGAGAAAAAACCAAAGATGTAATAACACACTGTTTACACTCTTTCTCCATCCTAGGAGTTCTCAAACAAATTAAAACAGATAATGGTCCTGGATATATGTCCCAGGCCTTTAAACAATTTTCTTCCACCTTTGATATTCAACATGTCACAGGAATTCCCTTTAATCCCACTGGACAAAGCATTGTTGAGCATGTCCATTTAATGCTTAAAAACATGCTTTATAAACAAAAAAGGGGAATAGGGGCATCATACAGATCCCCAAAAGATAAATTGTCTGTTGTCTTGTTCGTTTAAATTTTTTTAAATCTTGATTCTGAAGGCTGACAGTCATTCAGAGGCTAATAAAAAGCATCTACCTCAAGTGCTCTGGAAGGACATTCTATCAGGACAATGGAAAGGCCCAGATCCAGTATTAATCTGGATCCGAGGGTCTGTTTGTGTTTTCCCACATGATACACAATTGCCGATTTGGGTGCTGGAGAGATTGGTCAAGGCCTCAACAGAGACCCCAAAACAGGAAGAAAATGAGGAGGCTTATCCCGCTGATGGTGCTGGTGAATTCTTGCCAAATTAATGGAGGAGACTCATGTGAACTATGGGGGGATAGCAGATGTGGCCCTATCCTGTACCCCTTACCAACTCCTCTATTCTATATCCTCCTAACTTTACAACATTTGCCCACACTTCTGCAGGCCACTGTTCTATGGGGAAAGAATGGTTTAGGTTTTTGTCCAGGGGAGGTCTCTCGTGTGTTTTATCTGTCCTGTGCATATACAAAATGCATATACATCTGTGCAGAATAACAGCCATTATTCTCCAAGCTCTCATCGCAATTGATGCTGGCCCATCCCCTCAATTCTGGTTTATTATGCTTGACCGGTAGCCAATGACAGGTAAGATTCATGGGGAGCTCATACCAACCTATGACAGGAAATGAGGGCTAGAGCCTCATTGCCCAATGAAGGGTAAGGATGTTGCTCCGCCGTGGACAACCTAAGACAGGCACGGTCCCTTTTATAAACAGAAAGGGGGAGTTGTGCTGGGCAGAACCCAGGGCCCAGGGTTACACCACGTGCATCCAAAGATGGTGACGGGCAGAGAGCACACAGCATTCTGAATATGCAAGGAGAAAGGCAGAACACGTTTACAATTGGCTGTATGATAATCAGTTCAGCTGCCTAGCGTGTGGACAGACATACTTTGTATGTATGCTCGAGCGAGTGACTGCTTGACCTTTAACAGGATTGGATGGACATATCTGGTTACAATTGCTTATGCATGAGACTGCTTATATATTGAGGGTGTTATCTGAATAAAAGGGAAGCTGCTTCATGAATTTCTAAAGAGTATGTGTCTTTTGTCCTGCTGGTAAGGCTGAAAGTGCGAGATGTGGCTTTCCGTAAGTGGAGCCGCTTAGAGCTGCCAGGCAAAGAAGCCATGGTCTTTCATAAGAGCAGCGCGAGACACTTGAAGCAGCCCGTGGGCAAACAGCAGCGGCTTTCCTCAAAGACTGGAAGCTACAAATGAAAGAAAGATTCTTCAGCAAATGTGCCTGATAACTATCAAGAGAAACTGCTAGAGTCAGAAGTTTTTAGTCAGTTTAAGACCTTCCTAAGCTACACAGGTAGACTTAATCTATGTTTGCTCATATGATTATCTAGCCCTAAGTAACAGAAGTACAGAGCTCTCCACTAAACACAGGTTATACCAATAAAGGTATATTTTACAAAATCAGATGACATTAAGTAGCTTAACTATATTTTCTGAGGACATCAATGACATTAAGAGTTAAATGTTGTGTTTACATTCCTGTTAACCTGGACAATGTTAAAGTCCCCAAATAAAGGCCTTGTCCTCTCCAGCCTTTCCTAGGCCTACTTATGGGAACAATTTCTCAGTTCTTTCACCTCCTGGTGAGAGATTGACTTCTGTCACTTTCATGATACTCAGTGGCATGTTTCAGATGCTGCAACATTTACTTTATACTAAACTCATTTCAGTACTCATGTCTTTTTGTTCTTCTATCATAGAAACACCCACCCAAAAATGACTTTACAACCTGCTCTTCCCCAACCAGACCCCTCGATTGACCCAATTTTTAAAAAAGGAACTCCAAGCTGCTTGCCCCATGCCACGCACTTCCAGCTCGAAGAAGCAAGAGTGGTCATCGACCCCCTTCCCCAGCAGCATGGAGTTCCTAAGATTAGAGGGGAGAATGAAGCCAGAATTGGGAACAGGTACTCAGTGTAGAAAGAGGGGATCAGGTCAATTTGAGGAAATGAAGCCATGAAGCCATCTGCCTCTGGAAGTTGGAGACTGCCGCTGGAAGAATGGAATGTCGAGGATCTCTGGAGGCCATTGATTACCAAATTTACCTGCCTTTATCAAGGACTGCAAACAAGGGGCTGCTAATTGGTGCCCCCTGGGCCCTTATATGCCTGAATCACCCTGGCCCTCCCCCGCCCATGGCTTCTCACTTAATGCAAAACCAGGCCTAGTCACATAGGCAGGAAGGAGAGATAAGGGGGGGAGAGAACTGGAGAACAAAAGACTTTAACCTATGAAAGATGTAGGGTGAGCTCACTTCTTGGGACTTTTAGAACATCAGCCATGGCCCCCTTCTTCCTCCTGGGAGAAGTATGTATTATTACCTTTAAATGAAACCTGCTTAATATGCTTAAAAAAAGACAAATCTTTTAATTTTATCCTGCTGAATATTGTTTAAAAAGTGAACATTTTATGTAAAATGTAATATATATATATATATATTTAAAAATTATAAGAAAAAAGTATTTATGGGATCTTTCTGGCACTTATGAAAACTGGATTTTATTGATTTTGGTCATATATAGGGCATTCTCTAGCTTTTAAAAATGTGTACTTATTGTTATTTTACTCATTCTATATATTCAATTCTGTTTTTAAAAAAGTGAATATTCTGGCCTTCGGGACTCCTGACCCAACAGTGACCAGCCCTCAGGACCCTGCACCAAATAGAAGAAAAAGTAGACTCAAATATCCATCAGGTTTGCTTAGGACCAGACTTCCTACAAGACTCCCAGAGAGCAAGAAATAAAAGCAAGAATCAATAAATGGGATGGATTCAAACTATAAAGCTCTTTCTCAGGAAAAACAAGAATGTGAAAAGAGACCCTATGGATTGGGAGATAATCTTTTCCACAGGCACTTCAGATAGAGCACTAATCTCCAAAATTTATGACGAACTTAAAAAAATTTTTACAACATAACACAAATAACTCAATCAATGATTGGGCTAACTAACTGGACAGACACTTCACAGAAGAAGATAAATAGGTGATTAACAAATATATGAAAAAGTGTTCTTCATCTCTAGTAATTAGAGAAATGTGAAGATTTTACCTCACTCCAATTAGAATGGCTATTTTCAAGAACACAAGCAGTGTGTGTTGGTGGGGATGTGGGGAAAAAAGGCACACTCATGCATTGCTTGTGGAGTTTCAAATTGGTATATTCACTCTGAAAAGCAGTATAAAGATTCCTCAAAAAACTTGGAATGGGCTCACCTTTTGACCCAGCTATCCCACTCCTCAGTTTATGCCCAAAAGAATTAAGATCAGCATACTACACTGGCACAGCCAGAGCAATGTTTACAGCTTCTCTATTCACAATAGCAAGATTGTGGAACCAACCTAGATGTCCTTCAATAGATTAATGAATAAACAAATTGTGGTATGTTGGAATATTACTTAGTTTTAAGGGAGAATAAAATTATGGCATTTGCAGTTAAAAGGATGGAATTGGAGAATAATATGCTAAGTAAAATAAACCAATCCCCCTCAAATAAAGGCTGAATATTTTCTCTGATATGTGGATGATGATACATAACAGGGGGTTTTGGGGGGTAAGAGGAGAATGTAAAAATGTTAGATTGTGTAGAGGGAAATGGGATGGTAGTGGGTGGGTGAAAGAAAGAGAGTGAACTGAAACAGACATCATTACCCTGTGTACATATATGATTACATGAATTGTGTGAATCTACATTGTGTACTAGCATAGAAATGAAAAGTTGTACCTCACTGTGTACAATGAATCAAAATTCAGTTTGTAAAAATAAAAATAAAACAAAAAAACAAAAAAGTGAACACTCTAAACTTGTACATTTGCCTTTAAAAATTCTGGGCTATATGCCAGGCAGAGAGGTGCCTGCCTATAATCCCAGAGACTTAAAGGACTGAGAGTGGAGGACAGCAACTTAAAGACCAGCCTCAGCAACTAAATGAGTTCCTATGAAACAAACTTAGATACTATCTCAAAATTACAATAAAAGGGGCTGGAGATGTAGCTCAGGGGTTGATTGCCCATCAGTTCCATCTTCAGTATCAAAAATTTGGAGGAATATATTCTAAAAGACCAAGAGTTAGAGGGCTGTTACTCCATGAACACTGATGCATTCCTCTTTTAAAAATGAGCTCTTATCTCCTACTTTCCAGAATAAGAAGTTGAGAATAATAAACTTAATTAGAGATGGGAGGGTTTGCAAATAAATGATAATGTGGAATTAGAATGATCACTGAACTCACTGATATTGTCCCACATGTTACAATATAGAGCCCAGGTATTCCTGTTGTAGTCCATGAACCATCCAAGTCCCCTAAAGCAGAAGTGAATGTATATCCTCAGGCTTGAACTGGACTTACTGAATCAAGTTCGTACTTGATCAAATTCTCCAAGTGATTCCTATGTAAGTTAAAATTTGACAGCCACTAAATAATCCCTTCATGACTGCTAGAAATTTTTTATAAGCATGATAAACATCACTCTCCTGTGTCATTTCTTCCTTTCTTTCTTCATTCCTCTTATGGCATATGAGATAAAAATAAAATTTTTCTAAATAATAGATTTACTAATTTATTTTTAATAGAAATCTGCAGCTTTCTAAAACATTAATTGAGCCGCCTATTTGTAAATTGATCCATTCTGTTCCATCATTCCAGATGTGGAACACCTATAAAAACTTAAATTGTTCAACAAACATACCAATTGTGGTAACTTTGAGAGATTATGTGATTAGTATGTTCACAGAATTGAATACGGAGGACTTAATGGACTGAAAAGCAAACTCATCTTTATGAAACTACAGGGAAAGACATGGAAAATATTATATAATTAGCTTTCCTTCAATAAGAAAAATAGATTAATGACTTCTATAGAAATAAGCAAAGAAGATGAGCAGGCAACTCTCAAAAAATAAAAGTGAAATAAATGTTTGTTAAAGGGACAAAGAAATTGAGCCCTTCAAATATGAAAATGAAAGTCATAATGGCTTCATTCATGGTATCACTGAATAGGATCCAAGAAGTTTACCCAGAAGGGAAATGGCAATCTCAACTTGACCCTTGGCCTTGACTTACTCAATAGAAAGAAACTTCAGGGCATATCAGAAGAAGCACAAATATTTATTTAGGAAAACAAGGAGATTACATAGAAATGTAATAAGAGCTGAATATACACTCAAGAGGAGAAGGGGTGCAGGTACTTGAGACTGAGACTCATCTTAGGGGTAATGGGCTCATCTTTTTAAAAGAAATTTTGTAGATAGTCAACATGAGAAGTGGCAAGGGGTGGGAGCAAGAGGATATCTATCTGTTGAGCTAAACACTTAATCATGGAGCATGGGGTTCATTACACTTCCCTGATTCTCTCGGGGTCTCTATGTTGGTGTCATTCAGTCAACACATAACGTGTAGAATATACTGATAGCCTCCAATGATATTTTCACTTCACTTATTTAGTCTAAAGGAAACATTATTAAAACTAACAATATATATGAACATTAATTTGACTCATAATACTCTGTTTTAAGTTCTTTTAAACAATTTATTTCTGGAGGAGAATAATCTTGGGGAATAAAGGTGAGAGTCCTCATAACAGCTTCTCGGATTTAAATTTGAATTTTCGTTGTTGGTTTCCATTCTACCTATTCTTGTTTATTTCTGCCTCTACCTCAAGGGGAATGGAATCATGTTTTCCTGTTCTTAGAAAATTTCAAATGTGTATATATATTTTATATTAAACTAGTAAAGTCTTTTTAAGAAATCAGGTGGTGATAAGTCTAATAAGTCACTTGTTACCTAACTTACTAAAAAATGTCCCTAATGAATTCTCAGTAGGTTCCCTGAGAAAAATAATCCCCAATACCATTAGAAAGCAAGATAAAATATGAAAGTGTCCACAAGGGAATATTGTGCATCTTTCATGTGCAAACAGCTGTCACCATTTCCCATTGGGGGGGGGTTGTTAGTTACACCTGGACCTTTGAACCTCTTCTGATGAGAACTCTCCCCTCTGGATACTTCAGTGTTTCACTTTCAGATCCCTGCCAATATATAATTCCAGCCTTACCATAAGCACAACCCCAAACTGCTGAACAGAAACTCTAGGTGTATAGCCAGCAGGCTATGGTTTAGTAGGTCCTCCAGGTGATTTCATAGCAACTCACCATTGGTGGAAAGAAACTGCTCTAAATTTTTAGGAAATGTTTGTCAGACACCTTTTTCCAGCCCTAGTGCCAGGCAACAGAGAAATATTTACAGTAATTATATGACAAGCAATAATACTTCCTGGAACATATGAGGAGGAATCTTCAGCCTTGAGGAAGAAGCAAAAATGTTCCAGGAAAATAATATCTAAAGTGAGACCTGTAGAGTAAATAAGAATGAATCAACAGCTGGAACAAAGGGTGTTTCTGGTGAAGGGAATGCCACAAGTAAAGCGGAGTTTGAATTTTAACATAAAAAACAGAATATCATGAAAGCTTTTAAACAGGGGATTACCCAATGAAAAACATCTTTAGAAGCATCATTCAGACAATGCACTGGGTTGTGGCTAGGCATGAGTGGAAACCAAAAGTGCTACTAGGAGATGATTGCTGCAGTTTAATTAAGAAATTACAGTGGCAGCTTGGATAGCAGAGAAGCAGCAGCTTAAGGAGCTGTTTAGGAGATAGGATGTGTGTGATTTGAATCAGCAATGTCCCACAAAACCTCCCAAAGCTCCCTAGTGCAACAATGTTCAGAGGCAGAGTTTTCAGGAAATGGTTGGATTATGAGGGCTGTAATCTCACCAATGGATTAATCCATTGATGGATGCATAGCAGAATTAAATTTTAGGAGAACTGGAAACTGTAAGATATGGGACCAGGAGGCAGAAGGTTCTTGGAGATCTGTCCTTGAGGACTATAGATTTAATCTGACTCCCTCCCCATATTTATGTCTCCCCTCTCCCTTCCCTTCCTTTCAACTATGAAGTGATCATATTTGCATCACAACATACTCCCCACCATGATGTTCTGCCTCTTAGAAGCCAAGAGCAATGGGGTCAAGTCATAAGTCAAATTAAATCTTCCCTCTTTTTAGTTGATTCTTCAGGTAATTTGCCAGAGCAATGGATATCTGGCTAACATAGGACCCATAACTAAGGATATTGTTGAGGGTGCATCCTGTTTTCCAACTTAGAAGAAGGCATTTCCTTTCTTTACAGGAATATCACAGGTGGAGAGAATAAAATAGAAGTGTTCAGAAGACCCTACTTCAAGTTTGAATCCATTAAACTTCATGTGTCTTTAGGACTTCCACACACAGAAGGGATCATTGGACATATGGGTGTTGAAGATAGAGCAGAACAAAGCAAAGAAAGAACTTCAAGCTCTCTTCAACAGCAAAATGTCAAAAAGTAAAGAAGTGAAAACATGACCTCTATATTTCATGATAAAGATGTCCCCACAGACCTTAGAAGAGAAGTTTTGGTGGGATCCTGAGCCAGCCCCTGGATGATAGAGGAACAAGGGTGTGGTAGAAATGGCAGAGTTGGCTTCAGTAAGAGGAAACTTGCCATGGTGACACAGAAGATGGCAAGAAGTGTACAGGCATGAGGGAAGTCTGTATCCTAAAGAAAGGTGCACCCAGAAGGAGGGATTCATGCTGAATAATTTCAATAAATTTTAAGTTTTTGAAATCCATCCATGCTTTTGCACCTATCAATAATTCACTTCCTTATATTGCTGAAAAATAGTCTACCATATGAACATATTATGACTTCTTACTCAGTCTCCAATTAATAGACCTTTGTATTATTTTGAGTGTTTGGCTGCTATGCACACTTACAGTTTTGTCAAGTATTTTCTCTTTTGGTGTATTTTAATTTATTTTTTCATGCTCTATATCTAGGTGTAAAACTGATTTTTTCACAGAGCCAGTTAATTTTTTTTCATAACATGAATTAAACTTAGTTGTGCTTAACAAATGAGCCAAAACCCATCTCCTTATATTTTTATTTTGAAACAGGATCTCACTAAATTGTTTAGGGCCTTGCTAAGTTGCTGAGGCTGGCTTTGAATTTTGGGTTCTGCCTCTGCCTCCAACCAGTTAATTTTTATAAGAAAGTTAATAATAGTTTTCTACCTATGTTGCAAATTCTTTTTAATGGACAAATACTATGTCATGTGCACATATACAATATTTTATTTATTCATTTATCAAAATTTCAGGCTTTAAAAAATTAGTGGGATATTGTATGCACACACATAACCCTAGTGGCTTAGGTGGCAGGCAGGAGGATCACAAGTTCAAAACAATACTCAGCAATTTAGCAAGGTCCTAAGTAATTAAGCAAGAGCCTGCTTCAAAATAAAAAATAAAAGAAGATCTGGGTTTAATTGTCCCTGGCTTCACTTCTTGGTTCAAAATTAATAATTTGTGATAAGTGTAGCTAAATGTACATATAGAAAATGACAAGGAGATGGTAAATATGAAACATAAGTATTACACATTTTATTTCTATACACATGAAAAATAAAAAAATAATTGATATAATAAGTATCCACAAGAGTTGCATAAGATCATTAATCTTTTAAAATACTTCAAGTTATTATTCATTCTTTCCTTCATTTATTTCTTCTCAGAAATCATAAATAGGAACTCAAAACTATTATAAAAAATAAAGAAATAGCTTTTCTCTCTAGCAAGACTAAGCCCCTCCTGTTATAGCATTTACAATTTAGTTGGGGTTTCAGTGGGCATAAGTAGATAGATACACATGCAAAAGTTAGTTATTAATCCTCTTTGAAATATTTTTTTCCTACTGAGGAAATGAGACTTCATAGAATTAGCCAAGGTAATTGTTAGAAGGTAGTAAGTAGGTTGCTTTCAACTAGGGATGTAGTTATTATTATTATTATTATTATTATTATTATTATTACTATCATTACAGCTACTCTGTAGGAAATGCTGCATGTGATCTCAAACCAGTATCAGAAAACATGATTACAAATAAATTAATCATTCAAATATAATGCCTTTTGAAGCCAAGAAAGTATAGAAAACATCATCCTTAGGAATGATAGAAGGAATGAACTGGAAAGTGATATTCTAAAACAACATCAAAATACCATTTATATTCTTGGCTCAGTATATTATATTGTTCTTTGTCTAATTAGTCTGGCCCAGCTATTTCCCACATTCGCTAATGGCAATATATAATTGTAAGGCAAATTTTTGCTCTATATTTTACTTTTTCATGTCATCTTCAAAGTCCCCTATAAGAACACCACTCACACCATAGGCATATTTCTTGCTTGCAAAATTTATTGTTTCCAATAAGTATGCCAATTTTTGTTAACAAACACTGTTTTTATTGCAAACAGAAAAAGCTAGCCCTGATTCCTAGAAAATCACCCTTATTGAGTGTATTTCTTTTTATAGACACTGTGCAGAATGTTAGCATGTACAAGACTAATAAGAGTAAAAACTTTATTAATCTGTGAAGTAGGGGTCACAAGCTCTTGGATTAAATTTTTTAACTGGAATAAAATGAGAAAAGTAACCAGTTTGCATAGATAACTGATCTAAATTGATCAAAACTGATCCTCAAGATCTACACCTAAATAAATTCTACTGAAAAACTTTTCCTTGGATATTTACATGTGATGTGTTCTTTGTTGTACACTAAAAGGAAAAGAAATAGTGATATGATTTTGTCACAAATATTTGGCAAACTTGGAGTCTTTTTTAGAATTTTTAAAATTCATCAACTTAAAACCCATTCTAAATACGTTCATTATATTTTACAGTTCACTAAGGAAATAAATTTATTTTACAATTTTGCACACTTCAATGTAGCTGATGTTTTAGAAGTATGATATTATTTTTGACCTGTTCATACTTGTTTGTGTTTTATTTGACCCAATGTTTCTTTTCTTTGGTTCTTATGCATTTGCACACCTCCTCATCATTTTTCTCCTCATTTTTTTTCTCTTTCTTTTTTCCTTTTCCTTTTTAATTAGGGTTTAAATGGCTCTCAAGTGATTCAGTGCAAGAATTAGCTCACACTTTTACTTTGTTAAACAAAAAAATGATAATTTTATTCCTCAATTATGCCTTAGTTCCTTGCTTGTAGTTGTATAGACTAATCACTTTATTAGTTTATTAAATGCAGATAGTCTCTTTAATTTCCCCAGTAAGAGATTTCAGATAATTTAGAATAATTATTGTCTTGAATTAAACAAGTATTATCCAATATAATATGCCTGTACTTCTTAATCCCACTGCCTTCTTAGAAATCAATCCATCTCCCCATGACCAAAAAAATAAGCAAAAGAAATGAATACAGGTCTAATTTTTTTCATATATGTTGAATTAATCTTATGTAACTCAGTAATTGAGAAATTCAAGCATGTAGGGGGAATATTACTTTTTTGTTTAGTTTGTCTACATGCAGTTTCTGGTCTTCTATCCAAAAATTAATTTTAAGACATCTCTGATTATTTTGATGATATTTTTAGAATTTTATATTAGAATGTGTTCACATGAGTTGAGTACCTTTCAATAGTGATACACGCATGATTTTTACCATATTATTTTCTGGCACATTACCAAGCACTGCAATGATTTAACAATCATTCTCTTGTAGATTTAGTGTCTTGCAAATAAAATAGATTTCTTCAGAAAAGTAACCTATGTATAGGCATTCTTTAATTCAAAATCAGGGCTTTTTCTACTGCATTTTCCGTGTTAGGTTCAGTTGACACTTTTTATCCACCTGACATGATGGTTGATGCTCCTTTGATGCAGTTCTGTGCTCTCATAATTGTCCGGTTACATTTCTGATCAATATAGTTTTGAATTTACAAATCTCCCTGCATTTATTCTGCTTACTATTCATTTCTGCTGATATGGTTAATTGTTTAAATAATATTTTTCCCATCTTTTCTCTGATGACTAACATACTGATATGACACCATAAGTTTCTTCACTTTCAAATTGTTTGAGCTCCTTTCCTTGTATATGTACAGAATCAAAAATAAATATACCTTAGGTGCAAGTAAAATGCTTGACTAAAACAAAAAAAGTGTACAGGTTAGATGAGCTACACTGGAAAAATTAGAACACATAGCCATTTGTTAGCTCTGTGAACCTGAGCAATTAAAATTTTCAGCCTCAGTTTCCTCTTATAAAATGTAAAGAAAGGATTAGCTATGTAAAGTCTGGGAGAAGAATGAACAAAGCTATTGTATGTAAAATGCTTAGTTTATCTCAAAGGAGTATCATGTCTTTATATAAATATTGCTTTACTTATAATACTGAAAATATTTGTAAAACAATTGAGATATTTTGATGTGGGAAGAACATTCTCCATGTGCAGAAATGTAATGGAAGACACTACTCATAGGAGGTTTACATGAAAGTAATTTCAATATTATTTAAAAGTGAAAACACATTTTTCTTGGAAAAGTAAACATCAGTAGCACAGACCTGGGATCAGTATATGGCAACATGATCCATATGAATTGAACTACCAGAAAGAGAATATATATGTTTCTCTGACAAAGGGACAATCAGTTTGCAGTTGATGGAGAAAATAAGTGTTGCGATAAGGAGAATTGAAGTGTCTTCATTTGATTTTGAGATGAAAGGGGGATTTTGGAGATTAAATTTTTGCAGAATAAAGAAAGAGGATTGATGTTGTTTTTAAGTGTTGGTTTGTGTTCTGGATTACTGGAATAATAACATAATGGGCATTATATAAAAAAGTTTATGCCACATTTACACAATTAGGAGGAATAGAATTTGTAGTTACAAAGGCATTGGTTATATGTTGAAAACAGTGGAGAAGTACAAGAAAGTAATGCACTTATCTTTACCAGTTCCTCTAAAGCCAGTCTGAAATAGAAAATTTTCTTTGCAAGGATGCACTCAGGAAATGCACATAAAATGAGGGGATGGGGATAACAAATAGAAATTATTTCAAATGTGGGAATAGTTTGAGAAACACAGAAATAATATTAGAAAGACATTTGGTAAATACTTAATGTTTGTTGGGCTAATATTTGTCTGATATATAATAGTGAAATGAAAATCATATAGATTATAAAAACTTAAAAATGAGTGATTGACTCATACATGTTATGCTGTATTCTTAAACAACAAATACATACACATATTTTGTAGAATTTAACCAATTGAGTGAATTCAACATCCCATGTTATTAAATACTATGAAAAACAAAACAATAAAAAAACAGTAATAAAATAGAAAAAAATAAAAGTATCTAGGTGGCTTATCAATTTAAGAATAGCACCAAAATTATACCCAGGGAATGTTACTATTTAGTTTTGATAATATGAAAGAGCAGTTAATAAAAGAAGCCTTTTGTATGATCTGACACTTATCTGCCAGGTAAGTATTTGCTTATCTATTAAATTCCATGATTTTTCTTTCATAAACAGAACATTCCAGTTGAACATTGAACTTACAAAGTGGAAATTTTTAGTGTCGACCTTGTTCTGTTTCCTAAACACTTCATAGTATTATCTCAGATATTTTCCTCCAAAAATTAATAAACTTGAAGTTATTAAATAATTTTGGTAGCATTTTATTGTGTTTAAAACCATTATACTAATACAAAAAATGTCTGCTGTATGAGAATAAAATTATAGGGGTTGAGTGGAATTTAGTAGAAAATAGGAAGGGTTTTCCTTAGAGCTGCTTTAAAGGATAATAGCTATATGTATCTTGGAACAGGCTTTCATAACAAGTATCACAAAAAAGTGATAAAATTTTGGTTGTTAGAGTCTTCATGTCATGAATTAATCTATTCAATTTATTTACACATAATACTAAAATATTTGTAAAGATATTTATAGTGCATTCATGCTCTTGAAGAGAAAATATATCAAAGGAGAAGTTCAGCTAGAATGTTTCCCTTCTATGCTCCTCTCTTTCCTCTATAGGATAATAGAGATGCAATATGATACTATTATTTTAACATTCTTAGAATATCTGACTCTGATCCTTTAAGCTAATGCCCTGTTAGTGAGATATCTCATAGTATCTTTCCTTTAGTTCTTTTTGTATTATTTCTTATTCAATTCATTTTTACCAAACAACATGTGATGTGATATGAGAAAAGGAAATTAGGCGAGCACTAAAGAGCATAATACACAACATCCATTTATGCATCTAAGGTAACATTACATATATGGAGCAATAACATCAAGGAGTACTCATTTGATAATGGGCAAAGGAAAATGCTTATCAAATAAAGCATGTGAGGACTATAGAAATACTTTCATGAGAAATAACATGAAGACCATTGTCTTATCCCAAACCTGTTAATGATTGTTATACTGTGATTAAAAGCTTTGGAATTAATTTCAAATAATCCAACACCTCTGAGAATTAGTATGTGTTCAGTATGATTCATTAATCAGGATAGAGTACTTCACAGCTCAACAGAAATAATAATGGCAGCATAATGTGAGCTTTTGAACACTGGACTCATGTTCGCTGACTGGAGAAAATGCAGAGACATAATACAGGAAAAATTCATCATTCTCAGGAAATCCAAACTTCCTCTCCCATTGCTACCATACACACCCCAGTCACCACCACCTCTCATCTAAACTCCTTCCCTGGCAGTTGTCTTCCCTGTTTCCATTACTGCCTATGCCCAGTCTGTTCTATTTACTATGCTGCAATCAGTGCTCTCTTTAATAATAAATCATATTATGTCATGCACCTCATCCCAGAATCACTCCATTGCTTTCTGTCACATTTAAATATATACTTCAAAATCCTGTTGAAGAGATAAAGGCAAGACACAGACACACTCTGACTTTATTACTGCTCTTTGCTTCTAGTTACCCTGAGATTCTCCCAAACTAAGGAGTGTGTGCAGTTTTTATTTATATATTTATTTTTCTGGTAATGGGAATTAAATCCAAGAAAGCATATTCACGAGCCCTTAGACACATTCCAATCATCCCACCTTTTTAAAATTTTGAGACAAGGTCTCTCTAATTTGCTTAGGGTCTTGAATCTATAATGCTTCTGACTCAGTCTCCAAAACTGCTGGTATTGCATCCATGTGCCACCACACACAGCTAAGGAATGTATTTTTTATCAGCACATTTGTATTATTCCATCCATATGGAATGCTCTCAAAGCATTGACAGCATTGATACTGGTATTGATAGTACCCCCTGCTTACATTCAGGCCTCTATACAAGATAGTTTTTCATATTATATAGCCAGGCCTAATACACCTTTCTAAGACACTTCTATCACCTTATTTAATCTAGTTTTTCAGTACACATCTTACTGTTTACATTTTGTGTGTGTTTGCTAATTTCTTTCTCATCCAGCAAACATAAGATGCAGGCAGAAATGGGCTTCTTTGTGAATTTCACGGTCAAGAAAGAATTAGGACTTTAAACACCATTTCTGTTGTGGAATGAATGAAAACAATGGATGATAATGCTACTCCAAAGGCTTTCCTATCATCACAGCACCTTTACCACGACCTACAATTTAAACCAGCTGATACTAGGATATGCAAAACTAATCCCAGGTCTCTGAATGAACAGTGCACTGCATCTCAGAAATTTAATCCCCAAAAGGTATACGAACATTCAAGTGTGAAGACCGTAAATCAGCAAAACCTGAATATCAAAACATAAGTGGTCCCATAATAACCAACATTTTAATAGAAATAGTGAGAAGGAAAAGCATACCTCAAGCATTTGCAAATTATCAAATCCATTGTCTCTCTTGAATTCTTTCTAACTACCTTCAATATGCCATATGCCTAATGTCTCTGATTTCCTACTTCTGGATTGAGTTTTTGCAAAGAGGGGTTCTTGTGTCATTCCTTACTTCCCAAAGCACAATGCATTCATTCCGAGATCACCGGTAAACAGGAGAGCAATTCACAACCCAAGTTGTTGTTATGCTTCACCAAATTCCACACTGCATCACTTGAGGAGGTCCATGAATATTAACAAGTCTAAAAATTTGCTCCATTCCTCTTGACACTGAAGCTCCAATGATGTTGGGACAGTGGGTTGTAAATCCCCCGTGATCCTCCTGAATGCTACCAATAGAGGCTAACATCCATTCAGCCCCCAAACCTACCATTATTCATCAAGAATTTACATGCAAGTCACTGCAAAGCAAAACTGTCAGAGAAAGTCCAGGGATAAGAGTGGCTGTTTTTTGTGTTCAACTTTTGGTTTTCCAGTTGACATTGTGGTTCACATGGAAAGTGCTCAGTTGTGGAAGTCCCCTTCATTGGTAGAGAGAATGGGAGTGTGTACAAGAAGCCTGGAGATTGCCAGGTACAAGTGCAGTTGTCATTTTTAATTTCCTGCCACTGAAACCTGGTGAAGAATGTGTAGTGGAAGAAGGTGGTGAAGAATTCTTCCCATAAGCATACTCATGAGAGACCCGTGATCTCTGTTCTAAGGAGAGTAAAGTGAGGTGGTGGAAGTAGTATTGTGAAGAAATGCAGGTGAGGGTGCAGCACTGCTCCCTTGGAGCACATTTGCAAACTGAAAGGTGCCAGTGAAAATGGGTTGCATGTGAAACTGTTGCTGTTTTCCAGTGTTGATTCATTTTGTGAGGAGAGGAGAAAAGAAATAAAAGAGGTGACAGGATGGAAGGTTGGGAGCCTCCAAACTGGTCTTGATTGTTATTTCCACAATTGATCACTGCTGGGGACTCAAAACCGGACCTCGAGCATGCAAGGCAGGCACTCTACTTGATGGGCTATATCATCAGCACAGGAAGGGTTCCTCTGAGTTACAACACTTGATCACTTGCAGTCCTATTTTGTGAAAATGTATGCAAACAATCATGAACAAGTCAAAAAATGCCTAAGGAATTCTTAATTATCTTCTTCACAAAAATCCAGCAAGGAATTCTTTTGCATGTCAATACCCAAGACCAGCTGTGTCCTGAGGGACAGATTTTTCCCCTTTTCACTTAAAGAGAAAACAGATGTAACTGACTCTGAACACAAAATTGCATCAGAGATCCAAGGATGTCTGGAGCAAGGGCAGAGGAAGGATTTTTTGGGATTGAGAATATGTTCAACTGGGGATTATGAATGGAGATTTGGGGTATCATTAACACCTGCAACCCTAGCCATTATATTCATAGTCTACTGACACTTTCCTCGAACCTAATTTTTTTCTTATTTTTCCTTTGGGCATTTTCTTTTGAAAAATTATAAACAGCACAGACCTGTGCATAATGGACAAGCCAGTTTGGTCATGGATCTTGCCCATCATCTCAGGAAAGGGGGAGGCAGAGGAAGTTGTTCCTCCTGTGCTATGCCTGTTTCCCTCAGTGAGGGGGTGCTTCAGCAATTTAGCTGGATGCTGTTGTGAGATATAACAAGGCAAAGGCAAGTGTTGATGGCTCATGGAATCTGGGGTCCCAAAGCGAAACGTGGTGGCAAAAGAAAACATTCTTCATCCAGTTTCAATTTTCTGCTCTTTATGTTTTCAGTTATTACTCTCAAGATTCATTACAGAGGAGATCATGTCTGAAAGTAATATCCCTGATCCTACATTCATTCAGGTGCATAAACTTCCATTCCGAAAAACGCATCAATTGCTTACCATTTCTCCTGTGATATGAGAAACATTCATGGGAGAACTCCATTAATCAATGGGGAGGGAGCAGGCACTGGGAAGCTCGATTATGACGGGCACTGGATTTCTAGGTTCCGGTCAGAGAAGGCACTTGGTTGCACTCCCCAGAGGGTTGTTGAAGCCTTGGGCAACCTGATCTTTGAAGACTGGCTCACGTGACATGGCACCTGCACTCCAGATTCCACCTGAGGTCACAGAAGAGTGGCCCAAGAACACGGTGGCTTCTCAGTTCCCATGGCAACCAGAGACCTTTCTGCTCCTGCCAGCTTGTAGCACACATTCAAGACAAGAACTGGCTCAGCTGTCCTATAAGGGGATAGATGAAGGGAGAGGGTGCCAGGGTCTTGTGTTTTTAAAGAAATGATTATATCCTTGTTCCCGGGTCAACTAGAAACCAGGCTGTACGCGGTATGCAGCACCGTTGGCGATAAATCCCTCCATATCCAGGCAGGACCAGGATTCCCACTGAAGCCTGAGAGCTCGCACATCCACCCAGGCCCTCTAGGTGGCGCTGTGCTCCATTGGACCCACCATTTATACTGACAGCCCACTCACCTGGCTCTACTGAAGACTAATAGACCCCACAATGTCCAGTGGAACAGGCTGAGACCGAGGGGTGCCTGAGAAGACGTGGCTCAACAAGCTTACTTACACCGGCAGCAGTGAATTTGCACTCTGATCCCACTCCTCCAGGACTGGGAGTGCCCGGGTTTACTTCAGAGTCAGAAAACTAGCCTAGAAGCCTAGCAGCCACACAGAGACATGGGGGCTGAGCACTCTGCTCAGTGGAGTATGTAGTGCAGCGCCCGGGCTTAAGTAATCATTGAATTTAGACACATCACATTCAATCTGTCGGGTTTTCCTTCCTAACCTACAAAGTCTGGAAAGGAGACAGCTGGAATATGGGATGTGCGTGTTCCACGTGAAGGTGTTTGGCTCCTCCGGTGTCTCATGAGGAAAGGAGGGAGTCATTCACTCAGCATGTTGGATGGAGGAGAGGATGGACCTGACAAGAAAGGAGAGTTGTTCTGTGCTCACTACAAATGCCAGGCCCTACCCGCTTGGCTGCTGCATTATGACTCCGCTGCACCCAGAAACTTACCTGGTGGGATTTTTCCAGAGGCACGTCGAACTGCCTCAAGATGCACAAATGTCTTGCCAATGTGCATTCACACAATGGCTTGTCACCTTGACCAGACAAATACCCCTCGGTCCCAAGGGTCTGTGCAATATTGCCAGGAGTCATCTAACCAGCCCCGCAAGGGAGCAGACTACAAGCTCGTGAATAAAATAACAGCCTTGTGATGGCATGATGAGCACAGTTTCACAGGGCATAACACCAGCTTTGAACATAGACCCTTCTGAAAGTTGAATGGTGCAGAGCTTCCAAACAGAATTTTCAAAAGGGGAGTGTAAGGACATATGGGTGGCAAGAAATACTGGAGAGTGTCTTGCTGGAAAACAACTTCAGAGAAGAGACACTATGAAACTCGTCATTGTTCATGGTCAACCCACAAATTCCTCGACATATGTAAAGCCTCATCATACACTACTAATACAGGAAGTAGTTATTGTCCGTTCATTCTGTATGCAACCATAAGCACAGACCCTAATGTCATTGCAAGTACATCAATGCCCTTGAGAAGTCCTGTCTCTTTCTGTTGCTCCCAAGGGACAGCTGAATATACGAATTCTGATTCCTATACTTTTCTGGCACAAGAACCATGAGCAAAGGCTTTCCTAACATCATAGCACCTACACCACGACATACAATTTAACCCAGCTGATCCTGGAATATGCAACACTAATCCCTGGCTCCCAAAATGCAGAGTTCACCACAATCTCAGAAAAGTAATCCCTAAAAGGTCTATGAATATTCAAGTGTGAAGACCCTACATCGGCAAAACCAGAATTTCAAATCAGAAGTGGTTCCATAATAACCAACATTTTAATAGAATTTCTGAGAAGAAAAAGCATACCTCAAGCCTTTGCAAAGTGTCAAATCCGTTTTCTTTCTTGACATGTTTCTATCCCCTGCCCACATGCCATGTGGCTAATGTCTCTGGTTTACCCCTTCCCGTGTGAGATCTTGGAAAGAGGTGTTTTGTGTCATTCCTTCCCCTCCAAAGCACAATGCATTCATTCCCAGATCCCCGGTAAACATGAGAGCAATTCACACCCCGAGTTGTTGTCATGCTTCACCCAATTCTAGGCTGCATCTCTTGAGGAGGTCCATCAAAATTAACAAGAGTGCATAAAGGGCTCCATTCCTCTTGACACTGGAGGTCCAGTGATATTGGGAGAGTAGGTTGTAAATCCCCCATGATACTCCTGAATGCTACCTATAGAGGCTAACATTAATTCAGCCCCAAATCCTGCCATTATTCATCAAGAAGTCACATGGAAGCCACTGCAAAGCTAAACTGTCAGAGAAACTCCAGGGACAAGAGCAGCTGTCTTTTGTGTTCACCTCTTGTTTTTCCAGTGACATTGGTGTTCACGTGGAAAGTGCTCAGGTGTGGAGGTCCCCTTCATTGGCAGAGGGTATTGAAGTATGTCTAAAATGCCTGGAGAGAGTCCTGTATAAGTGCGATTGTCATTTTGAATTTCCGGCCACCGAAACGTGGTGAACAATATGCAGTGGAGGAAGGTGGTGAAGAATTATTGGCCTAAGCATACTCATGAGATACCAGTGATCTCTGTCCTAAGGAGAGTACAGTGAGGTCGTGGAAGCAGTACTCTGAAGAAATGCAGGTGAGTGTGCAACACTGCTCTCTTGGAGCACATTTGCAAAGAGAACGGTGTCCTCGGAAATGGGTTGCAGTTGAAACTGGTGCTTTTTTCCATTGTTGATTCATTTTGTGAGGAGAGGAGTAAAGAAAAGCAAGGGGTGAGAGGATGGAATGCTTCGGAGGGTTAGGTCATTCAGCCTTTTTTGTTTGTCATTTCCGTAATCTAACCGTGCTGGTGTCTCAAACCGTGGTCTCCAGCATGGGAGACAGGTACTCTACGTAATGGGCTATTTGGCTAGCACAGGAATGACTGCTCTGAATTACAACACTTGATCACTGGCAGTCCTAATTTGTGAAAAAGTATGCAGACAAACAATCATGACCAAGCCAAACAATCCCTAAGGAATTCTTAATACTCTTGTTCTCCACAATCCAGCAAGGAACTCTTTTGCATGTCAATACCCAAGACCAGCGGTGTGTCCTGAGGGACAGATTTTTCCCCTTTTCACTTAAGGAGGACAACGGATGTAACTCATCTCTGAGCACAAATTTGTATCCGGGATCCAAGGATTCCAGGAGCAGGGGCAGAGGCAGGACTATGTGGGATTTAGAATATGCTCAATTGGTGACTATGAATGGAGACTTTGGGGATCATTCACATATGCAACCCTAGCCAATATGTTCACAATCTACTGATTAATTCCTCGATCCTATTTTTTTCCTATTTTTTCCTTTGGGCATTTTCTTTTGAAAAATTATAAACAGCAGAGACCTGTGCATAATGGACAAGTCAGTTTGGTTATGGATCTTGCCCATAATATCAGGAAAGGGGGAGGCAGAGGAAGTTGTTCCTCCTGTGCTATGCCTGTTTCCCCCAGTGAGGGGGCGCTTCAGCAATTTAGTTGGATGCTGTGTGAGATATAACAAGGCAAAGGCAAGTGTTGATGGCTCATGGGGTCTGGGGTCCCAAAGCGAAACGTGGTGGCAAAAGAAAACATTCTTCATCCAGTTTCAATTTTCTGCTCTTTATGTTTTCAGTTATTACTCTCAAGATTCAATACAGAGAGATCATGGCTGAAAGTCATATCCTTGATCCTACATTCATTCAGGTGCATTCACTTCCACTCAGAAATACGCATCAATTGCTCACCGGTTCTCCTGTGATATGAGAAAAATTCAGGGGAGAACTCCTCTAATTAAAGGGGAGGGAGCAGGCTCTGGGCAGCTAGATTATGAAGGGCACGGGGCTTCTAGGCTCCGGTAGGAGAGGGAACATCATTACACTCCCTAGAGCGTTTGTGGAGCCTTGGGCAACATTAACTGTGAAGCATACCTTAAGTGACATGGCGCCTGCATTCCAGATTCCACCTGAGGTCACAGAGTAGTGGCCCGAGAACACGGTGGCATCACGGATCCCATGGCAACCAGAGACCATTGGGCTCCTGGCCGCTTCAAGCCCACATTCAAGACAAGCTCTGGCTCAGCTGTGAGGCTAAGAGGATAGATGAAAGGACAGGGTGCCAGGGTCTTGTGTTTTTACAGAAATGATTCTATCCTTCTTGCCATCTGAACTAGAAACCAGGCTATGAGCGCTGTGCAGCCCCGTGGGCGATAAATCCCTTCATATCCAGGCAGGACCAGGGTTCCCACTGAAGCCTGACAGCTCGCATTTCCACTCAGGCCAGCTAAGGGGCACTGTGTTCCTTTGGCCCCACCATTCACACTGACGGCCGGCTCACCTGGCTCTACTGCACGCTATTAGCCCCCACAATGACCAGTGGAACAGGCTGGGACCGAGGGGTGCCTGAGAAGACGTGGCTCAAAAAGCTTACCACCGGCACCAGTGGATTTGCCTTCCGACCCCATTCCTCCAGGACCTGGAAAGACCGGGTTTTCTTCAGAGTAAGGAATCTAGCCTAGAGGCCTAGCAGCCACACAGAGAGATGGGTGGTGAGCACTCAGCTCAGTAGAGCATGCAGTACAGCGCCGGGGCTTAAATGATCATTGAAATGGGACATATCACATTCCATCTGTCGGGTTTCCCCTGCTAAGCTACAAAGTCTGGAAAGGAGACAGCTGGAACATGGGACGTGCGTGATCCACATGAAGACCTTTGGCTCCTCTGGTGGCTCATGAAGAAAGGAGGGAGTCACTCACTCAGCATGTTGGGTGGAGGACAGGACGGACCTGACAAGAAAGGAGAGTCCTTATGTGCTCACTCCAACTGCCAGGCCCCACCTGCTCGGCTGCTGCATTATGACTCTGCTGCACCCAGAAACTTACCTGGTGAGATTTTTCCAGGGGCACGTCAACGCACCTCAAGATGCACAAATGCCTTGCCCATCTGCATTCACCCAATGGTTCATCTTCTTGACTAGACAAATGCCCCTAGGTCCCAAGGGTCTGTGCAATATTGCCAGGAGTCATCTTACCAGCCATGGGAAGGAGCAGCCTACAAGTTGGTGAATGAAATAAAAGCCTAGTGATGGCATGATGAGCACAGTTTCACAGGGCATAACACCAGCTTTGAACATAGTCCCTGCTGAACATGGAATGGTGCAGAGCTTCCAAACTGAATTTTCAAAAGGGGAGAGTAAGGACATTTGGAGGGGCAAGAAAAGGTGGAGAGGGTCTTCCTGGAAAACAACTTCAGAGTAGAGCACTCTGAGACTCATCATAATTCATGGTCAACCCACAAATTCCTCGACATATCTACAGTCTCATCATACACTACTAATTCAGGAAGTAGTTATTTTCCATTCGTTCTGTATGCAACCATGAACACCGACCCTAATGTCATTTCAAATACATCAATGCCCTCGAAAAGTCCTTTCTCATTCTCTTGCTCCCAAGGGACAGTTGAATATACATTACTGACTCCTATATTTTTCTGGCACAAGAAGCATGATCAAAGACTTTCCTAACATCACAGCACCTACCCCACGACCTACAATTTAAAGCAGCTGATCCGGGTATATGCAACACTAATCCCTGGCTCTCCAAATGAAGAGTTCACCACAATCTCAGAAAATTAATCCCCAAAAGGTCTATGAATTTTGAAGTGTGAAGATCTTACATCTTCAAAACCTGAATATCAAACCAGAAGTGGTTCCATAATAACCAACATTTTAATAGAATTACTGAGAAGAAAAAAGCATACCTCAAGCATTTGCAAAGTGTCAAATCCGCTTTCTTTCTTGTCATGTTTCTATCCCCCGCCCACATGCCATATGCATAATGTCTCTGGTTTCCTCCTTCCCATGTGCGATCTTGGATAGAGGTGTTTTGTGTCATTCCTTCCCCTCCAAAGCACAATGCATTCATTCCTAGATCCCCGGTATACATGAGAGCAACTCACGCCCCGAGTTGTTGTCATGCTTCACCCAATTCTAGGCTGCATCTCTTGAGGAGGTCCATCAAAATTAACAATAGTGCATAAAAGGGCTCCATTTCTCTTGACACTGGAGCTCCAATGATATTGGCAGAGTAGGTTGTAAATCCCTCGTGACAGTCCTGAATGCTACCAATAGAGGCTCACATCGATTCAGCCCTAAATATTACCATTATTCATCAAGAAGTCACAAGCAAGCCACTGCAAAGCCAAACTATCCGAGAAATTCCAGGGACAAGAGCGGCTGTCTTTTGTGCTCCCCTCTTGGTTTTCCAGTTGACATTGAGGTTCACGTGGAAAGTGCTCAAGTGTGCAAGTCCTCTTCATGGGCAAAGGGTATGGGAGTATGTCCAAAAAGCCTGGAGAGAACCAGGTATCAGTGTGGCTGTGATTTTGAGTTTCCTGCCAGGGAGCCCTGGAATACAATGGGCAGGGGAGGAAGGTGGTGAAGAATTATATTCATAAGCCTACTCATGAGAGAGCCAGCCTTGAACTCTGTCAAAAGGAGAGTAGAGTGAGGTTGTGGAAGTAGTATTCTGAAGAAATGTAGGTGAGTGTGCAGCACTGTTCTCTTGTAGCACATTTGCAAGCTGAATGGTGTCCCCATGGAAATGGTTTGCATGTGAAACTGGTGCTGTTTTCCAGTGTTGACTCATTTTGTGAGGAGAGGAGAAAAGAAAAGTAAGAGGTAAGAGGATGGAAAATTGGGAGAGGAGATAAGAAAAATGCGAGAGGATGGAAGACTTTCTTTTGTTTCTTATTTCTTCAATGTAACAGTGCTGGTGAGTCGAACCAGTGCCTGGAGCATGGGAGGCAGGCAGTCTACACGATGGGCTATATCGCCAGCACATGGAGGAATACACTGAGTTACAACACTTGATGATCACTTAGAGTCCTACTTAATGAAAATGTGTGTATACAAGCATTCATGACCAAGAAAAACAATGCCTAATGTACTCTTAATTCTCTTGTTCACAACAATCCAGCAAAGAACTCTTTTGCATGTCAATACCCAAGACCAGCAGTGTGTCCTGAGAGAAAGGTTTTTCCCCCTTCACTTAAGGAGGAAAAGGGATGTAACTGATCTCTGAGCACAAATTTGTATCAGGGATCCAAGGACGCCAGGAGCAGGGGCAGAAGCAGGACTTTGTGGGCTTGAGAATATGCTCAATTGGTGTCTACGAATGGGTATTTTGTGGATTATTTACACATGTAACCCTAGCCATTATATTCATAATTTACTGATACTTTCCTCGATCCTATTTTTTCTTATTTTTGGTCACTTTCTTTTGAAATATTCTAAACAGCAGAGACCTTTGCATAATGGGAAAGCCAGTTCAGGTGATGGATCTTTCAGGTCATCTTAGGAAAGGGTGAGGCAGAGGAAGGTGTTCCTTCTATGCTTTCCCTTTTTCCCTCAGGAAGTGCTTCAGCAATTTAACCAGATGCTGTTGTGAGATACAGAAAGACAAAGGCAAGCAGTATTGGCTCATGGGGTCTGGGGTCCTAGAAGCAAAATGTGGTGGCAAAAAGAAAACATTCCTCAAGCAATTTCAATTTTTTTCTCGTCATGATTTCCGTTATTACTCTCAAGATTCATTACAGGAAAATCGGGGCTGAAAGTCATATCCTTGATCCTACATTCATTTAGGTGCATTCAATTCCACTCAGAGAAACGCATCAATTGTTTACCAGTTCTCCTGTGACATGAGAACCATTCATGGGAGAACTCCTCCAGTCAAAGGTGAAGGAGCAGGCTTTGTGCAGCTAGGTATTGTAGGGTGCGGGTCTTCTAGGCTCGGATAGGAGAAGGCACTTGGTTACACTCCCCAGAGGGTTTGTGAAGCCTTGAACAACATGAACTTTGACAACTGGCTCACGTGATATGACGCCTGCCTCCCAGATTCCACCTGAGGTCACAGAGGATCAGCCTGAGAACACGGTGGCATCATGGTTCCCATGATGACCAGAGACAGTTCTGTTCCTGGCTCCCTCAAGCCCACATTCAAGACAAGCACTGGCTCATCTGTGAGGGTAAGATAGAGGAAGGGTGCGGGTGCCAGTGTCTTGCGTTTTTAAAGAAACGATTGTATCCTTGTTGCCTGGTCAACGAGAAACCAGGATCTAAGCGGTATGCAGACACTTTGGTCGGTAATTCCTTCCATGTCTATGCAGGACGCGGGTTCCCACTGAATCCTGACAGTTCCCACTTCAACCCACGGCCGCTAGGTGGCGCTGTACCCCGAAAGCCACACTATTCATGCTGACAGCCTGCTCCCCTGGCTCTGCTGTAGGATCTTAGCCCCCAAAAGGTCCAATGGAACAGGATGGGACAGAGGGGTGCCTGAGAGGACGTGGCTGAACAAGCTTAGCACCAGCACCAGTGGATTTGCCCTCCGACCCTACTCCTCCAGCACTGGGAAAACCAGGGTACTCTTCAGAGTTGGGAAACTAGCCTAGAGGCCTAGCAGCCACACAGAGAGATGGATGTTGAGCGCTCAGCTCAGTGGAGCATGCAGCGCCGGGGTTTAAGTGATCATTCAGTTGGGACACATCACATTCCATCTGTCGGGTTCCCCCCCTAAACTACAAAGTCTGGAAAGGAGACAGCAGGAACGTGGGATGTCCATGTTCCATGTGAAGGTGTGTGGCTCCTCTGGTGGCTTATGGAGAGAGGAGTAAGTCACTCACTGAGCATGATGTATGGAGGAGAGCACGAATCTGACAAGCAAGGAGAGTTGTTCTGTGCTCACTCCAACTGCCAGGCCCCTCCTGTTTGGCTGCTGCATTATGACTCGGCCGCACCCAGAATCTTATCTGCTGGGATTTTTCCAGGGGCACGTCAAATCACCTCAAGATGCAGATGTCTTGCCAATCTGCATTCACACAATGGTTCATCTTCTTGACCAGTCAAATGCTCCTCTGTCACAAGGGCTGTGGGATAATGCCTGGCGTCATCATACCAGCCCCGGGAGGGAGCAGAATACAAGCCGGGGAATGAAATAACAGCCTGGTGATGTCATGATGAGCACAGTTTCACAGGGCATAACACCAGGTTTTAAGATGGACCTTGCTGAAAGTGGAATGGTGCAAAGCATCCAAGCTGAATATTCGAATGGGGAGAGTAAGGACATTTGGGGGACAAGAGAAGCTGGAGGGTGTCATGCTGGAAAACAACTTCGGGGGAGAGAGACTTTGAAACTCATCATTTTTCATGGTCAACACACAAACTCCACAACATATATTTAGGCCATTCATACAATACTAATATAGGAAGTAGTTATTGCCCATTCATTGTGTATGAAACCATGAACACCGACCCTAATTTTGTTGAAAGTACATGAAGGCCCTTGCAAATTCCTGTCTCTTTCTGTTGTTCCCAAGGGACAGCTGAATATACTTATACTGATTTCTCTATTTTTCTGGCACAAGAATCATGAGCAAAGCCTTTCCTAACATCACAGCACCCACCCCACCACCTAAAATTTAAACCAGCTCATCCGGGGATATGCAACACTATTCCTTGACTCTCTGAATGAAGAGTGCACACAATCTCAGAAATTTAATCCCCAAAAGTTCTACAAATATTCACGTGTAAAGACCCTACATCAGCAAAGCCTGAGTATCGAAACAGAAGTGATTACATAATAACCAACACTTTAATAGAAATACTCAGAAGGAAAAGCATACCTCAAACATTTGCAAATTGTGAAATACGTTTTCTTTCTTGATTTGCTTCTTTCCACCACCCACATGGCATATAACTAATATCTCTATTTCTTTCCTCCGGTGTGATTTCTTGGAGAGAGCAGTTCTTGTGTCATTTCTTACCCTCCAAAGCACAATGCATTCATTCTCAGATTCCCGGTAAACATGAGAGCAACTCACACCCCGAGTTGTTGTTATGCTTCACCCAAATCGATGCTGCATCTCTTGAGGAAGTCCGTCACTATTAACAAGAGTGCATAAAAGTGCTCCATTCTTTTTGACACTGGAGCTCCAATGATATTGGGAAAGTGGGTTGTAAATCCCCCGTGATAGTCCTGAATGCTACCAATAGAGGCTAATATCAATTCAGTCCCAAATCCTACCATGATTCATCAGGAAGTCACATGCAAGCCACTGCAAAGCAAATCTGTCAGAGAAATTCCAGGGACAAGAGTGGCTGTTTTTTGTGCTCACCTCTTGGTTTTCCAGTTGTTGTTATGGTTAATGTGGACAGTGCTCAGGTGTGGAAGTCCCCTTCATTGGCAGAGGGTATGGGAGTGTGTCCAAGAAGGCTAGAGAGACCCAGGTATAAGTGCAGTTATCATTTTGAATTTCTTGCCACGGATGCCTGGTGAAGAATGTGCAGTGGAGGAAGATGGTGAAGAGTTATTTACATAAGCATAAACATGAGAGACCCGTGATCTATGTCCTGAGGAAGGTAGAGTGAGGTCGTGGAAGCAGTACTCTGAAGAAATGCAGGTGAGTGTGCAGCACTGCTCTCTTGGAGCACATTTGCAAACTGAAAGTTGTCCTAGGAAATGGGTTGCATGTGAAACTGATGCTGTTTCTAGTGTTGTTTCTAGTTCTAGTTTCTCCTCATTTTGTGAGGAGAACAGAAAAAAAAAAAAAAGAAAGAAAGAGGTGAGAGGATGGAAGCTTCCGAATCTCGTTTAGTTTGTTTCTAATTTCCATAATCTAACAGTGCTGGGGACTCGATCCTCAGTCTCAAGCATGGGAGGCAGGCACTCTATGTGATGGACTATATCGCCAGCACAGGAATGGCTTCTCTGAGTTACAGCACTTGATGACTTACAGTCCTACTTTGTGAAAAAGTATGCAGAAGAGCAATCATGACCAAGCCAAACAATGCCTAAGGAATTCTTAATCATCTTGTACACCACAATCTAGCCAGGAACCCTTTTGCATGTCAATACCCAAGACAAGCAGTGTGTTTTGAGGGACAGATTTTTCCCCTCTTCACTTAAGGAGGAAAACAGATGTAACTGATCTCTGAGCACAAAATTGTATCAGAGATCCAAGGACTCCAGGAACAGGGGCAGAGGCAGGACTATGTGGGATTAAGGATATGTTCAATTGTTGACTACAAATGGAGAATTTGGGGATCATTCACACATGCAACCCTCGCCAATATATTCACAATCTACTGATTAATTCCTCAATCCTATTATTTTCTTTTTTTCCCTTGTGTCATTTTCTTTTGAAAAATTGTAACAGCAGAGACCTGTGCATAATGGACAAGCCAGTTTTGGTGATGGACCTTACCCATCGTCTCAGGAAAGGGTGAGGCAGAGGAAGTTGTTCCTCCTGGGCTATGCCTGTTTCTCTCAGTGAGGTGTGCTTCAGCAATGTAGCCAGATGCTGTTGTGAGATATCAAAATGCAAAGGCAAGTGCTGGTGACTCATGGGGTCTTGGGTCCCAGAAGCGTAATGTGGTGGCAAAAAAAGAAAACATTCCTCATCCAATTTCAATTTTCTGCTCTATATGATTTCAGTTATTACTCTCAAGATTCATTACAGAGAGATTGTGGCTGAAAGTCATATCCTTGATCCTACATTGATTCAGGTGCCTTCACTTCCACTCAGAAAAATGCATCAGTTGCTTTCCAGTTCTCCTGTGACATGAGAACCATCATGGGAGAATTCCTCTAATCAAAGGGGAGGGGGCAGGCATTGGGCTACTTGGTTGTGAAGGGCGCACAGCTTCTAGGCTCCGGTTGGAGAAGGCACTTGATTGCACTCTCCAGAGGGTTTGTGACTTTTTGGGCAACATGAACTTTGATGACTGGCTCACAGGACATGGTGCCTGCACCCCAGATTCCAACTGAGGTCACAGAGGAGCGCCCGAGAACACGGTGGCGTCATGGATCCCATGGCAACCAGAGTCCATTCTGCTCCTGGCAGCTTCAAGCCCACATTCAAGGCAAGCTCTGGCTCAGCTGTGAGGGTAAGAGAATAGACAACGGTACCTGGTGCTATGGTCTTGCGTTTTTAAAAGGAGGCATTCATGAGGAGCACATTCGCTCTCATCAGCCTGAATCAGAGCCCTTGAAAGACCACAAGAGGGCCTGACAGGAGAAGAGACACTTCTTCAAGCCTTTGCCAGGGAGGGCTCTGGGAGTAAGGCAGCCTGTGCAGAGGGAGGCTCAGGTGTGTGTGTAGGAATTCTCTGCTTCAGGCCTTCTGAACCTCAGCCCAGTCAGACCTGGCAAAGCTGGGAAAGACAACCTGCAGAAAGCCTGTCAGCAGACTCAGATATATCCACTAATTGAAAGTACAGATAATAGAAGATGGTGGTCTAGAGGGAGGTTGCGTTCCTTGTCACTCCACAACGCCAGATTCAAGCAGAGGATATCTGTTTCTCGGTGAGGCAGTTTTTGCTGCTTATCAATCCCCTGCTCTTTACCCCATTTGTCTGCTGTGCTCACTTGTGATCACCTGCAATCTGCCAGCATATCGACGCCTTTTTTGAGAGCAGATTGCTCACTGTCAGGCATCTATCATCCACTATTTGCCTGCCTCTCAACCGTCCATCGCCTGCCTTACCCCTATCCAGCACCCAACGCTCGAGGTTCACCTCCTGATCGTCCGACAGCTGCCAGCAGACTGACTGCGGACCGCCAGTGGAGAATCAGCTGCCTGCTGATGCCTGGAAGTTCATTGTTACAGTACCTGCAGGTTGCCACCATTTTGAGACAACAGCTTGGCCCTGTAGGACCCCTGGCCGGACAGACTGAGTCCCGTCTCCAGGATCCCTCAGACCAACAGATCACTCCCTGCCTCTGGGGCCCTCACATCAACTGACTGCTCCCTGCCACCAGGACCCCCAGACCAATTGACTGTGCCCTATCACCGGGACCCCAGACCGACTGATTGCACCTGGCCTCCAGGATCACACAACCACACCAAACACACCCGACCTCCAGGACCCCTGCCGGACCAGCTGCATCCTCTCTCCAGGACCTCCAGCTGACCACATCCAAACCTGAGCTGCAGCTCCCAATTAGCCAATACATTTGGAAGCCAGAGCAGCCAGCTTGGATAATCCTGGAAGCCATAGCTCCAATCTTCAGGTGGGGCAAATCCCATCCTGAGATGCCTGCTGGAGGCTTGAAGCTCATTGTCAGGTACCTTTCATACATCAGGCTACTGAACACTGGGAGGTTTCATTAGTATATGACTGTTATACAGTAGATTTTCTTTTTTCTCCTTTTCAAAAAAATTTAAGTTTTTATTTCTTTACGTTTCTTGCTTTCTTTTCCTTCTGTTTACCTGTTCCCTCAGAGTCGCTCTCTCCCTTATTTACATGCTAACATCCGAATTCTTTTGATTACATGCTCACCTTTGCTATTTTCAAGAACTTCTGTATATTCTTTTATTATCCCATTAACAGCCATATTCTTCATCCCTCTGCATCCTCTTTGTCCTTCATTAGAAACTACAGACATTATTGTAAACCTGTTTGTTTTACCGAAGATAATATTTGAACACATTTTGTTTATCATGACAATTTTGTTATTGTCCCCATAGGGGGTTATTTGGTCCTGGATTGCCTAGTGTCTGATTTGGGCACTGCTAATATTGATCTCCCCTTAAAGGAAGGGTTTTGGAAACCTATAGGGCCACTATAAGCCTATAGGAGGAAATCTGCAATATCCCAGATCTGCAGTGCTAGAGGGGAAGATACATGAACAACATGAAAAAACAAGGGAAGAAAATGATCCCAACAAATCTAGATTCTATAGTAATATAATCCAATGACAGTATATTAGAAGAAATGTCAGAATAGGACTTCAGATTATACATGATTAAGATGATTCGTGAAGCAAAGGATGAGATAAGAGAGCAAATGCAGGCAATGAATGATAATGCCAATAAGATGAAAGAGCACCTGCAGAAAGCAAAACATCATTTCAACAAAGAGATAGAGATTCTAAAAAAAAAAAAAAAATGGAAATCCTTGAAATGAAGGAGACAATAAACCAAAAAAAAAAAAAAAAAAAAAAAAAAAAAAACTCAATGGAAAGCATCACCAGCAGACTAGAGCACTTGGAAGACAGAACCTCAGACAATGAAGACAAAATATTTAATGTTGAAAATAAAGTCACTGAAACAGAGAAGATGATAAGAAATCATGAACAGGATCTCCAAGAACTATAGGACATCATGAAAATACCAAATGTAAGAATTATTGGGATTGAGGAAGTCACAGAGATACAAACCAAAGGAATAAACAACCTATTCAATGAAATAATATCAGAAAATTTCCCAAACCTGAAGAATGAAGTGGAAAATCAAATACAAGAGGCTTATAGAACACCAAATGCACAGAACGACAACAGATCCACACCAAGGCACATTATAATGAAAATGCCTAACATTCAAAATAAAGATAGGATTTGGAAGGCTGCGAGAGAAAAGCATAAGATTATTTATAGAAGGAGACCAATACGGATAGCAGCAGACTTCTCAACCCAGACTCTGAAAGCTAGAAGGGCCTGAACCAACATATTTCAAACTCTGAAAGAACATGGTTGCCAAACAAGAATCCTATATCCAGCAAAACTAACCTTCAGATTTGAAGATGAAATAAAATCCTTCCATGATAAACAAAAGTTAAAAGAATTTACAAATAGAAAGCCTGCACTACAGAATGTTCTCAACAAAATATTCCATGAGGAGGAAATGAAAAACAACAATGGAGGTCAGCAAAGGGAGGAACTACCTTAGAGAAAAACCACTCAAAGGAGAAACCAAGCCAAGTTAAAAAACAAAAATAAGCCAATGACTGGGAATACAAATCATTTTGCAATAATAACCCTGAATGTTAATGGCCTAAACTCCTCAATCAAAAGACATAGACTGGCAGAATGGATTAAAAAGAAAGACCCAACAATATGCTGCCTGCAATAGACTCATCTCATAGAAAAAGATATCCACAGACTAAAGGTGAAAGGATGGGAAAAAACCTACCACGCACATGGACTCAGTAAAAAAGCAGGGGTTTCTATGCTTATATCAGATAAAGTGGACTTGAAGCCAAAGTTTGTCAGAAGGGATAAAGAAGGACATTTCATACTGCTTAAGGGATCCATAAATCAGGAAGACATAACAATAGTAAATATTTGTGCCCCAAACAATGGTGCATCCCTGTACATCAAACAAATCCTTCTCAATTTCAAGAATCACATAGACCACAACACAATAATTGTGGGCGACTTTAATGCACCACTGCCACCACTAGATAGATCTTCCAAACAAAATCCAACCAAAGAAACCATAGAACTCAATAACACAATCAATAACCTAGACTTAATAGACATATATAAAATATTCCATCAATTAACAAGCAGATACACTTTCTTCTCAGCAGCACATGGAACCTTATTGAAATAGACCACATGTTATGCCACAAAGCAGCCCTTAGGAAATGCAAAAAAGTAGAGATACTGTCTTGTGTTCTATCAGGTCATAATGGACTGAGAGTAGAAATCAATGACAAAGTAAAAAAAGGAAATAATTCCAACACTTCGAGATTAAGTAATATGCTATTGAATGAATCATGGATAACAAAAAATATCAGGGAGGAGATTAAAAAATTGTTAGAGGTCAATGAGAATGATGATACAACATATCAAAAACTCTGGGACACTATGAAAGTGATACTAAGAGGAAAATTCATTGCATGGAGGGCATTCCACAAAAGAATGAAAAGTCAAAATTAAATGACCTAACATAACAGCTCAAAGCCCTAGAAAAAGAACAGAATAACAGCAAAAGTAGTAGAAGACAGGAAATAATTAAAATCAGAGCTGAAATCAATGAAATTGAAACAAAAGAAACTATTCAAAAAATTGACATAACAAAAGTTGGTTCTTTGAGAAAGTAAACAAAATAGACAAACCCTTAGCCACACTAACAAAGAGAAGGAGAGAGAACACTCAAATTACTAAAATACATGATGCAAAAGGAAATATCACAACAGACACCACTGAGATACAGAACATAATGAGAAGCTGCTTTGAAAATCTGTATTCCAACTAAATAGAAAGTACTGAAGACATTGACAAATTTCTAGAGACATATGCTCCTCCCAAACTGAACCAGGAGGACATACATGATTTAAACAGATTAATATCAAGCAATGAAATAGAAGAAGCCATTAAAAATCTACCATCCAAGAAAAGCCCAGGACCAGACAGATTCTCAGCCGAGTTCTACAAGACCTTCAAAGAAGAACTCATTCCAATATTCTCAAGGTATTCCAGGAAATGAAAACGAGGGTACCCTACCGAACTCATTCTATGAAGCTAATATCACACTCATACCGAAACCAGGAAAAGACACATCAAGGAAAGAAAATTTTAGACCAATATCCTTGATGAATATAGATGCAAAAATCCTTAACAAAATATTGGCAAACCGTATCCAAAAACATATTAAGAACATTGTGCACCACGATCAAGTGGGGTTCATTCCAGGAATGCAAGGATGGTTTAACATCCGTAAATCAATAAACGTAATCCATCATATCAATACACTTAAGGATAAGAATCATATGGTTATTTCAATTGATGCAGAAAAAGCATTTGACAATATACAACCCCTCTTCATGCTGAAAACACTAGCAAAAATAGGGATAGTAGGAACATACCTGAACATTTTAAAGGCTATTTATGCTAAGCCCATGACCAACATCATTCTTAATGGAGAAAAACTGAAACCATTCCCTTTAAAAACTGGAACAAGACAGGGATGTCCTCTTTCACCACTTCTATTCAACATTTTCATCAAAACTCTAGCCAGAGCAATTAGGCAGACTAAAGAAATTAAAGGGACACAAATAGGAAAAGAGGAACTTAAGATGTCACTATTTGCTGATGACATGATTCTATATTTAGAGGATACAAAAACCTCCTCCAGAAAACTTCCAGACCTCATCAGTGAATTCAGCAAAATAGCAGACTATCAAATCAACATGCATAAACCTACAGCATTTTTATACACAAGCGATGAAACAGCTGAAAGGGAAATGAGGAAAACAACTTCATTTGCAATAACCTCAAAAAAAAAAAATAAAATACTTGGGTATCAATCTAACCAAAGAGGTAAAAGACCTGTACAATGAAAACTGCAAAACACTGAAGAGAGAAATTAAGGAAGACCTAAGAAAATGGAAAGATCTCCCATGTTCTTGGATAGGCAGAATTCATATTGTCAAAATAGCCATACTACCAAAAGTGCTATACAGATTCAGTGCAATTCCAATTAAAATCTCAATGACATACCTCACAGAAATAGAGCAAGCAATTGTGAAATTCATCTGGAAGAATACTAAACCCAGAATAGCTAAAGCAATCCTTAGCAGGAAGAATGAAACAGAGGGTATCGCAATACCAGAACTTCAACTATTCTGCAAAGCAATTGTAACAAAAATGGCATGGTATTGGCATCAAAATAGACAGGTAGATCAGTGGTACAGAATAGAGGACACAGACACAAACCCAAATAAATACAATTTTCTAATACTAGACAAAGGTGCCAAAAATATGCAATGGAGAAAAGATAGACTCTTCAACAAATGGTGCTGGGAAAACTGGAAATTCATATGCAACAGAATGAAACTAAATCCCTATATCTCACCCTGAACGAAACTCAACTCACAGTGGATCAAGAACCTTGAAATCAGACCAGAGACCCTTCATCTTATAGAAGAAAAAGTAGGTCCAAATCTTCACCTTGTTGGCTTAGGATCAGACTTCCTTAACGGGACTCCCATAGCACAAGAAATAAAAGGAAGAATCAATAACTGGGATACATTCAAAATAAATAGCTTTCCCTCAGCAAAGGAAACTATCAGCAATGTGAAGAGAGAGCCTACAGAGTGGGAGAATATCTTTGCCACTCATACTTCAGATAGAGCACTAATTTCCAGAATATATAAAGAACTCAAAAAACTCTACACCAAGAATACAAATAATCCAACCAACAAATGGGCTAAGGAAATGAACAGACACTTCACAGAAGAAGATGTACAAGCAATCAACAGATATATGAAAAAATGTTCAACATCTTTAGTAATAAGAGAAATGCAAATCAAAACTACACTAAGATTCCATCTCACCCCAATTTGAATAGTGATTATCAAGAATACAAGCAACAATAGGTGTTGGAGAGGATGTGGGGAAAAGGGTACACTCATACATTGCTGGTGGGACTGCAAATTAGTGCAGCCATTCTGGAAAGCAGTGTGGAGATTTTTTAGAAAACTTGGAATGGACCTACCATTTGACTCAGCTGTCCCACTCCTCGACCTATACCCAAAGGACTTAAAATCAACACACTACAGAGATACAGCCACATCAATGTTCATAGTGGCTCAATTTACAATAACCAGACTACGGAACCAACCTAGATGCCCTTCAATTGATAAATGGATAAAGAAGGAAACTGTGGTATATATATATATATATATATATATATATATATATATATATATACAATGAAATAGCACTCAGCTATAAAGAATATAAATTATGGCATTTGCAGGAAGTGGATGAAATTGGAGAATATCATGTTAAGTGAGATAAGCCAATCTCAAAAATACAAAAGAGGAATGATCTCACTGATAAGCGGATGATGACACTTAATGGGGGGTGGGAGGGGGACAAGAATGGAGGAAGGAGGGACTGTATAGAGAACAAAGAGAGGTGGGGTAAGGGAAACAATAATGAAATAAATAAAACATCATTAGTCTATGTAAAAAATAAATAAATAAATTTAAAAAATTTGAAAAAATAAAAAAAAAAGAAAGTACAGCCTGGGGGTCCATTGTATCCATGAACTTAGCACACATCACAGAGATGACTGAGAACTGCTAGGTAGGTGGTGCTTTCTCTAAGGTCGCAGAATATACTGGGCACCACTCGATGGAGGTGCTCATGGAGAGGACATAGAGGAGACAATGTATTTGAGGGTAAGGGGCACTCCAATGCAATATTCAGAAAAAAAAATTAACATCTGTGTGAAAGGTGTTTTCACCAGAGGATTCAGATGACACTGAGCAATCGTTTGTGAAGGGAGATTAAGGACAATACCCAGAGAAGACTGAGCAATGTCAGGTGAGGGACACTCAGTAGCATGACTCAGAGGACTGTGTGCAAGAATTACCTTGGGGAACCTAAAACAGGACACAGAGAAGACTAAGCACTCTAAGGTGATGGATGCTCACCAAAATCACCCAGATAAAATGAGCAAGAAATGGTTAGTTAAATGAGAAAAAGGAAAAAGAGGAGACTAGCACTATTTAATGAAGGGTGCTCACCCACAGGTCACAAAGAAGACTAAGGAACACAGGTAATGTGAAAATTGCAATTTAAGCACAGAAGGCTGAGAGAGGGGCTATCACCAAGAGGACCCAGTGGAATCAGAGCACTAATGTGTGATGGGCACTCACACACAGATATCAGAGTACTCTATGCAATGTTGAATGAGGCGAGATTTTGGCAGGACCCAGAGAAGTCTGTTCAATGTTCAACTACATTTGATCATAGTCAGGAACCAGATGAGACTACAATAAGATTGGTTCTGTTAACTTAGCACATGGCACAGAGGAGACTGGGCTCTGCTAGGTGAGGGACATTCACCCAGAGGTCCCAGAATATGCTGAGCACTGCTGAATGAGGGAAGATAACCCAGAGGAAACAGACGATGCAGAGTACTGGAAGATAAGGGGCACTCCAAAATAATGTTCAGAAAAAAACTGAGCACGTATATGTGAGTGTGGTGCTCACCATAGGATTCAGATTACCCTGAGTACTGGTGTGTAAAGAGACATTAAGGACAGAGCCTAGAGAATATTGTGCACAGTGAGGTGTGGAGTGCTCACACACAGGACCCAGAAGAGTTTGAGAAGGATTGCATTGGAGAATCTGAAACATGACAGAAAGAAGAGTGAGCACTGTAAAGTGAGGTGTGCTCACCAATAGGACCCAGAAATGAAGGAGCATGGAATGGTTAGGGGAATCAGACAAAGAAAATGGAGGAGACTGAGCACTGTTAGGTGAGGGGGGCTCACCCACAGAACCCAAAGAAAACTTCATAAATACAGATTATGCAAATGTAACAGCTTAAACAAAGATAGCTGAGCCATGTTAAAGAGAAACTATTAACAAGAGTATTAGAATCAGAGCATGTATCAGTGAGGGGTGCTCAGAGTATCCTGCAAAATAGTGGATGAGGGGTAATTTAGGACAGTACCAAGAGAGGATATAGTAAATATAGATGTGGGGTGCTTGACTATAGGATCCAGAGGAGATGGAGGTCTTTTGGGTGAGGATATCTCGCCTATAGGTCTCAGAGTTTTTACAACAGTTTTGAGAGTATCCCTCAGACCAGATCAGTATCTCTGATTTGAGGTATGGTGACAATGATCCTATTTCAAAGGTCTGCAGAAGTCCCCCAAGATGATCGGAAGTTGTTCTTGGTCACATTTTACACTCCCTTCAATGTGTGCTTTGTGCCTGAGAGATTTACTAGGAGGTTTCCTGTACTGTCAAAAGTTGATTGCTAGTGACACATCAGAGATGATCCTGAAACTACTGAAATATATGTTTTCCATTCACTACTCAGAGGGATGTTAGAAATCCTGAACTTCTTATATCACTCATAAGTGCTCAGCCCCTGGGGCAAATTTATGGAGTTGGTGGACTCTGAGTCATGGAACAATCTCCTCAGTGTGGCTGGAATTGACATCCGTAAAAATTGTCTTGTGTTTTGAAGCTTTGGACAGGAGTCTTTCTGCATGGAGGTACCAAAGGTCTATGGAGGTTGTTGCAAAGAGGAAGTATCCACAACTCTCAAAGGTTCCACAGTGACATTTGCTTGGATAAACAAGTAAGGCCAGAGATGGTATAGTGACATTAGACAAAAGGAGCTCACCCAGAGATTTTACTAAGGGACCCAGGTTGCCTAGGGCTCATTGGAGAATGAACACAGGTAGGTGAAGGTTGTACATCCACAATACCCAGAGGGGACTGTGCACTGTTGGGAATGGGGAACTCACCCACAGGACACAGATGACACTGAGCAATGGTGTATGAATATTAATTAAGGACAGAATCCAGAGAAGACTGTGCACTTTTAGGAAAAGTCTGCTCACCCACAGAATTCAGAAGAGTCTGAACCAGGATTGCCTTAGAAAACCTGGAACAGGACACAGTGAATATTGAACACTCTTAGGTGAGGGGTGCTCTCCCAAAAGATCCAATAGACAATGAGCAGTGAATGGTAATGGAAGGCAGAGAAAAAAGAAACGAACATGCCAGAATTAGCATTATTAGGTGACTTGTGCTCACCCACAAGGTTGAGAAGAGACTAAATAAGGACAGATTAGGTAAAATTAGTGACTAAAACAAAGAAGACTGAGCATGGTAGGAGAGGGGCACTCTACCAGAGTAATCAAAAAACCTTTAACAATGGTGGTTGAGAAGAGTTTTATGGAAAAGCCCAGAGAAGACTGAGACAATTTAGATGAGGTGTCCTTGACTGTAGGATTCAGAGGAGGCAGATATTTTTAAGGAAATAAGTATCTCTTCTGTAGTAGTCAGAACTTTTGGATCCTTTTTGACAGTGTCCCTTGGTCCATTATCTCAGTATGCTGATGGATGGTGGGAATGGTGGTATTAAAAAGGTCTAAAAATGTCCTACTTGATGATGGAAAATTGTCCTTAGTCACATTTCACACTCTCACTTGAAGGTGTTCATTGTGCCTCACCCAAATGTCCTAGGAAGCTTTCCCTCTTGTCAAAAGAGAGCATCCAATGATATATCAGAAATGATCCTAAAACTAATTAACTATATGCTTTCCATCCAATACTCAGAGAGATGGCAGAAATATGGGTCATGATACATCACTCATAAGTTCTCAGCTACTTGAACAAATGTGTGGGAATGGTGGACTCTGTGTGGTGGAACAATGTTCTTAATGCTGTGGGAATTGACATCCATTGAAATTGTCTTGAATTTTCAGGCATTGATGAGAAGCCTCTTTTTATGGCAGCAGCAAAGTCATATTGAGGTTTTTCCAAAGAGGTAGTATCTACATCTTTAAAGTTTCCACAGTTTTGGCCTGTATATGAAGGTAATGTCAAAGATCATGTACTGACATTAGCAGAAGAGGGTTTCACCCAGAGAGTTTACTAAGGGAATTATATGCCTATGGCTAATTAAAGAGTGAGCCCTGGTATATGATGGGTGTCCACTTACAATGCCCAGAGGGGACTGAGCACTGGTGTAAGAGGGGGACTCACCACAGGATTCAGAAGACCTTGAGCAATGTTGGGGAAGGGAGATTAAGGATAGGAACCAGAAGAGACTGAGCATTGGTGGGATAGGTGTACTTCTCCCAGAGGACAGAGAAGACCATGACCAATGGTGTGTGAGAGGAGATTAAACACAACAACCAGAGAAGACTAAGAACTTCTAGGGGAGGAGTGCTCAACCACAGGGCACTGAAGACTTAGTACTTCTGGCATGGAGACTGACTCAATTGATAGTTTATATCCTTAGTACTCACGTGAATGTAGCACTCACTCTTCTCCAGTTTTCTCTTTATTTGATATGACCTTGGTGCTGATCTGTGGTCTCATGGAATTTTCCCTGCCTCTTCTGCCCCCTGTGTCCTCTCTCTATGTTGTTCTGGGAACAGTGTCCAACAGTGATTGGTGCCCTGCCCAGTCTCTCTCCTTGACTCCAATACAGTTTGTGATGTCATAATGGTCTAGGGGGAGGGGCAGAAACAAGGTATTGAGAGAGATTGTGGTGCCCTCAGAACTAGCTGTCCCACAATGTAAATTTTCCTTTCACCTAATGACCTCTGCCTCCACTGACTATTAGAGGTCTGAAGAGCCTGGCTCCAGTTCTCTTTGTGACTCTGCTCTCCCTAAGTTTAAAAATGTCTGATTTGATGCTGCTGTCTCAGGCATCAGGGGTGAGGTGAAAAGTGACTGTGGAGAATTGGTAGCAAAGCCTCATTTTCCCATTAAGTCCCTGCTGGAACCAGGGACCTCTTTGGCCCATCTTGTACATAGGGACCTCAGGGAGGATCTCTAATACATGTTTACTCATACTCAGTCCATGACCCCTTGGTCTCCCTTCTCCCCTCCCCTCTCCAATGCATACCTGACAGAGGTGCACACCACTTGATGCCTGGAACTGCTGAAACTCCACACAAACATGCTGTACCAAGTCTTTTGATCCTGACAGCCAGATTCCCACAGGCTACTGTGAGATCCTAAGTGATGAGTAGGAAGAAATCTCACCACAGAATTGTGATCTGTCCTTGTACCAGGGGATCCTCAGTGAGGGTCACCAGTGATGAGGCAGAGCCTTTCCCTGACCACAGACCCACCAAGTATACTTACATACATAAGCAAATTTTTCTTTCAGTACTGGAGATGTAAGTTTGGGGTGATCTAATCCTGAGCTGCATCCACACATTTATTTATTTATTTATTTATTTATTTATTTATTTATTTATTTATTTATTTATTCCTTTATTGATACAGGGTGATTGAACCCAGGAGTGTTTAACCATTGAGCCATAACCCAAGCCACTTTTCCTTTTAATTCTCAGGCAGGTCCTCACTAAATGGCTGAGGGTGACCCTGAACTTGCAATCCTCTTTCCGTTCTCAGCCTAGCAAACTTCTGGGATGACATCCATAAACCACCATGCAGGGCTTATTTTCTTTTGGGACAGTGTCTCGATTTATCCCTCAGGCTGGCCTTGAACTTGTGATCCTCCCTGCTCAGGGCTCAGTGGTGTCCCAAATAGAGAAATTGTAATTTCAGGTGCCCCACCAATACCCAATTTGTCTCTGTATTTTGTGTGTCTTTTTGTAAACCTAAGATATCCCTTTTTGTTCTTCCTCATTGAAGGGTTGTGGAAAAGAATATTCCTAGAACACAGCTCCCCAAGAAAAATGGAGGGACAGTGTTGATCAGGGTGAGGGAAGAAAAATTAGCCATGCATTAAACCTCTTCCAGTGCACACTTACCTAATAACAATGGGCCCTAAACTTAGACCATCCTCCATTGCAGATTAGCCCTAAATGGAGGCACAGCACATATTGAAATCCTGGGAAACAATGGATCCCAGAATAAGCACAATGTGTTTCAAACTTTTTACAACCACCACCCTCCTAACTTAAAGATTTAACCTGTACAACTGGCTCATGATGTTCAAAACTGTTAAAGGTATATGGCTTTCAAGGATTACATCTTCGTACCCTATAAAACAAAAATTTCCTCTCTAACGGGATCCATTCTTTTTTCCCATTGGGAAAATGGATTTCAATAGCGTCTGAGTTTGTGAAGAAAAAAGGCTTCTCTGAATCCGTCAGGGTCTGCCTCTGGTCACTTTGTGATTACACTTAGGACTGAGGGTTTAGATTTTGAGATATTTGAGATATTTTTCTCCTAGGCCCCTTTCTGTCCTCTAGGAGACACATTGTGCTAAGCCTGTGCCTGGTGACCAGTGTTTTCAGACTGACTGAGAACATGAGACATCTTGAATGTACCAAGGCCTTGCATTTCTGCTTCTTCCTTCTGGGAGCCTGTGGAGGCAAACATGGGGAAGATTGTGTTACAAGGATATTTGTGATGGTCATGAGCAGGGTCTCTGGAACCAAAGGGAGCATACAACTCTTCTTAAACTAAAAAACAATCCCAAATTCCCCTGGAGGGGAAGAAGAAAAAGAAAAGGAGGGGGAGGAGGAGGAGGAGGAGATCAGGGTGAAAAGCAGTAAAAGAAACAATACTCCAATAATCTGGTGAAAGATATCTCATGTCCATAGAAAAAGTGGCATGGTTTAGGCCAAATTCTTGAGCAACTTGACTAATGAAGGAAGGCCACAGGATGCAGAATCTATCTGTGTGACACTCCACAATGATTTAAATTAATGAAAAAAATTAGATAGATGGCAGAGAAAGAGGGAGAGAAAAGGATAGAGGGAGAGAGAGAGAGAGAGAGAGAGAGAGAGAGAGAGAGAGAGAGAGAGAGAGAGAGAGAGAGAGAGAGAATAAAAAGAATCAAGTAGCACCAGACTGTACTGAGCTCTCTTTCTGCACTGGCTCTTACTGGATCTCTCCATCACCCTTTACCTCTCTCCATTGTTTGTCTTTTCTTTCTTGCTGTTTTTATCCATTTTTGCTTTGTATTTGGCTGCACAGATTTTAGGTCATTCTGCCACTGAATCACAATAGCCACCACCCCCAGTTCTCCTGTCTTAAATAGAAAAATTTCTACTTTTTTGTGTTTAAATCTGTTTACAGCACCCCCTCCATCTTCCACACCTCTCTCCCTCTCTCTGATGACTATTAAATAAATGACCCCATTAGCCCCATTTAAAAGGAAGTTATCTGAATGGAGCTCATTTAAAAGTCCTTTCAATATGAAGAGCTTAGAGATCTCCAGAGGCTTCTGATTTGAAACACCTTTCCTTGGAATCCAGCTCCATTTCCTGCAGTAACTTCCTTTGGCTCTGGAGATAAACATTTAAAAATTAGTGGAATTTGCTTTGAAGTTGGATTTTCCTTTTTTTGGGCTTTGTGTTCTTCTTCATAGACAAAATTTTGTAGATGAACAGTCTCTTAGAATCTGTCCCTGTCTAGTTGTACTGTTCCTGTTTGGCGGGTTTTCTCTACTTTTTTCATTTATTGTTTATTTCCTTCCTAAGAAATAACCATTTTCTTGAACCATAAGTCAAGTCATTTTACATTTGGTAACAGACCCAAATAATTAGGTCCTTGGTAATAAAAATTGTAACAGGGACAAAAGGAGACTGTCTTTGCTTAAAAAAAAAAAAAGTGACTGTTTATCTAGACTTAAACACCATTCACTCTGGGATACTGAAATCAGGAGAAAGCTTGTCATCTCTGCCTTTATTTCTGTATAACTTGAGCTCTGTATAACTCAAAAATTTGTGACCCTGCTCAGTTCTGCACATAGTACTCAGTGTTCATGTAAAAGCTTGCAATGCAAGGTCTGTCAGCCCCAAAAGTACCCCACCTATTTCCTCCCCCTTGAAGACAGGCATCCTGCTTAAGTCCCTCAGGTAATAGAAACAGGGAGGGAGGGAGGGAGGGAGTAAAGAGAGAAAGAGACAGACAGGCAGGTGGACAGACAGGGAAATAGACAGAAACACATCCTAAGCAGCAAATGGAAAATGTCCCCACGGAATCATGAAGACTACTCTGGAGCTATATCCCAGACACAGACACAAAACTGAAGGGACAATCAATCAGACTACAGCTTAGTGAGACCAAGATGACTTATTGATGCACTTGGACTGGGTTTGTGGCTCAGTGGTAGGGCATTTACCTAGCTCATGTGCATGTGGGGCACTGGATTCCTTCCCCAGCAACACATAAAAGTAAATAAACAAAATAAAGCTATTGGGTCGATCTGCAAATAAGAATGCTTTTAAAAAATGAAAAATGGATGAATCAATTATGATAAAGAGATAAAACTGTCTTTCCTTAACAGCTCATGAAATAGGCAAAAAAAAAATGTAGCGAAAACAAAGGGCAGAGGAACTACATGGTGAACAACCTTCACCTAATGGACATCCTCACAACACTGTTCACCATGACTACAAAATATGCATTCTATGGTCTGGGGATATAGCTCAGTGCATGAAGTGCTTGCCTGTGAAGCACAAGGCCCTAGGTTCAATCATCAGGATCCCCTGCAAAAAAACAAACAAACAAACAAACAAAAAGAATATACATTCTTTGTGAACAAATATGAAATGTTTATCAAACTTAACCATAAAAGGGAACTTAAAGCAAACCTCAACAATATTGAAAATAGGAAATTATGTCACATCTCTTCTCTGAACACCATGAAAGTAAGCTAGAGTTCAGGCACAGTGGTATCTGCCTCTCTTGGGAGACTGGGGCAAACAAAAGGTTCCCAAGTTCAAAGCCAGCTTTAGAAATTTAGTGAGACCCTTGGCAACTGAACAAGACACTGTCTCAAAATTAATAATAATAATTATAATAAGAGAATAAAATCAAATAAAAATGGCTAGGTTTGGAAATGAGTGATTAAGCACCACTGGGTTCCATCCCTGGCACTAAAAAAGAAAACAGAAAGAAAGAAAAGTACAAATCAATAATTAAAACACAATCAATATTGTAATGAATCCCACGGAAACCACACTGGACATGAAAATCTCATAAGGGAGTTTATTAAGGAAACAGAGTGTCTCCCTGCAGGGTAAGAGAGAAAATGAGAGGAAAAGAGAAAGGAAAGAAAAAGGGTGTGTGCTAGAGGGGGTGGAAAGCAAGAAGAAAGAAAGTGAGTCAGTGGGAGAGAAAGCAAGAGAGAAAAGATGGCAGAGTAGCTACCGTGAAGCTGTTGAATTCTGCCGGGCTAACAGGGGACCAATAACAGAGAAGGATACTTGCAAACTGACTGATGAACCAATAGCTAGCTAGGATGTTCACAGATTGACAAGTGGTTGGGAGGTGGGGATAATGACTGCACCAGAAAGGTCAGGGGAGCAGTTTTGTACATTACAAGTATTGGCAAACATTTGGAGATGAAGTACATTTTAAACTAACACATGATCCAAGTACAGTGGAACACATCTCTTCTCCCAGTCTCTCCAGAGGCTGAGGCCAGAGGATTCCAAGTTCAAGGCCAGCCTGGGTAACCTGGAAAACCTAAAATCCCAACATTAAAAAAAAATGTGAATGTAGCTCAGTCTTTGAGTACCCATAGTGCACATCCACCCCAAACATAATAAAATAAAATAACACGAGTAAAAGAAAACTCATAATGAAAATTTGACTTTTTTTTAAAGATGGACAGAATTTTGAACTGAACATTGAATGGCTGAATGAAAATGAAAAGAAATAGTTTTTGAAGGAAGTACATAAAACTATGACAAGGTGAAAGTATCAGAGCCCCAGAGTTCCAAAAAGAAGTTTGAAGGGATAAAGGAAGCAACTCTTCATTTCATGAAGTAAAAAAAAAAATACACAAAAATTAAACAAAGAAAATATGAACTCGTAAATTCACATAGCTAAGGAAGAAATATCAACATCTATCTTCCAAAAATCCTTGAACACACGGGACTGTGGGTGGGCATAGGAAAATGGTAGAGTGGTGGTCAAGGAGGGATGGAAAATCCCACAAAATGTCCATTTCATTAACCCTTTAGACAGGTAAAGCAGGTACATGTGTTATTCCTCTTTTAAGCCAATTTGAGATTCTGGAGCCACTCCAGGTCTCTGCCACTTTTTTGGAAAGGAAAATTTGCACTGTGCAAGCCTGTGGTTCCAGTTAGCAGGGAGGGGAAGTAAGGTACACAGAAAAAAAGCCAGGTTGGATTAGGACATTGTAGGTTGTGATTTGCATAAGAATGGAAATCCCTAAGTCTCTCCTGGTACCCATTCAGAAAGGAAACTCTTGGCCCTCCCTTCTGTTTACAGCTGTCAACCTGCGGTGAAGTAAAAGATGCTTTACTCTCATAGTACTGCATGGCTTCTGTGCGGCAAAGTCCACCATGGTCGATTGTACATGTTTCAAATGTTGGTTTGTAACTCTGCATTTATAATGATGCGCTGGCTAAAACCTGAAAGAAAAAGTTAATTTGAAGATCCCTTGTTTCAGAGCATTTGTCAAATTTGTTCACAAGCTTTTAATCTCTGCCTCCTAATACTCCTCAATTATTTGATTGCTTTTCCTCCTTCTCCTGGCTCCTGTGAACCAGATCACAAAGATGGAAAAGACATCCTCAGTACCCTACTATTTATAAAAATATTTTCCACACACACTTTTTTGAAATGGTTTTAAATACATAAATATAAATATACATAAATATAGGTGTTGTTAAATGCCCCACAGCTAGACAAAAATCAAAACTCTCTTTCTGGCCAACATTCCTTCATTCCATTCTGTAGAAGTGACCACTGCTAACATCTTGTTCATACGAGAGTTTTTGGTCTGTACTTGGCATACAGAATTTCTATGAATGGGGAAATGCTCATGCATGCATAGATACATTGGCATTCTTAATTGTCTTCTTCTTCTTATCATTTTTATTATACCAAGAATTAAAACCAGGGGTACTTAACCACTGAGAAACATCCCCAACCCTTTTTATTTATTTATTTTTTTTTTAGACAAAATCTTGCTAAGTTGCTGAGGCCAGCCTTGAATTTACAATCCTCCTACCTCAGTTGCACAAGTTGCTGGAATCACATACATACACAGAAATTACTGTGCCCAGCAATTTATTATTTTTAAGATCCCAAATTGGAAACACAGAGTAGTCATTATATTCTTCACATAACATGATGCATGCTTTTTAATTTTTTCACTAAGCTAATATTTAAAGTAAAATTCACTCTTCTATTGTGAATTTCTGAGTCTTGAAAAGGACTGACAGTTGTGTAACCATCCCCATAACCAAGATGTATAACAATTTCATAATGCCAAAAAACTCCCCTGTGCCTTTTGCAGTATATCACTATGCTTCTTGAATGGTGAAATTTTGTTGATGTGGTTCCATAAGACTTTTTAAAAATGTTTTTGTAAGCTTGCGGATACAGTAAGCAGCCAAATAAAATATGACAGGAAGCGGCCAAAGCAAGTTTTATTGGAACTTGGCTCTTAGGAAAAATTTCCAGCCCCCTGGGTTAGAGGTCAGGGTAGGGAGCCAGAGAAAATTGCATGTGGCCCCAACTGCCCAGGGTCTTTATAGACCAGAGAAAGCAGGGGTCCTGCTGAGTAACAGGTTAAGGTAAAGTTAGTGGAGTTTTCCTGCCAGTTTGATTGGTCACCATGTGGCGCGCTACCCTTTGCCTCATTTGCTCTGCTTTCTGTCATATAGTCACCCAAATTCAGACCTAACATCTCTACATGTTTGGTGATATAGGGTGCCAGAGTCCATCTGTCTACTAATACATGGTAGGGGGCGTCATGATGAAAGAAAGGTTTGGGTTCTACATTGGTGGGGAGGTGGTTATAAGAGTGTAGGAGCATCAGGTTGTATGTCACTCTGGCAACATGATTCATGCGGTTCTGGGCAAACCTGAGAAGACAGGGAGCAATCATTAGCAGAAATCCTATGACAAATAGGGGAGTAAGAATAGGGGTCATCCAGGTGACAAAAGTGGAATTCAGCCATCCTGTCCAGGGGTCATTTGTTTCTTCTTGATTCAGCCTTTCATTTAGATATCTGAGAATTTTGATGTTTCTTTCCACTAGACCAGTTTTATTGATACAGCAACATTCTTCTCTTAGGAAGAGGCATGTTCCCCCTTTGTCTGCTGACAGATCTAGTGCCTGACGTTTCTGCAAGGAAACTTGAGCAATAAATGTTATTCATCTTTGCAGGATGTCAGGGGGGCAGCAGATGCCTCTCCTGCCTTCTGGAGCTGCTATTCTAGCTTTTGGTTGGCAGTGACTGCATAAACAAGTCCTCTTGTTGGTATAACCTCTGTTTAGTAGATATCTCTATATTTCTGTGACATAGGGCTAGATAATCCCACTAGCAATCAGATTAAGCCTACCTATGTAACTTAGGAGGATCTGTAGGCCTTAAACTGACTTAAAACTCCTGATTCTGGAAATTTATCTTGATAGTTAGCAGGTACTTCTGCCTAAGAATCTGTCTCTTGTAGCTTCCAGTCTTTATTTATTCTATGGGGGTTAACACAAGTGTACATCTTAATTTGCATTTAACTATTGTATCTTTTGAATGTCCAAGAATGGCTTTATTTCTATTTAAAGTGTTTTACTAGGTGTTTAAGATCAAGCTGGTCAAATTGACCTTTTCCTCTCTGTTAAGAGTCTGCTGAGTTCCCACAGGGGTCATTTTTAGAAAATGCAAGAACATTTCTTAGCTCCATTAGTGCTTCCCTTGAAGCATCAGGGATGTCTCCCTTTCACAATGACCTTCCTCTCTAACAGGTGCACTGATTGGCTTTTCATCCTCCAGTAGTATCATCAAGCTCCCTGTTTGGGAGGTTTTGTGGCCCAGAGTTGCAAAGCTCCTTATAGAAGTTCTCTTGTTCCCTGGATTCAGGCTGACTTTCAGGAGAAGAGCCAAATACTGGTGTTCTTGGCCTCTGTATTTGATCTCAATTTCAAAATTTGATCTTAAACATCCACCATGTAAGACTCATAGTCATAAAGTAAGAGTACTGGACTTTAATTTCAATGTCCATGACTTCACAGTTATTCAACCCCTTTTATCTAATTGGAATTTACAATATCTGTCCTATTGGTGATGCCTTACTGCTTCAAGTTGTTCTTGAAGCAGTACTTTTGCAAAAAATTAATCAGGCAAAAGTTATAGAGTTTACAAGGAAAATACAAAAAGGAATCACCAACAGTAAAACATTCAGTTTGTGCAATAGCTACCTTGAATTTTGGCTGAGTTATTCATTTTATCCCCTGTTTGAGATCAGAGTAATCTTTACAACAATCATCAAACTTTGAACACAACTTTAAATGATTTAAAGTCTGGCTTACTTTGGAGCCATTCTAAAATGCAGCAGGTGGAGTCAGAGCCTTATCTCACATAAGGCGGAGCTCTTTACAAATTTTAGGTAAAGTATTCTAATTCTGAAGCTAATTTTTCCTCTTTTGTTATGATTAGCGTGACCAAATTCTGAAGCTCAGTGAGGGGCAAAGGAAGATTAGACAATAAATATTTATAAACACAGATTTTGAAGATTATACTGAGATCAGATGGCGTTCTGTTCTCTGATGGAAATGCAGATCTAAAGAGTTACATCAGCAGTCTTTATTTATATATGCCTTATTATCAGGTTAAAGACTATGTAAGCATTATTCTTTGTTTTCAGAAAAGTTACAGACTAGGACACCTATGTAACTTTTTCAAAGCTTCAAAGTGCAATGTAAGCTCTGTGTAGCTCTCAAAAAGTCCACTGTCCAAAGTTACTGTAAGCCGGGCAGGAACCAGAGAACAGAGCTGAGGAAACACTGGTTTTCTTTTCTTTTTTTAAATTATTTTTTTAATGTATACAAATGGGATACATCTTTTTTCTCAGTTCGTACATGAAGTAGAGGCATACCATTTGTGTAATCATACATTTACCTATGGTACTTGTTTTTGATTCATTCTGTTATCCTTTCCTCTTCCCCCACGCCTCCCACCCCTTTTGTTCCTCTATATAGTCCTTCCTTCCTCCATTCTTGGCCCCCTTCCACCCCTCTACATGTGTCATCATCCATTTATTAGTGAGATCATTCTTCCTTTGTTTTTTAGACATAGGCTTATCTCACGTATCATGACATTCTCCAGTTTCATCCATTTGCCTGCAAATGCCATAATTTTATTATCCTTTATGGCTGAGTAATAGTCCATTGTGTGTGTGTGTGTGTGTGTGTGTGTGTGTGTGTGCGTGTATCATGGTTTCTTTATCCATTCACTAATTGAAGGACATGTAGGTTAGTTCCACAAACTGGTCATTGTTAATTGAGCAGCTGTGAACACTGTTGTGGCTGCATCTCTGTAGTATGCTGAATTTAAGTCTTTTGGGTATAGGCCAAGGAGAGGGATAGCTGGGTCAAATGGTGGGTACATTCCAAGTTTTCTAAGGAATCTCCACACTGCTTTCCAGAGTGGTGACACTAATTTTTAGCCTCATCAGCAATGTATGAGTGTACCTTTTTCCCCACATCCTCTCCAACACATATTGTTGCTAGTATTCTTGATAATCACCATTCTAATTGGGGTGAGATGGAATCTTAGGGTAGTTTTAATTTGCATTTCTCTTATTACTAGAGATGTTGAACATTTTTTATATAGTTGTTGATTGATTGTAGATCTTCTCTGAAGTGTCTGTTCATATCCTTAGCCCATTTGTTCATTGGGTTATTTATATTCTTGGTGTAGAGTTTTTTGAGTTCTATATATTTTCTGGAAATTAGGGCTCTATCTGAACTATGAGTGGCAAAGATTTTCTCCCACTCTGTAGGCTCTCTCTTCGCATTGCTGATGGTTTCCTTTGCTGAGAGAAAGCTTTTTAGTTTGAATCTATACCAGTTATTGATTCTTGCTTTTATTTCTTGTGCTATGGGAGTCCCGTTAAGGAAGCCTGATCCTAAGCCAACATGTTGAAGATTTGGACCTACTTTTTCTTCTATAAGATGAAGGGTCTCTAGTCTGATTTCAAGGTTCTTGATTTATTTTGAGTTGATTTTTGAGCAGAGTGAGATAGGGGTTTAGTTTCATTCTGTTGCATATGGATTTCCAGTTTTCCCAGAAGCATTTGTTGAAGATGCTATCTTTTCTCGATTGCATACTTTTGGAACCTTTGTCTAGTATGAGAAAATTGTATTTATTTGGGTTTGTGTCCGTGTCCTCTATTCTGTATCATTGATCTACCTGTCTATTTGGTGCCCACACCATGCTGTTTTTGTAACTATTGCTTGGTAGTATAGTTGAAGTTCTGGTGTTGCGATACCCCCTGTTTCATTCTTCCTGCTAAGAATTGCTTTAGTTATTCTGGGTTTTTTATTCTTCCAGATGAATTTCATGAAAGCTTACTCTATTTCTGTAAGGTACATCATTGGGATTTTAATTGGAATTGCATTGAATCTGTATAGCACTTTTGATAGTATGGCCATTTTGACAATATTAGTTCTAAGTCTATCCAAGAACATGGGAGATCTTTCCATCTTCTAAGGTTTTTTTCACTTTCCTTTTTCAGTGTTCTGTAGTTCTCATTGTGAGGTCTTCACCTCTTTTTTTAAATTGATTGGCAAGTATTTTATTTTTTTGAAGCTATTGTGAATGGGGTAGTTTTCCTAACTTCTCTTTCTGAAGATTCATTATAAAAATATATTGGATTTATGAGCATTGATCTTACATTCTCCTACTTTACTGAATTCAGTTATGAGTTCTAAAAGTTTTCTGGTGGAATTTCCTAATTCCTCTAAATATACAATTATGTCATCAGCAAATAGAGATAGTTTGAGTCTTCTTTTCATATTTGTAACCCTTTAATTTCCTTGGTCTGTCTAATTGCTCTGGCTAGAGTTTCGAGGACAATATTCAATAGAAGTGGTGAAGGAGTGTATCCCTGCCTAGTTCCAGTTTTTAGGGGAATACTTTCAGTTTTTCACCATTTTGGATGATATTGGCCATGGTCTTAGCATAGATGACCTTTACAATGTTAAGGAATGTTCCCACTATTCCTATTTTTTCCAGTGTTTTGAGCCTGAAGGGATGCTGTATTTTATCAAATGCTTTTTCTGTATCTATCAAAATAATCATGTGATTCTTGACTTTAAATCTATTAATATGGCGATACATTTATTGATTTCTGAATATTGAACCAACCTTGCGTCCCTGGGATAAAACCCACATGATCCTGGTGGACTATCTTTATAATATATTTTTGTTTGCGATTTGCTAAAATTGTGTTGAGCATTTTTGCTTCAAAGTTCATTAGGGATATTTGTCTAAAATTTTCTTTCCTGGATGTGTCTCGTCTGGTTTAGGTATCAGGGTGATATTGGCTTCATAGAAATTGTTTGGGAGTGTTCCCTCTTCTCCTATTTCATGAAATACTTTGAGAGGTATTGGAATGAGCTCTTCTTTAAAGGTTTTGTAGAACTCGACTGAGAACCCATCTGGTCCCGGATTTTTCTTTATTGGTATGCTTTTGATGACCTCTTTTATTTCATTTCTTGAAATTGATCTATTTAAATTGGGTATGTCCTCCTAGTTCGGTTTAGGTAATTCATATGTCTCTAGAAACCTGTTGATGTCTCTGAGATTTTCTATTTTGTCCGAGTATGTATTTTCAAAATTATTTCTAATTATGTTTTGTATTTCACTCGTGTCTGTAGTGATATTTCCTTGTTCATTCCAAATTTTAGTAATTTGATATTTCTCTCTCCTTCTCTTTGTTAGTGTGGCTAAGGGTTCATTGATTTTGTTTATTTTTTCAAAGAACCAAATATTTATTTTGTCAAAATTTTTCAATTTTTTTCTTTTGTTTCAATTTCATTGATTTCAGCTCAGATTTTAACTATTTTCTATCTTCTACTACATTGAGGTTACTCTGTTCTTCTTTATCTAGGGCTTTGAGCTGTAGCGTTAGGTCATTTATTTGTTGATTTTTTCTTCTTTTACTGAATGCACTCCATGAAATAAATTTTCCTCTCAGTACTGCTTTCATACTTTCCCAGAGATGTTGATATGATGTTTCTTTGTTCTCATTTACCTCTATGATTTTTTAAATTTCCTTTTTAATATCTTCTGTTACTCATTTATCATACCATAGTTTATTATTTATTCTCCAGGTGTTGCAGTAATTTCTGTTTCTACACTCTCATTTATTTCTAATTTCAATTGAATATAAACTGATAGAATACAAGTTAGTATCTCTATCTTCTTGTATTTGCTAACATTAGCTTTGTGGCATAAAATATGGTCTATTTTAGAGTAGGTTTCATGTGCTGTTGAGAAGGAAGTGTATTCACTCTTTGTTGGATGGTTTATTCTATAAATATGCATTAAGTCTAAAATATTGATTGTGTCTTTGATATCTATGGTTTCTTTGTCAATATTTGTTTGGAGGATCTGTCCAGTGGTGAGAGAGGTGTGCTAAAATCTCCTAGTAATTTTTGTGTTGTTTTCTATTCAATTTCTGGCATTGAGAAGGATTTGTTTGATGTATATGAATGAGCCAGTGTTTGGGGCATAGATATTTATGATTGTTATGTCTTGCTGATTTATGCTTTCCTTAAGCAGTATGAAATGTCCTTCTTTTTCCCTTCTGACTAACTTTGGATTGATGTCCACATTATCTGACATGAGGATGGATACTCCGGCTTTTTTGCTGTGTCCATGTGCATGGTATGTTTTTCCCCATCCTTTCACCTTTAGTCTGTGGGTATCTCTTTCTAAGACATGAGTTTCTTGCAGGCAGCAAATTGTTGGATCTTTCTTTTTAATCCAATCTGCCAGTCTATGTCTTTTGATTGATGAGTTCAGGTCATTAACATTCATGATTATTATTGAGATATGATTTGTATTCCGGGTTATTTGGCTAATTTTTTTTGACAAGACTTGGTTTCTCCTTTATTTGTCTGATCCTTTAGGGTAGTTCCTCCCTTTGCTGATTTACATCATTGTTTTTCATCTCTTCCTCATGGAACATTTTGCTGAGTATGTTCTGTAATGCCAGCTTTCTTTTTGTAAATTTCTTTAGCTTTTGTTTATCATGGAAGGATTTTATTTCATCATCAAATCTGAATGTAAGTATTGTTGGCTATAACATTCTTGGTTGGCATCCATTTTCTTTCAGGGCTTGAAAAATATTGTTCCAGGCCCTTCTAGCTTTTAGGGTCTGGATTGAAAAATCTGTTGATATCTGTATTGGTTTCCCCTGAATGTAATTTGATTCTTTTCTCTCACAGCCTTTCAAATTCTGTCTTTATTTTGTATGTTAGGTATTTTCATTATAATGTGTCTTGGTGTGTGTCCATTGTAATTTTGTGTATTTGGAGACCTATAACCCTCTTGTACTTCATTATCCATTTCATTCTTCAGGATTGGAAAATTTTCTGATATTATTTCATTGAATAGATTGTTCATTCCTTTGGTTTGTTTCTCTCAGCCTTCCTTAATCCTGATAATTCTTCAATTTGGCCTTTTCATGATATCCCATAGTTCTCGTAGATTCTGTTCATCATTTCTTACCATCTTCTCTGTTTGGTCAACTTTGTTTTCAATATTAAATATTTTTTCTTTGATATCTGAGGTTCTGTCTTCCAGGCGTTCTATCCTATTGTTTATGCTTTCTATGGTGTTTTTAATTCGGTTTATTATTTCTTTCATTTCAAGGATTTCTGTTTTGTTGTTTTTCAATACCTCTAACTCTTTATTGAAATGATCTTTTGCTTTCTGTATTTCCTCTTTTAACTGTCAATTGGTGTGATCATTCAATGCCTGCATTTGCTCTTTCATCTCCTTGTTTGTTTCCCTGATCATTTTCATTATGTACATTCTGAACTCCCTTTCTGACATTTCTTCTGCCATGCTGTCATTGGATTTTTTGTTATATCATCTAGGTTTGTTTGGGACATTTTCTTCCCTTGTTTTCTCATATTGTTCAGGTATCTACCCCTCTAGTAGTGAAAATATGGTGTATTACAGATTTCTTCTATTGACTAATATTGTCTCTGTAGATTCCTAATAACTCACCTCTTAGCCTTCAGTAGCCCGAAGTCTTGGAGGAACTTGATAATGTGGTGCTCCACTAGGAAGCTGGCCTTCTAGGGGTAATAGCCTTCGGGTGGGGTATATTCCCTATCAGTGGGCAGAGGCACCTCCACTTCTTGATTGATGGTCAGTCAAAGGGGGACTACACTGCAGACTGATTCACGTCTGATCTGGGCCTGTTTCTCTGGTTCTAGTGCCCTGGTGGGAATGTCTCACACAGTGAGGAAGACACACTCATTGGGGACATGTTGCTGTCCAGTTCTTCTCTGAGAATTTTCCTTCAGTCCAGAACTACCACTTGGACTGGGAAGCCCTCCTCTGCGATGTTCCCAGGGGTTCTGACCGACAGCCTGGGCTGGGGAGCCTGGCCCTATGAGGGAGTCGCTCTCTGAGTGACCCTCCTCTGCTGCGTTCCCTGGGGACTGAAGCTACTGCCTGGGCCTCTGACCCTCACTCTGCATTGAAACCTCATGCTGTGCAGCCCTCCTCTGCAATGCTCCCAGTTGACTGGGTTCTCCACTCCAGCAGGAAAGTCTTACTGGTCCACTCTACTCCATGAAGTTCCCTGCATTTGGGGAACATTGCCCCATTCAGGGAGCCTGACCAGTGGGAGAGACTCACCCAGTGTCTCTGAGTTCGTCCTGAGTCCTTCAATACCTCCTCTTCTTGACTCCTGGGTCTTGTCAAAGTTCCTCTAGCCTCCTGTAGGTGTCTCAGGAAGGGAGCTGCACTTCGAATGATGATGGCCATGTCCTCAGGAATAATTCAAAATGCCTGCACTAGCCTATAAAGGAGCCTCTGGGTAGCTCCATGATGCAGGCGGGCTTGCTTGTCTGCTGACTTACTTCACGATGGCTACAGACCTTGGCGTGGTGGTCAGGTGGGGTTGCTCAGTGATGGCAACTGTCTTTGATCTGGTAGTTGGGCGATTTGGCTACCCACTGGCTAGCTCCGAAAGGTAGGCAGCCTGACTCACCCACCAGCTCCCTCTGGGACTGCAAACTTATAGTGAATGCAGCATCCTTGTTGCAGGGGACTGGTGGGGTCACACAGTGATGACGTCTGTCTCTGGCCTGATGGCTGGGCAGGCTGACTGCCCACAGCCTAGCCCCACAAGGTACGCATGTTGACTCACCCACCAACTTGCTCCATGACTGCGACCAACCAGGGATTGAAACACTGGTTTTCTAGAAAAAGAATTCCTTCCTGCCCAAAAGCTGCATGCCTAAGAGCAATGTCAGAGCTGATAGGACTCCTGCATAGAGTCTCTCCAGGGAGGGTACTACCACAGCAATTTGGAATCTTGTACCCCTGCACAGGAACACTCCCTGGCACCTGGCATGCCACAGCCATGAGGTCATCAGAGACCCCAATATCAGTCACTGTTGTCCCATTTTTTGCTATTGTGCATCACACTTTCTTAATGTCATTTTAAGAAGTTTATAAACAATAAACTTAACAAAGAAAATGTGAAGAGCAAATTAGTGTTTTTAAAGGAATCCTTGTCATTTTAACATATAGATTAAACTTTGGTTTTTCAGTACATTTGTATTTGACCTTAGTAAAACCTTAAATGGCTTTAACTGATTGTCTCATGTACATAAAACCAACTTAGTTACATGCAAACTTGTTGAAATTTGCCCTTTACTTACACACAGACTTTCTTACCCAGAAGCATTTTCTTTTCCCTTCTACTGAATATATTGTCATACTAGAATCTTTATTTTCCTTTCCTATCAGGTGACCCCTTTGTGGTGAGAAATCCATGATCCTTCCAAATAGGTGAATGTGAGTGAGCAATCTAGAAGGCATATTTGGAATCTGTGTAGATGTTAACTTGTTTACCTTTGGATGGAATTAGAGCCCTAATCAGAGCAAAAAGTTCAGCCTTTTGGGGAGTGGTCCCTTCGGGAATGCAATTGGCTTCCAGAACTGAGGCAGTGGTGACCACTGCATAAGCAGCTCTACAGTGTTCATCAGGACCCAGAACAGGAATGCCATCTACAAAAATGGTTAGATCAGTTGAGGGGAGTGGGTAATTGAAGAGGTCTTCATTAGGTGAACATAGGGCCTCCAGCACCTATGGGAATGGAAGGGATTTATGACTTAAAAGGTCCTGTAGTCAATGGGTGGAAAACACAGCTATTGTTTGGAGTAGGGTGAGTTTTAGAACTTTCTTAGTTACCTCAATTGCTGAATTCAATGTTTGGAGACATGGCAGCCACCCACAAATGGCAGAATCAAGCTGCTTGGCGAGATATGCCACCAGTCTGTAGGAAGGTCCAGTTGGTTGCTCAAGGAGGCCAGTGGTAACACCCTGTAAATTAATTAGATGTTTCCAAGAAACACATTAGAGTAATCCCACATATGTCAAATCCTTATTTTACTGTAAAAGCCAAGATATCAGATAGGTATATTGAACAGCATTGGTTGCCTCGTTTCTGTTGGAGACAAGTTCTAGAAACAAATGATTAATATCAATTAACATTTTGAAACTTGACCATCTGGAGAAATGTGAGATAAGTCTTGATATGTACATAATTTTTGGACACAAAATAGACAACACAATATACATATAACACAAAAACTAAGGCCTTGTACTCAAAAACGAGTTCAATAAAAATAGGACAGATCAAATTATCAATGTTATGAGCTCAAAAATATAGAATTGAGGAAAAAAATACAAGAGTCCTGGAAAAGTGATATGGCTGTTAATTATTACTTTGTTGATTTTCTGGTTAAAAACTTTCTTTTTTTTTTTTTTTTTTTTGCACCTGTGGGGAGAGTCATGTCCATTAGGTATACTTGGTTGGGAAGATCTTGTGGTGCCTCTTGGATGCAGGGTCATTAGTCTGGGGTGAGAGTGGAAGAAAGTCCTAGTAAGTGAGAGTATAAGTCTCAGAAAGATATCTAAATTCCTTAATATAAGTAGAGGAGTCAACAAAGACCCTAAATATTTCTCAATCTGGGAAAAATCCTGGATTGAGAATGGAACTTGGATTCACAGAACATTCTCTGCACCAGGCACCTCAGGAAGAAAAAGAAGTTCTGGGTTAGGTGGTGGGAAGGTCTGAGGAGATCTTGAGCTAACAGGGGAGCAGGGAACACAGTGGGTGGAGGGATGTTCTGGAGGAAAAGGAGGGGAGGTGGGAGGACCCTGGGAAGGAAGAAAAGGAGGAGCTGCATCAGCAGAATGATGTAGCAGTGTGCAGGAGGAGGACAGGAAGAGGAGGCAGAATTCTGGTGGAGCATGGAGGGAGTGGGGTTTGGGACCACACCCAGAGAGAAGAACATGGGTGTTGGAACAGGTAGAATAAGGGGTGGGGCGAGCACCAAATTCAAAAATGAAAAACTTGAGAATGGTCTTGAGTGTCATTTGATGGTCATCTTGAGATTAAAACATACTGAGGCCAGGACACTGTCAGAAAAAAAAAAAAAAAAAAAAAAAAAAAAAAAAAACAACAACTAACCGCTTATGGCTTAAATCCTTGAGGGTCCCAGTTTAGTGAAATTATGGTACAGACAGCTCAAAGGAGTTTTGGGGTCCATGGAGCTACTGGTATTTTCCATTAGCTGTCCCACTTTACTGAGATAGATGTACAGAAGCTGAAAAAGGCATCCAAATTTTAGCTTGTGTACATCAGATAAACAGCAGATGGGCCAAAAGCCAAAATGTCTTTTGACTTTTGGGTGTCCAGAATGGAATAAACAGGAGGCTAACTGGAGGTCAGGATGTTTCTCCAGTGACCAGAGCCCAAACAGGATGGGTGAGGGAGGGATTCTGTGGCATTTGCAATGGAAAGACCCCATGCAGATCAGATGGTAAAGAATGGAAAAACAAATGGGAAAAACCCCAGGGAACTTAATCCATTTGATGCTGGATAAAGGGAAACAGGATACATCGGAACAAAGCAGAGCTGTGCAGAACAGAACAGAATCTCCTGGTTCTTCTGAGGGAGGGTTCCGAAGCTGGCAGGTCACGCACCCTGCCTTGCCTCAAGGTCATGTGCCTTGACTCATGGTCACGCCCCCTGCCTTGCTCATGCTGAGCTAAGATGGCGCCTGCCGGATGCTGGCAGGGCATGCCTCTACCTGTTTACAAACCTGTCAGACTATACCAGGTGCATCAGACTAGATTGCATGGTGCTTCATGATTAGCCAACTACACTTCTTTATTCAAGTTCTGGCGCAAGATTAGTCTTGCCTTTGAAGCTTTCCTCTGATTGGTTTTTGTACTTTATATTAACTATGTTTATTCTCCTAATAAATGAGACTTGATCAGGTTTTTGTCTTGTCTCCATTTCCTGTGTCTCTTGTCTCTCTCAATCCCCTCTCCCCCCTCCAGGTTTCCGTTGAAGTCCTGCGGGTCGGGACAATTGGTGCCCAATGTTGGGCAAAGACTGCAGATCAGATTTACAAAAACTCTTGAGGCCAAAATACCTGGTCTCTGCCCTAGGTGCAAGAGAGGAAAACATTGGGCTAATGAATGCAAGTCCAAAAGAGACAATCAGGGAAATACACTTCTGTCATATCAGGGAAATGGGAGGAGGAGACCACCTCAGGCCCCGAAACAAGCATATGGGGCAATCAGTTTCATTCCAGCCAACAGCATCAACAACAATCCATTTCAGACCTCAGTAGAGCAATACCAGGTAGCGCAGGATTGGACCTCAGTTCCACCTCCGATGTCATATTAACTCCTGACATGGGCCCTCAAGCCTTGAATACTGAAATTTTTGGCCCATTGCCCTCAGGTTATTTTGGCTTAATTTTAGGAAGAAGTAGTTCTACCATGAAAGGTTTACAAGTACTCCCAGGAGATGTAGATAAAGATTTCTTGGGAGAAATTAAGATCATGGCTAAAACAAATAACATTATTACTGTTACTCAGGGAGAAAGAATAGCACAGCTGATACTGTTACCATTAGTTCCAACCAAACACCCAGTTCAATATCCTAGTAGAGGAAATGGAGATTTTGGATCCTCTAATGTGTATTGGGTACAACACATAACTGATCAAAAACCTTCTTTGACCTTATGGCTACATGGCAAGTCCTTTACAGGTCTAATAGATACAGGAGCAGATATGACCATAATTAAACAAGAGGATTGGCCTTCTTCTTGGCCTACCACAGAAACTATGACTAATCTTAGGGGTATTGGTCAAAGTAGAAATCCAAAGCAGAGTTCTTAATAACTCACTGAGAGAGACAAAGAAAACAACACAGGTCCCATTAAGCCTTATATCATACCTCATTTGCCTGTTAATTTGTGGGGAAGAGACCTATTATCTCAGATGAAAGTAATCATGTGCAGCCCCAATGAAACGGTTGCTGCCCAAATGCTATCTCAGTGATATACACCAGGAAAAGGGCTAGGAAAGGCCAAAAATGATATTTTACAACCCATCCCCAATGTAGGACAGATTGACAGAAAAGGCTTGGGAAATTCTTGATTTCGGCCATTGACATGCCTGCACCCCAACTGTGTGCAGATCCAATAACTTGGAAATCAGATGAACCAGTTTGGGTTGATCAATGGCCGCTAACTTCTGAAAAACTTGAAGCTACTCGAATGTTAGTGCAGGAACAGCTAACAGCCGGACATATCATACAGAGTAATTCTCCTTGGAATACTCCTATATTTGTAATTAAGAAAAAATCTGGTAAATGGAGATTATTACAGGACTTAAGGGCTGTCAAAGTCACTATGGTGATCATGGGAGCCCTACAACCAGGGCTGCCATCTCCTGTAGCCATCCCTCAAGGATATTTTAAGGTAATTATTGACCTCAAAGACTGTTTTTTTACTATCCCTCTACATGTAGATGATCAAAAAAGATTCGCTTTTAGTTTACCATCAATAAATTTTAGAGTACCTATGAAAAGATATCAGTGGAAAGTATTGCCACAAGGAATGGCTAATAGTCCAACCTTATGCCAAAAATTTGTTGCTCATGCCTTACAGCCTATTAGAGATTCTTGGAAACAAATGTATATTATTCATTATATGGGTGATATACTCATAGCAGGACAATCAGGAGAAGAGGTATTACTATGTCTCACACAACTTAAACAGCAGCTGACTGCAGTAGGACTACAAATTGCTCCAGAAAATGTTCAGCTACAAGACCCTTATACTTACCTAGGTTTCCTGCTCAATAGGCCTAGGAATATTAATCAAAAGGCAATAATCAGGAGAGATAGTTTAAATACACTTAATGACTTCCAGAAGCTTCTAGGTGGTATAAATTGGCTTCGACCATATCTTAAATTAACCACAGGGGAGTTAAAACCATTGTTTGAGATATTAAAAGGAGACCCTAATCCATAATCATCCAGGACTATATCTCCTGATGCATTAGCTGCTCTTAAAAAGGTGGAGGATGCTATTGCAGGTCAATTTGTTACCAATATTCATTATTCTGGTCCCTTAACGCTCATTATATTTAATACTTCCATCACTCCAACGGGTCTTTTCTGGTAAGATAATCCTATTATGTGGATTCATCTTCATTCCTCACCCAAAAAAGTGCTATTGCCTTATTCAGTAGCTGATCTGATTATCATGGGGAGAGAAGATTCTAGAAAATATTTTGGAATAGAGCCATATAAGATTATTCAACCCTACACACAATCTCAGGTCAATTGGCTGTTACAAAATACTGACACCTGGCCTATAGCTTGTGCCTCATACACAGGTGATATACATAATCATTATCCACCAAATAAATTGGTTCAGTTTTGCAAACTACATCCTTTTGTGTTCCCTCGTATTATTAGAAGGGAGCCCTTACACAATGCTCTTGTTGTCTTTACTGATTGATCATCCACAGGAACAGCTGCTTACACCTTTCTTGATAGAACTGTCACTTTCCAGACAAAATGTACATCTGCCCAACTTGTTGAATTACAGGCTCTTATTGCAGTTTTATCTGCCTTTCCCAATCAACCTCTTAATATCCACACAGGCAGTGCCTACTTAGCGCCCTCAGTGTCACTCCTTGAAACTGTCTCTCAGATCAGACATGTTTCTAAAACAGCATCACTGTTCTTTCAATGTCAGACACTCATCCATAATAGAGGGGAGTCTTTGTTTATTGGACACATCAGAGCTCACTCTGGCCTTCTGGGTCCATTAGTTAAGGGCAACAGAATTGCTGACAGAGCCACCAAAATGGTTGCAGTAGCTTTTTCAGATAATATTAAGCAAGTTGAAGACACTCATAATCTACATCATTTAAATGTCCGCTCTCTTATGTTACTCTATAAAATCACTAGGGAACAAGCAAGGCAAATAGTAAAAGGCTGTGCCACATGGGCTACTCATCTACCGGTTCCACATCTAGGAGTTAATCCTAAACGCCTTGTTCCTAACATGGTGTGGCAAATGGATGTTACCCATTTTTTAGAGTTTGGTAATCTAAAATATATTCATGTTTGCATAGATACATTTAGTGGATTTATATTGTCTACACTTCAGCCTGGAGAAGCAATAAAACATGTAATTGCCCATCTATTACATTGTTTCTCAGTCTTGGGCATACCTAAACAAATTAAAACAGATAATGGCCCTGGATATACAGCAAAAACCCTCCAAACATTTTGTGAAAAATTACAAATTCAACATGTCACCGGAATTCCGTATAATCCTCAAGGCCAAGGAATGGCCGAGAGAGCACATCTCTCTCTTAAAACTATTATTGATAAAATAAAGAAGGGGGAATGCTACCCAATCAAGGGTTCTCCCCATAATATACTCAATCATGCTTTACTCATTCTCAATTTTTTAAAAATGAATGATCATGGGAAATCTGCCGCTGATCGTTTCTGGCACCCGGAATCTCAAAAGCATTTTGCCATGGTAAAATGGAAAGATCCATTGGATGGTGCATGGCATGGTCCAGACTCAGTCTTGATCTGGGGTCGAGGCTAAATCTGCATCTTCTCTCAAAAAGCTGCAGATGGCTGCCAGAGCGCCTTGTATGCCAAGTTAATGAAGTTACCTCCTCTAGGGATAAAAATCATCCCTGAGAGTCTTTTCTTTTCCTTCCACAGGAATGAACAAAACATTGCTTCTCTGGATGATGGCTGCCTGTTCACTGCTCTCCTACAGCCATGCAGGGTTTGAGGACCTTGCTAAGGCTCGAGTAGTGCTGCTTCTATGCCAACAAGTCAGGAATCATTAAGGACAAGATCAAACAGCTGCAAGAAGACCTAGAAAAACGCCGACGAGCACTGGCTGATAATCCACTATGGACTGGATTCAGTGGACTCCTTCCCTATCTCCTTCCCTTCTTAGGTCTGCTCCTTTGCTTGCTGCTAGTCGTTTCTATAGGTCCTTTGATATTCAACAAGGTTATGGCTTTCATCAAAGGTCAAATTGAGGCTGTATAGGCAAAACCTTTTCAGGTTCATTACCATCGATTGGAGATGATGGATTGTGATGGTGCAACATTTGATGAATATTAGATTGTAATAGACCATCACCCCTGTGCGCTGTACTGGTCAGCCAATGAGGGGTAAGATTTGTGGGAGCGCATACCAACCTAAGACAGGAAATGAGGGCTAGAGCCTCATTATCCAATGACGGGTAAGGATGCTGCTCTGGCACGGACAACCTAAGACAGGCGCAGTTCCCGAGGGATTGTCACTCCAGCTCTATAAAATAAAAAAGTGGGACCTGTCTGGAGCCAGCAGGTCACATGCCCTGCCTTGTCTCAAGGTCATGTGCCTTGACTCATGGTCACGTCCCCTGCCTTGCCTCATGGTGAGCTAAGATGGTACCTGCCGGATGCTGGCAGGGCATGCCTCTACCTGTTTACACACCTGTCAGACTATACCAGGTGCATCAGACTAGATTACGTGGTGCTTCATGATTGGCCAACTACACTTCCTTATCCGAGTTCTGGCACGAGACTAGTCTTGCCTTTGCACGCTTTCCTCTGATTGGTTTTTGTACTTTATATTAACTGTGTTTATTCTCCTAACAAACGAGACTTGATCAGGCTTTTGTCTTGTCTCTACTTCCTGTGTCTCTTGGCTTTCTCAATCCACGCTCCCCCTTCCAGGTTTCCATTGATGTCCTGCGGGTCAGGACAGGAGGGTGTGGACCTCAACCCAATGTGGGAAAATCTGAAAACTGTACTGGGTTTTGGCAACAAATGTAAGCTCAGAAACATAGCTAGTGGTCAAATAAAATTGGACAGAAACTGGCTGAAGCAAACTTTATTGGAATTTGGCTCTCAGGTAAAATTTCCAGTCCCCCAGGGTACAGTTCAGGGTAGGAATCCAGAGAAAATTGCACATGACCCTGGCTGCCCAGGGTCTTTAAAGGCTGGAAAGGGCAGGCGTCCTGCTAAGTGAGCAATGTATGTAAGGGTCAGTGGAATTTTCCTGCTGGTTCGATTGGTCACCATATGGTGCGCTGCCCTTTAACTCAGTTGCTCTGCTCTCCGTCATATAGTGGCCCAAAATCCAACCTAACAGTTTTGTTTATGCATGGTAGTCAAAAATCATACCTGGGTTCATACTGACATATTCATGAATGCGTATAATATAATTTTCTCCATTTCAATCCTCAGTACTTTTGCTTTTTCTCTCCTCCTCCCTGTCCCACTTTCCTGCCTCTACTTTACTAGTCTTCCTTCTATTTATGTATTGTTTTAAGTTATTCTGTTATACTTATACACATAAGTGGAATTCATTGTATTACATTTATACAAGTGCATATCACATATTGCTCAATTTAAATCCATAGCTCCTCTCCTTTCACATCCATACTTTCTCCTACTCAATTTCCTTCCTGTAATCTACTTTTCTTCCTTCTATTTCCATTAGATTCCCCTGTTAAAATTTATTTTTTTCTCTATTGTTCCTGCACTGGGAAAGAATGTATTTGACCCTTGACTTTCTGACCCTGACTTATTTTACTTAACATGATAGTCTCTTGTTTCATCCATTTACCAGAAAATTATATCATTTTATAATGTCTCTTTTTTATTGCTGAGTAAAATTTCATTGTGTATATATACCATATTTCTTTCTCAATTCAGCTGTTGAGGTTCACCTAGGCTGGTTCCATTACTTAGCTATTGTAAATTACAATGATATATATGTTGGTAAGTATGAATCACTGTAGAATATTGATTTTAGGTGTTTCAGATAAGTACTAAGGAGGGGTAGAGCTGGGTTATAGGGTGGTTCTATTCCTAGTCATTTGAGAAATCTCCATGCTGCTTTCCAAAGTGCATGTACTGCTTTACAGTCCCACCAACAATGCACAAGTATATATTTCTTTCCACAACTGTGCCAGTGACTCTTGTTATTTATATTCTTGATCATTGCCATAAAAGTGTAGTGAGATGAAATCTTAGTGTAGATTTGATTTTCATTTCCCTGAATGCTAAAAATGTTGAATATTTAATCATATATTTGTGGCTATTTTTATTTCTTATTTTGAAAAATATCTGTTCAGATCATTTCTCCATTTATTGGTTGCTTATTTGCTTTTTGGGGAGACTATTTTTTAGTTCTTTATGTATTATGAATACAAATATCTAGTAAAAAGAGTAGCTAGCAAGTGTTTTCTCCCACTCTGTGGGTTCTGTCTTCATGCTCTATTTTTTTTACTGTGCAGATTTTCAATTTGAGGCAATTTCATTGATCAATTCTTGGTTTTACTTCTTCAGTTTGAGAAGCAAAAACAGACCTAAAATTCATATGGAATAATGAAACACCCAAAATAGTCCAAATGATACTGAGAAATACAAGTGATGTGGGGGGCATCACAGTAACTGATTCAAATCGCACTATAGTGCTATAGTAACAAAAACGGTGTGGTATTAGTATAAAAACAGAAATGAATTCTGATGGAATATAATAGAAAACACAGAGAAAAAAGCACATAAAGTCATCTGACTCTTAACAAAGTTGCCAAAAAGATATGTTGGAGAAATGATAGCATTTTAAACTAATGGTGCTGGGGAAACTGTGTAGCCATATATAGAAGAATGAAACTAGATCCCTATCTCTCATTCTTCCTAAAAGTCAATTTAAAGTGGTCTAAAGACTTACGAATTAAACCAGAAACACTGGAAGTGCTAGAAGAAAATATAAGATCAACACTCCAACATATCATTGGCATATAGGCACCATCCACTTCATTTTAGTGTATAAATTGAAAATTTATTTTATTTATTCTCCTTATGCTTCCTGCTTTATGGTGCAGTTTCCTTGGTCATACAGACCACATGTTGGAGAACAAAACAATAATTTTAAGTTGTCTCCATAGGAAATGTCTGTTTTCCTGATTATTTTTTCTGTACTGCCTTAAAATAAGCCAATTCAATACACATAAACCCATATCAAAGCCTCAACCCCAAGAGGCAGAATTTCATTTCTATCACTTTATTATAATCAACATCACCACTCCTATTACCACTACCAACAAAAGAAGTTGCTGAGTAAGCAAGAGAGTTGGCTGTGTATAGTTTTTGTGGAAGCTTATTTCATTATTACCTTTCCCCCAAGGATTTTTTAGACTATTTTTATCTATTAATCCCCACTTAACAGTTGAAAGTGAACATTTTAATATTATAGAAGTTGTCTACATCTGCGTATATTCTATAGTCCTTTGGAGGTTCCCAAACCATTAAAATATGAATGACAATTTTGCCCCAAAGTATCTGTTTTGAGACTCTTCTTCAAGATGCCACATCTGCTGAGAATGCTAGGTGTATTGTGATTAGGGGAAATCTGAAACGTCCTTCCTCCTCCATGGATCTCCTGGTCCAAGCTACAAATATCTATCATGAGGGGAGACCCAGTCTTAATGGGACATCTACAGAGCTAACCCAAGTATAGATATGGGTTAGTGTTCAGGCCTCTACACTTGGAAAGAATGTTATACCTTGCCCATGCTCCCTATCTTAAAGAAATTTCTTTTCCTATCTTTCTCTTTCTTCAGAGGTCCTCACCTTCCTGTGAGGTACAAGCAATTCCGTCCTTCCATGAATTATGTTTTCATGAAAGATAAAATAATCACTGAATTTAGACAGCTTCTGCTTCAAGATCTGCCATGAACCTCTTCTGAGGAAAGGAAAAGGTTCACAAAACTGAGCTCCGTGCTGCAGGATGAACACAGGAAACATACATTAACCATAATGGCAGGGTGTGTCCTGGCATATTTGCTAAAGATTGGCCACCAGCAACCCAAGGTGCTGAGGAGGCAGGTTCTCTCCCTGACTCTGGCAGTGGCACTGGTAAATAACCTCTTAGCCATCTGACTCTGTGGTTATAAACAAATGCTTCACAGTCACACTCATCCATGAAGAGAGGAGAGTAATACCTCATCCAAAGTAATGTTATGAGATTAATTACAGGTACTAACACAATGAATCTGAAGATAAACACTCTAAACAATCTGCTTCATAAATTTGGGTATTTTTTCTTAGAAAATTCATGTGGCTCCTGACCTTTCCAGTCAGCTCTTTAATTATATTTCATGTCTGAATCACCTTGAAATCCTTTTCTAAAACTGCCATTTAATCTTCCATTTTGGTGGAAACAGAGCTTCAGTTTCAAGATCATTCAGTTTATTAATGCATAATAACATGGACTTCAGAAAATGGATAACACCATTTGGAACCAAAACTGTATGCCTGTGTCTATTTCCCCCTCATGTTACTAGCACCAGACATTATCAGATTTTTTTCTTTAGGTGTGATCATTTTTTCCCCAGAACTTACTCATTGGAAGAGTTTTCTCAGATGCTCATTAAGCTAGAGATTCAGTGAGCCTTCCCCCAAAATTGTCATATTTAATAAGAATATATATAGGACATCCTGCTAAATTTGAGTTTCAGATAAACAGAATGATACTGCATGTGAATAAAAATTATATGCTGTTATTTGGTTTATAAAATTAGCTGGGTAAATATAATCTGATGGCCCTATATATATGGGCCTTTTTGAAGAAGAGCCAAGGTGCTTTAATCAGTTGTCATACCTGTTCTCAGGAGATTCCAGTACCGTCATATATTGAGGAAGTTCTCTTGATGTTCCAGATGTTTGGAGCCTCCAGATGAATATACCACCATATAACAGCCACAACGTGGATCAGAAAAGGCCCAGCTGGATCAAGTCAACACAAATTCCTGTGAGATAATCAATATTTATTGTTTTGTGTGGTTTGTTAAGCAGAGACATAAACCCAAAATATGTGAGTTTGTGAACTTTACCTCTTGTAGTCTGTTACCTTTGAATGAAAAGGGGATTCTCTTATTCTTGAAAAGTGAAGGAGGGGGATTTGTTATAATTTCATCTGTAGTTTACCTGAGATTTTATGTGTGAGTTTTCATTTTGAAACATTTCATCATTTTTTTTTTTGAAGAAATTTCTATGGGAAATTTTTTTAAGGTTTTCACTCTACTCTTAGAATTTGTAATTTCAATCCCCTTTTATAAGATGATACTTCATGTAAAATTCTGCTTGTTAAGGGAATAAGATAGTGCTGCATGAAGTGGCTCTATAAACCACACAAAAAGCCATATTCTTTGAAATTTGTATGATGCGTGTGCAATAAGAATGAGAGGCTTTTTTTTCTTTTTTTCACATCAAGAAGAATTCCTCAAAGAATGTGTCCTGAAACACTTTGTCCTGCTACTGATATACCTTTTGGGCAGGAAGGCACTTTCCTTGAGTACATGTAGACAGGACTCCTTCTGGAAATAACAGGTATATACACATTTCACTTCCAGGCCTTTGTGGCTATGTGGTCGCAACACAGGTGGGTGAATGGGTTTATTCAGTGCTATAGTTTTTTTTTTTTTTATATGAAGTGCACTAGTCAGGTATTCTGTCATATTCTCATATGTAGATTATTCTTATCTGTTTTTGTTGTGAGCATTCTCATATATTTATATTTAATTAATGGAATTTTTCATATGTAAGAAAGAAAGTCAATATATTGTTTTCAATATAATTTTCTCATAATCCTTACTTAGTTTAGAACCCAGACTAAGAAAAGGGTGTATTTGGGGAGGCTATTAAAGACTCAATATTTTGGGATCAAGACCAAAGAAAATTTGGGGAAACAATATCATAGGAGGCAAGCCGTAGACTTATTGTAAAAACGTCCCTGAGAGCAGACCAGAACATATGCTGGATAAGGCAAGATTACGACCAACAATTTAAAAGGTAGAAGGCCTAAACAGTGCAATTCCTGTTTTGTCTTCCCAACTCACTTATTAGATGAGTGATTTCCATTATGGAGAAGAAATGGGTGTGAAGAGACTAGATGTGTTTTGTTGTGGATCCCTTCTACATAGAAGAATGTACCAGGAATAAAGGTAATCATTCCCCAGGATAATCCAATATATGATTTGAATACATGCATGTTTCTGCTTACTAAATGATATTCCAGTTCTGCTTTTTTGAAATAATTCTGAGATTCCTTAAATGATTTTTTAAAATAAAAAGAAAAAATTTCCTTGGTCATTTAGTCAAGGTATAAGAAGCAGTCTCTTAGTTTTCTGCCAAGGATGGGAAAGTATGTAGCGTGGTGTGTGAATCTTCTATGTTTGATCTCAGATGGTTATGTCATATCCAAGAGTTCTAAGATAAATTCCAGTGTCTCTCTATACTGATAACACTTCCCAAGGGTCATTTTTAAAGCAAACAAATTTGTGTTAAGAGATATATGCTTTGTTTCCACAACTGGACCAGAATTTGGCTCACTGCTAGTGTAGAAGACTAGTTCTTGGCACTCATCTTAGATGGTGGCCTGCATAAGGAAGGCATTTTTTTAAATTAGAGAAAGGGGAGAGAAGAATTTTGTGTAAGCATTTCCAGTGTGAAGAAACTTGCTCATCATGGTTACCACAGAAATCTGATGTCATTGTGTTGATCATGGTGACCTGGAGGACATTTTAAGAAGATCTAGGTGATTTGTTGAGGTGTTTCAACTCAGGGAGGGTGTGGGTGCCCTGCTCTGGGGGCTGAAACCCCTGGGTTGTTGGGAGTGAAAGGGACCCAAGACCACGTTGCCTCATTCTGCTCTGGAACAAGGTAACTGCTGACTGGAAAGGGAGAGAAATATGGGATCCTTCTGGCACCAGACAGCATGATGTTTTGCTCCAGTGTGTCCTGGACCTACTTTCTCTGTTACATCTGGATGAATGAGGATAAAACAGGGAATGTCCCTCTGTGAACCCAGCTCTCCTCTGTAAAATGGGGGTGGAAAGGCTCACCCACACGCCAACCCACATGCAAGTACATAGCCCTGTGGATATTGCAGGATCACAAATGCCTGTAGGAATTAAGACCACTTACTTCTTTCAAATTTGTACTTAGGGAATAGAGGATGAAAGGATAAGGAAAATGTGTGGTGAGAAGTCCATTACACCCTCTGTTTGTTATGATCTATACCCAATTGCATCAGTGTCATTGGTCATTGACCAGTGCCTAGCATGGTGCCAGGCAAATAGTTGCTCTTATAGGGCACAGTGATTTCTGTACTATTTTTCTTTCCTGGAAGCTCCTCAGATGGCTCATGTCAGGTGACAGAAGAAGATAGTTTCTGAGGATGTGCCTTATGATTGCTGCTCAAGATCTGAAGGGCAGCAGTGCTCAGGAGACCAACACTTCCATCCCTGGTAAGATATAATGCCTGGCTAAAGTGAGTTTATATATCTGAATAAGAGTATATGGAAGAATAATACAAATGAGGTTCACAAACAGACACAAAGTAAAGAAGTTAATTGATCTCATGAGGTTGACCTAACACTAACCTCAATCCTAACCCTAATCCTTCACCAGCATGTGGTTCTTAGTAGCCCTTGAGGCCCATGTTAGAAATGTTTTCTTTGTTTCAAAGCAAGAAATAATTCACTGGGGAAAATGATGATTAATATGCATTTGGAATTACATATTAGTGCATTTGCACTGCAATTTTTGCAGTGCTGGGGAGTGAGGCCTTACACATTCTAGAAAGGCACTCTTGCACTCTACTACATTTCCACGCTTCTTTTAATTTGAAATAGAATTTTATTAAATTGCTCAGACTGACCTTGAAATTGTGATCATCTTGTCTCAGCCTCCCAAGTATCTGGGATTACAGGCATGCACCACCTTGCCTGATTGTGTTTTCAGTAACATACACATATATACATATTTATACACATACACAAATCTATATACTAATGTACAAATTATATTCAGCAATTTGCACATGTGAAATATCTATCTATCCCTTTATGTCTTTATCTATATCCATATTCATAGTTCCTGGCTCAATAACTAGAATTTTCATTTCCTAAGGCAGGTCATAGAGTCTCTGATGTTCCTCTGTCTTGGATCTGGCCATAATGAAATTCATTAACATCTCTGGTCTGATAGTAGGTCATATGACCCTCATGTCAGTAAGAGTCCTGCCCCATGTGATGCAGAAAGGACTGCTATACAGAGATGCCAAGAAAAGTGTCAACAGAACTTGCTGAGTTTTTCTACCCAGTCTAGTAGGATTAGATCATATGCTTTTCCAGTTATATTTCTCAATGGTCATCCATGCTTTGATTGTGCTTATATTATGAAGCCTCTATAAATGACTCCACAATGCTGGGTGCAGGGAGTTTGTGAATAGATGAACAGATACAGATTCATGGAGTGTGGCACCTGGAGAAGACATGGAAGCTCCAGTCCTCTTCCCCCAGGTTGTCCTATATATTTCTACAACTGTGTCCTTTTTAATATTCTTAATAATAAACTGGTAAATACATTTTTCTCCATTCTGTGAGTTGCTCAAGCAGGTTAATCAAACTTGAGAAGGGGACTCTACAAACCCTGACTTATACTTGGTGGGTCAGAAAAACAGGCAAAACAACATGGGTTTGTGTTTGCCATCTAAAGTGTGGGAGGTGTGGTCTTCAAGATTGAGTCCACATTCTGTGGGCTAAGAACTAAATTGTATGTAAGAACTGTACTGAGTTAAAGGATACCCAGCTAGTGTCCACAGCTGCAGCATTGCTTGCATGGTAGGTGAGATTAAATAAAACACCAAAAAATAAAGTAACAAACTGCACTTTCCTGGGGTTAGAAGTGTATTGTTGAGTAAAAGTATGGGAGGTAATGTGCTTGAGGTCAGTTTTTTCTCTTTTTGCACAGATTGTGTATCACTCTAAAGGGTGTGGAAATATAAAATTTTAGATGTTTCTAGCAATTTGAGATTATAATACTTCTTTCCTCGTACTGCATTTTTTACACATTTTAATGAAGTTTTCTACTCAATGTTAGTTAAAATATTAGTTACTAAATAATAATATTTTCAAAAATAAGAATTACTGTTCAAATACAGTTTTCTCTACTTAAATGACATATATTATGTCACATTTCCTAAGATAACCAATTACTCTTAAGTATCATGGTTACTTTCCTTGAGCACAAAATTTTTATTTCTATAATTCAAAAGGAAATAAGCATCAATATATCATATGATAACAAATAATCATTTCTATCATGGTTATATGTAGTATGGATCAATTTGATCTTAGGGTAGATGTGTTAATAAATCAAGAGAATAATAGTAGGAACCATCAGACAGATTTATGTAATTATATCAAAGACTACTGTACCTACATAAAATATATGCTAGTTTTAGTAAGTTTTAACATACATGTGTGCTGATTAATTCAGTGTTACAATAAAGATAATAAACATAAACATCACCTCAGAAATATTTCTTATATCCCTTATATGCCTCTCTAGATTCCTTCTTTATGTCACTTTGCCCCATTTTCAGGAAAACACTGACCTTTTGTCACTGCATAACGGTTTTTATTTGTTGTAAAGGGAATCATAAATTGCCTATTCATTTTTTTCTTCTTTTATGTGACCTTATTATTTTTAAATTTATTTTTTTTGTTGCATGTATAAATAGTTATTATTTTTTATTACTGGGTAAAATTCTATGACCTATATATGCTACATTTTTATTATTATTTGAGTTGTTCCAAGTTTGAATATTTTCAATTGATTAAGAATTTTGTCTAATTAAATTTATTTTTGTGGTGCTGAGAATCAATTTTTTAAAATTTTTGGGGGGACAATGTTTACTTTAGGGAAAATATTTTAGAGTACAATCAATTGCTAGAATATTTGGTAAATGTAATAGTAACATTGTAAGGATCTGACAGATTGTTTTCCAAAGGGGTCATACCATTTCCCCCACCAACAATGTATGAGACTTCCATTATCCATTACTTGGACAGAACTTAGTATGACCAGTCCTTTTTTATTCCAGTCATTTTCAGAGGCATATAGTGGTATCTCATTGTGGTTTTTATTTACATTTTGTAATGATTTTAATCATATCTTCTTTCTTCTTTCTACCTCTCTTTCACTCTCTCTCTTCCTGGTACTAGAGTTTAAATGCAGGGGTGCTTATCACTGAGCTACATGTTCAGCCCTTTTTACATTGTTTTGAGACAGGGTCTCACTAAGTTGTGCAGTCTGGCCTGAAACTCATGATCCTCTTTCCTCAGTCTCCTGAGTAGCTGAAATTACAGCCATGCACCACCATGTCTGCCTAAATACTATATATATGTGTGTGTGTGTGTGTGTGTGTGTGTGTGTGTGTGTGTATGTGTATGTGTGTATATATTTTTTTCTTTTATTTTTAATTTTACATATGTATATTTATATGCAAGAGAAGGCACTTGCTCACTCACAGAATATACCAAAATTCCTGGTAATCAAAGGCTGAAGGTCACCTTTGCTGCAGAGTGCACAGACACAAGCAAGGTACTCTTCTCTCCCGGCAGTCCATTTAAATTGGAGAGGCAAAAGACATATATTTCCCAGTTTTCTTCCCCCCAACCATGCCTGGGGGTGGACACCAGTGGCTTTGGTGACTCTAGGTAACCTCAGTACAATTGCACATCCCCCATATGATGCCGACCTATTTGAATGTCTGCCCTATCAACTTTGATGGTAGTCACAGTGCCTCCCATGGTGACTACGGATGACAGGAAATCACCTGAGTGAGAAGGAACAGGGAGAGAGGAGGAGACAGCACCTAGGCCCCACTGCACCAGGAACTCCAGGTGAACTGCTGTCCTGCAGACATTAAGAGTCCCTTTCCCTCCCCAGGGGCTCTTCATCTCAGTCTCCTCTAAAATCACAGCCCCTGGGGAAGTCTATGGGGGAGGCATTGTAATAATAAACATATGTCTCAATCTGTAGCACTTGGTACCCTTGGTGGTCTGTGCTGGGTGGAAGGCTTTGCCTGGTCGCTGGTGACCCTGGGTAAGGATCAATGGTACAAGGACAGATCACGGTTCTGTATTAGAATTTCTTCTGAACCTTCAAGGGTGAACTTCTTTTGCCTAACCTATATTTACTAAGTTTCCTTTGGGTTCTGAGGGTGAGCCCCCCTCACCTAACAGTGTTCAGTCTCCTCTGTTTCCTTTGTCTGAGTTCCCTATCCATTCCATGCTCCTTCATTTCTGGGTCCTATTGGTGAGCACACCTCACTTTACAGTGCTCACTCTTCTCTCTGTCATGTTTCAGGTTCTCCAATGCAATCCTTCTCAAACTCTTCTGGGTCCTGTGTGTGAGCACTCCACACCTCACTGTGCACAGACTTCTCTAGGTCCTCTCCTTAATGTCAATTCACACACAAATGCCCAGGGTCATTTGAATCCCATGGTGAGAACCAGTCACACACAGGTGTTCAGTTTTCCCTGAATATTATTTTGGAGTGTCCCTTATTTTCCAGTACTCTGCATCCTATGTTTCCTCTGGGTGAGCTCCCCTCATCCAGCTGTGCTCATTATATTCTGGGACGTCTGGGTGAATGCCCCTCACCTAGCAGTGCTCAGTCTCCTCTGTGCCATGTGCTAAGTTCACAAAACCAAACTTATTGCAGTCTCATCTGGTTCCTGACTATGATCAAGTGTAGTTGAACATTGCTCAGCCTTCTCTGAGTCCTGCCAAAATCTCGCCTCATTCAACATTGCATAGAGTACTCTGATATCTGTGTGTGAGTGCCCATCACCCGTTAGTGCTCTGATTCCACTGGATCCTCTTGGTAATAGCCCCTCTCCTAACATTGCTCAGCCTTCTCTGCTTAAACTGTAATTTTCACATAACCTGTCTTTCTTAGTCTTTTTTTGTGATCTGTGGGTGAGCGCCCTCACCGAGTAGTGCTTAGTCTCCTCTTTTTCTTTATTCTCATTTAACTAACCATTTCTTGTTCATTTTATCTGGGTGATTTTGGTGAGCGTCTATCACCTTAGCGTGCTTAGTCTTCTCTGTGTCCTGTTTTAAGTTCCGCAAGGTAATCCTTGCCCACAGTCCTCTGAGTTGTGTGAGTGAGTGACCCTCATGTAACATTGCTCAGTCTTCTCTGGGTATTGTCCTTAATCTCCCTTCACAAACCATTGCTCAGTGTCATCTGAATCCTCTGGCAAAAACGCCTTTCACACAGATGTTAATTTTTTTCTGAATATTGTGTTGTAGTGCCCCTTACCCTCAAGTACACTTTCTCCCTTGTGTCCTCTGGGTGAACATCCCAATCCAGCAGTGCCTTGTATACTCTGGGACCTCTGGCTGTGTACCTCTCACTCAGCAGTGCTCAGTCACCTCTGTGCCATGTGCTACATTCCCAGAGCCAAACTTAACTCTACCTTCTCTGGTTCCTGTTTTTGATCATGGAGAGCCTAACCTTGCTCAGCCATTTATGGTTTGTGTCTTAATTTCACCTGCCCCACTATTACTCATGGTCTTCTGAATCCTGTGGGTGAGTGATCCTCTCCCAACATTACCCATTATTATTTGTGTCCTGTACTTAATCTCCACTCCCATGCCATTATTCAGGGTCCTCTGAGTCATGTGGGTGAGCACCACTTTCCCACCGTGCTCAGTCCCCTGTGTGTATTATTGGATGGTGAAGATACACCACCATTGTGCAGTCTCTTCTGAGTCCTCAGCAACTTGATAGTTTGAATGAAATATCTGGGAGGGCCCCATTCCTTCTAATGCACCATCTCAGACCTTATCTATGTGTCAACACCAGCACTACTGTGGACATTTAGACTAATGTGGATACCTCCTCTTTTGAAAAATCTCAATTGGTTCTTGGTGCTGCCATGCAGACCAGCTCCTTTCAAATACCTGAAAATTCAAGACAATTTTTAAGGATGTCAATGCCCAAAGCACTGGGGATCTCATTCTACCATTCATCATTGACAATTTTCACACCTTTTATGAAGGAACTAAGGTCTTATGGGTGATGTAGTTCAGACAGGATTTCTGACATCTTTTTGAAGAGTAGAAAAGGATATATTTAATAATTTTCAGAATCTTCTCTGATATGTCACTAGTCGCTTCCTGTTGACAAGAGAGTAAACCTCCTAGGACACCTGATTCAGGCAAAATGCACCCTGTCAATGGACAGTGGGAAATGTTCCCAAGGACAATTTTCTGTCATGATGGAGGACATCTCTGGATGTTTGAAAATGCAGCAGTGTCGCATCACCTCGAAACTACCTGAGACCATGGCCTGAGGGACTCCCTTGATAAGTGTCCAAAACTGTGAATCATCTTGATGAGCACTTCTCTTCCAAAAGAAGTCTGTCTCCTCTGATTCCTAGGTAAAAAAAAAAAAAAAAAAATCATTTAACGTTGTTCATGATTCTCTGTTTCCTGCCCTAAGTGTCCCCTCACCCATCATTGTTGAGGGTGCACTGGGTTCTGTGACAGTGCTCCTCATCCACAGTGCTTCAATTCCATTGGGTCATCTAGTCAATTACCCTTGCCCTAATGTGGCTAAATCTTCTTTATTTAAACTGCCTAAGTTCATCTGACCTGTTTTTCTCAGTCTCATTTTGGTCCTGAGTGTGAGTGTCCCTCACTTAATAGTGCTCAGTCTTCTCTTTTCTGAGTTCCCTAATCTTTCCTTGATCATATTTCTCTGGGTGAGTTGTGTGAGTGCCCTAACCTAATACTATTCAGTCTTTTATCAACTTGTTCTATCTTCCCCAAGACAGTTCTTTCTCAGACTTCTCTGGGTCCTGTGGGTGAGCACCTTTCACCTGAGAGTGTTTAATGTTCTTAGGGTCTATGCTTAATCTCCCTTCACACAACATTATTGAGTGTCATTTGAGTCCTGTGGTGAGCACCACTCCACACAGGTGCAAATTTTTTCCCTGAATATTGTTTGGAGTGACCCTTACCCTCCAGTACCCTGTCCCCTTTATGTCATTTCAGTGATTGCACCTCATCCACCAATGCTCAGTATTCTCCTGGATCTCTGGGTTAGCACCCTAACCCAACAGTTTTCATTCTCCTCTGGATGATGTGTTAAGTTTCCCTAATTGTCTTTGCTTAGCCTCATCTGGCTCCTGTGTGTGAGAATAAATAGCTTAACAATGCTCAGCCTTCTCTGGTTTCTTACTTAAACTCACATTCCCCAACATTGTGCAGGGTCTTCTGAGTAGTGTGGTGAGCACCCCTTGAAAACAGTTGCTCATTCCCCTGAACATTATTACCCAGTACCTCCTACTGTTCTTATTCTTCTCTCATCATCTCGTTAGTGCCCCCTTGACCACCTGTACTCAGGATCCTCTGGTTCCTCTTCATTTGTGCCCCTCACCCACAAGTACTCAGTTTCCTCTGGGTCTGTGAGTGAGTGCCCTCACCTAGAAGAGCCCAGGATCCTCCCTGTCCTATGCACAACCCAGTTGTTCTTTATTACAGTTTTTCCTCAGTCACCTTCTGGTGTGTACCACACTCTCTCTAGTGTTACTTCTTTATGAAAATATTGTTAGGGACTTCTTCTTGCTCCCTGGGCACCCTTGATCTTTGTGTTTTAGTGAGTTTTTCCTGTCTTGACTGTTCCTGGTGGAGCTGGTTGGGGGATTGATTCTGGGCTCCTGTTTGAAATTCTGTGCTGCTTTCTTCACATGTGGGGCAGGAGTGTTTCTGAACCCATGGTGCACTTCATGGCCCAACTTGTGGTGGTTCACAGAGACAATGGACCCCCAGGCTGTCCTCTCATTTAGTGGATATATCTGAGTCTGCTGACAGGCTTTCTGCAGGGTGTCTTTCCTAGCTCTGCCAGGTCTGACTGTGCTGAGGTTCAGAAGGCCTGAAGCAGAGATTTCCTACACCCACACCTGAGCCTCCCTCTGCACAGGCTGCCTTATTCCCAAAGCTCTCCCTGGCAAAGGCTTGAAGAAGTGTCTCTGTTCTTCTCTTAGGCCCTCTTTTGGTCCTTCAAGGACTCTGATTCAAGCTCATGAGTGCCTGTGTCTTCCATATGACCTGCCCCCTCAATTTCCTGGACTCATTACTAGAGTGGTCAGCTGCTCCCAGCAGGAGGTTCTGCACATTGAGTGTGTGTTCTCCTTTCCCATGTTTAGTCCCAGTGCTTTGGTGTCATTCCCATGTTGTACTCTGCACCCAGTGGGAGGAGCAGCACCGAGGAGAGCTACAGAAGCCAAGGCTAAGCACGAGTGTTGGAAAAAGTTGTGTTTTGACTTGATAGAGGCCTTTCTTAGGTTCTGAGCCTCGCCCTGTGCTGCTCCATGACCCATAGCCCTACTGGAACTTCAGAGGTTCCCAGGTTCCCTCACCTTCACCTACCTGGATTTTAGTGGATTTCAACCACCAGGCTCTCTGACAGCAGTCGTGAGCTCATTATTAACTTCCCTGGTGCAGAGAATGTGTGACCTGGGTTTTGCTAATAATCTTAAGACACCATCTCTCCATGGTGAATTCCAAGGATCAAGTGCTGATCACCATCTGTTTTTGGTTGGCTGCACTTCTGAGTCTATAGTTATCTGATGGTGGCCATGGCACACCAGGGACAAGGTCAGGCTCATAGGAAGTGATCACTGTTCTCTATTCACAGAAACTTCCCCTGAAACATCACTCACTGATAGGTCAGTGTAAGTCTGTCAAGAATGGTGGTGGATATTGTCATTTATAAATAACATAAAACAAATCAAAGAAGCATTTATTGCATTCTGCTCCTTTCTGAAGGACAATTGTCTCTTCCTAGTGAAATGGATGTTAGATTGGAGTGCAGGAAGGGAATTCTGGATACACATTCCTGTACTATTAGCCTATGTGCAATCACTGCATTAAATGGAGTTAATATAATAAAGAATACACCAGTCCATAGCAGGCAGTGTCAATTTCTGTGTTGTAGATTCCTCATGTGACCTGGGTTGGACATGACCAGGAAGGGGAACTGAAAACAGCAGTGTCATGTTGTTTTTTTGAATGTGATTCAGGTGAATTTTGATTATGGATGATAGCCAAACTGGGTAAGTATGGATGTGACTCAGATGAGTCCTGAGGAGGGGTGATAGCAAGACTGTGTGCAGTGATCCTCAGGTTGTAGGTTTGAGAACAGAAGTCCAGAGAAATTTCACTCACTTCCTCCCTCTGAAACTCAGAGTTGGCTCACTGATCCAAGAACTCAGCCCTGCTCATGGCCAGCTCTGGCTTTTGTACACAGGTTTTCAGGCACACATCACACCTAGGGATATGAAGCAGAAGTGGGTTGTTTTGGCTTAAGACTTGCTCTGTCAATATCCCAGCTGTGGAGCCTTCTCAACTGCATTTTCTGCTCCCCTCCAGGGTCCACAGCTTCTGTCCTCATCCCTCTTTCCCCTACCCTCTTTCCCCTCCCATTGCTCTTCTCCTGTGGTATCCCTGGTGCTTCCTTCTTGAGAAACCCAAATTCTATCCAGAGTTGGGCTTTGGTTCTGATTGCCTACTCTGGACCTGAAGTCAGAGTTTTAGAATATCACACTTGTGTCCATGCAGAGCAATCCACAGGGACTTCAGGATAAAGAGAGTTCACTGAATAAAGAGAGGGAAGGCACAGGTATCCACACTTGTGAGGCCTGAGAACCAACCCTTGGCAACATAAATACAAGCAGGGACAGAAAGTCAGATGGCACCCTCCCGGTTGGCAAAGACCTTTGTTAAAATTAAAATACCAAATGCCAGTGAGGAGTAGTTGAAAGTGATGTTTCCATAAATACAAGTCCTAGGAGCCAGTGAGAAGAACTTGGAAAGATCATTGGGAATTGAAGATGCACATGCCCCAGCTCCAAGTTCACCATTCTGCCAGAGCAATCAGATGAAGCTCTGCCACTGCACAACATCTAGAAATTGGGAAGCACTTTAAAGGGGAGGAAGAAGTGTTCATGCATAAGGCAAGAGGGGTCCAAGAACAGTGCATTACAACACTAAGTGGAAATTGTTTTCAGACCAGGGAGGAAGTGCTTCAGTGCTGAAGAGTGAAGATGAAGCAGCAGAGAAACTTGTTACAGTGCAGGGCCACAGTTCAACTGCAGAGAACAACTAGGGAGCTGGAGCAGGTGCTGTGGGATGGACTCTGCCAAGGCATCCATGGCTCTGCACATGTGTGGTTCTGCAGTCTGACCATGAATCTGTGTGCATTGGTGCACAGGTATGTGATAGTGAATGACTTTGGCATTCCAAAGCTAGGTCTCTGGGGAACATTTGTTTGTATGCTGCTTGATAGACAGTAGTCACCCACAAAGGGGTTCTGCTCTGCCTGCTTGCCTCTTCCGGGAGAGCTCTTCATTATTTTCTTCCAGTCTCTGTAGCACTCTCTCAGCAGTCCTGGACTTTCCTCTGAAAGGTCCAATCCCTCAGCCCTGCCCAGGTCAGGCCTGTGTGACAACTCCAGAGGGGCACAGCCACAGAAATGGCACCATCACCCTTCTGGCAAGGCTGGATTCTCTCTGAGCTGCAGGACTGGGCTCCTCCCAAGACAAACCCTAGCAGTGGGACTCAGCATCCTTTTGGGTGTTCTGGATTCTCCAGGGGGAGCCAAGCTCTGGAGGTTCAGTGAAGAGGAGGATAAGGTGGATAAACAGCACATGGAGGTGTGGGGCAGGAAGGAAATTGTGCAGGGATGGGGCATCCATGTGAGCTCCCACCTCAGGGTGTAAGGGAAAGAGGGGCTCCAATATCCATCCTGCTGGGGAGCCAGGAGGGCAGAGTTTTAATTGCTGAGAGCACTTGTTCTACCCTGAATAGTTCAAGATGCTCCACACACCTAGGGTCATGTAACATCTGCCTCAAGTCTGTAAGGGAACATTGATCATCTCAGTTTCCAAATGGCAGAGGAAGCTCAGGGGGTTGATATCCATTGGTCAGTGCTACCAAAGCAACAGGTGCAGACCAGGTACCAGAACCCAGGTGAGTCTCTCAGGGGATCACAATCTGCCTGGTATAGCCAGCACCCTCTATGGGAAGATGCAGACAGGAGTCAGTCAATGAGGGGCCAGGGCCTGTTCTATGGCTTGCAAGGTTGTTCTGCCTGGGTATTCCAGTGAGATGACAGGCATGGTCTGCCAAACCATTGTCCCAGAGGAAGCCCCATGGGGTGGTGGGCTAATTCAGAGACATGGATATTCCTAGCTTTATCTCCAGGAGCACAGATAAGATTGTATATACAGAGGAGAGGGGACAAAACACCACAGGTCAGTTGCAGACCTCATCTAGGGCTGAGCCCATCCTTGACAATTGAGGTGAACTCCTTGATAAGGACCAGAGCAACCCCAAGTAGAATCAACCAGCAGAGCTCAGGTTACAGCTGTGTCAGGGGCAGGTCCAGGTTGTGAGACTGCGTGAGGCTGGTGCTTCTGGGGATTCACCTCCCCAACAGGAGGCCTGGCATTATTCTGGACCCTGATGGTGGCTCTTGGCATATTGATGTACTGATGTTTAAAAACATAAATGAATTTGTTGATTTTAGGTACTGTGTGTCAATCCCAGGGGTTCTCAAACAGCTTTTTTTTAAATATAAAAATAGGATCCAGACAGTCCTGAAAAATGGGATCTTCAGACTCATGGTAGCTGGCATTCCAGACATGACCACTGAAAAATGCTCTGTGGATGTTGCAACCCAGTGGCCACACTCAGGGAAAGACTCATGCACATTTCAGGGTGAGATCTGAGGTCTCTTGTGTAGTGCACTTCTAGCAGGTTCTGGAGCTTCTGAGTCTTTCAAAGACAGTGAGGGATTGGGGCATTTTTTGTCTTTGGATAGGAATGTGGCTACAGATTTTTCTCCTGCCCAGGTCTGAGACAGCTTTTCCAGCCCATAGTTGAAATAGACAGAATGATGGAGACAATACCTGGAAAAAAAGATCTGACCCTGATGGTTTGAGGAATGACACTGACTTGGGGCACTTTTGCCCTGGCAGGAAGGAAATGGTTGTAGTGAAAGTTCAGTAGAAATATATGCCTCCCTCCAGATGCAAAGCAGTGTGAAACCTTTTGGTAAACCCAGATGGCAGGAGTACCTGGACCTCCCTGAAAATGACCTGGCTCAGCACTGCCAAGTTAGTGAGTCCAAGTTCTTGTCCAGGCTGGTTATAGGTGACTAGAGCATCAGTCATATGCCTTTCTGTTTAGCATCAACAGTGGAATATGTGAGGCATTGCTGCATCCTTTGACCTCTATCTCTCTTGTTGCAAGCCAGAGATGCCCCATAGCTCACAGTGCTTGTCATGGGTGGGCTGCATGCAGGATATTGGTACTTTCTGCCTTATCTTCTCCACCTTCCCCAAGGTTTTCTTGGCAATGGTTGCTGCTTTGTAATGCTTTCCTATGGTCCTCAGTGTAAAGTAGTAGCCAGGGTCACCTGGTCACTATGCCAATGCCTCATTGAACTAAGGTGGGCTACCTGGGGGCCTGACACCATCACAGAGATAATTCCAGCTAGAAATGCAGGAGTCACATATTTGAAGGTGTGGATGAGGAATAGAAGATGTGGGAACTCTCAGCTTCATCTTTAGAGAAAGTGTCTGGTTTGGGACTGTGCCCAGGTGTATGTACCCCAGGGACGATGAAGAGAGGGAGGGGCTCAGATAGCAAATCCCTGGATGCACACAGGTTGGGGAAGATAGGGAGTGAGATAGTAGGTATGTCTGAGAAATTGCTGTTGGTCGAAAGTCCTCAGAGGCATCACAGGGACCTTTATGCTGGACACCCACAGAGTTCTGGGAGAAGGGCAGCCCCATGAAGTGAAAGGGGGTCCTGGGCACTTGGACAAGAGAGAGACTGCAGCCAGTGTACCTGCAGTCTGTAATCGGTAAAAGGGCAGGTGCTGACCAGGTCCACTCTCCACTGAAAGCCCACTTGCTGTACCACTGCACACACCCCAGGCACATGCTTCAGAATTCCAGGTTATGATCAGTTGAGTAATCATTCTCTCTGAGCCTGTTTTGGTGCTCACTTTATCTAAAAGCATCTTTTCTACTTACTCCTGCAGTCTTTCTCTTCCTTTTTGAGCAGGGACTCATTTAGACCAAAGGACATGACATGTCCATCCAGGTAAAATGGGCCCAGATATTTGGTGGACAATCAGCAATGTCTTTGAAAACCATTGCTCAGGAGGGAGGAATTTTGAAAGTGAGGCTATCTAGGTGCCAACACTACCAAACAAGGTGCTACCAAGGCTCCCAAACAGGTTCCCCCATTGTTTCCTATGGAAAACTCTAGACAGCTCTCCCTGCTGGCTATTCTCAGTCCCAAATTCTGTGTGTGCTTGAGGAGATCTCCATACCAACCCCACACACGCACTTAAAGGGCCAGATGACAGGGAGAGCCACACCCCTCAAGACTGTATGGAATGTGGTGACAAGGTCCGATTAAAATGAAAGAATTTTAAAGGAACTCCAAATTGCCTTTTTGTTCATGCCTGACATTTGCTGCCAAGGTTCCAACTCCCTGCAAGCAACCATCCCATGCCCAGGAGAAAAGTTTGGAATGACTACAGACTGGCCCAGGAAGGAAGGCAGTGCTGGGGGCACTGACATGTTTATTACAGGGCCCTGGGTGTCTACCTGCTTGTCTCCTGCTAATGGTCCTGTGTATGGCAGTGCTGTTGTGGATGGTGTTGGTAGGACAAGGACAGTTTTTTTCTTGCTTTAGCTAAATTGTGATTAAATTCATTTTTATCTAATTTCTGATGCTGGTAAGGCACTACTCCTGTCAGTAAAGACTCCAGATTCTTTGGCCCCAGGAAGACAAAAGATCCTCCCCAGTGCAGTGCCTGCTTCCCTGAGGGGACTCCAATGGGTCCCCAACCTGCCAACCCTCATTCCCTCACTGAGGAACTGCTCATGTCCTGTTCACAGCCAATGGTCATCAGCAGCCTGGTACAGGGGTGTCCCAGCTGCCAGTGTCTCCTTAATTTTCTCCTGGGTTCCCCACCCTCCTTCTCCCTGTGCCCCACAGCAATTCCTGCTAACAACCTGGAGCTTCCACCTTCCCAGCCCAACCCAAGCTTCTCCTGGCCTTCAGGGTAGATCACTAGACACAGTCAGGGTTGGTGAGAGAGTCTGGAGGGAAGGGACTGTGAGTCTGGAGGCCTAACCCATGATTAGTCTACCATCACCAGTTCTGCATTTTGGGAGATCACATAAGGAGCTCAACCCAGGGGACAAATGGAAGTACTTGGGGCAGAGTACTTGGGTGGGAATTCCATGGACCTGGTCAGCATATGGACAGTCTGTGTGGGTGAAGGGTTATTGGACCCCACAGCTCTATGTTGTGGTGATGCTGAGTCATGGGGCATGGCTGTTTTTCTGTAGGCACTCAGGTGTGTCTGGACTGAGTGGCATCACCTGGGCTGGGCCCTGGGCCCTCAGTTTATCACCCATGGCCACTGTCAGGGAGGGTTTCAGTAGGGCCAGGTGGGGAGTCCCAGGGGAGCTGAGTCCCTTCTCTAGAGTTCAAGGTGACCCAAGGCCTCCCCACAGCAGAGAAACCTTATCTGCAGTGGAAGACAGAGGTCACATTTCACACAACTTTTCCAACACTGACCATGTGATGAGTCATGATAATCTCCAGGAAAGTCAAAGAACATTGTGGGTGTGTAGTGAAGTGTGTGTATGTGATATGTGTATAGTGCGTGAATGGGTGTACATGTGTTGTGCTTGCTGTGTTGTGGACAGTGGGTGGTATACAATTTCTGTGTCTTTTGTGTGTATGTTGTGTTCCTGTGTGGGAGTTTTACTGCATTGAATGTCTGTGTATGATGGGTAAGGAGGTCAGTTTGCAGGTTGTGAGTGCAGAGTGTTGTGTTGTGAGTACATTGTGTGATATGTAAGGAAGTGTGTGTGCATGTGGTGGGTGATCTTTTCAGGTCTATGTTGTGTGGTGTAAAAGGGATGTGTGTGCACGTGGTGTGTGCTGTGTGATTTGATGCATGTTATGTGATGTGCAAGGAGGTTTGTGTGCACATGCTGTGTAATGTGTTGCATTATGTGTATTATGTAATGTGTAAGAATTTTTTTTTACTTGTGGCGTATGCAGTGCCTTGCATTTAGTGTATTGTTCAAAGTGTAAGTGGGTGTGTTTGCACATCAGGTATGCTGTGTGTCACACTGGAAGTGTTCTGTGTGATGCATGAAAAGGTGTGTTTACTCGTGGTATGTGCTATGTGTTTCATTGTATGTTTTTTTTTTTTATGTTTTTTTCTTGATTTATTGCATTTATCAGGAAGACCAGGACACAACAAAGGTACATGTGAACTTCCTTTAGGATTTATCATATTTTTTTAAATTTATTTTTTTGATTCATTTTTATTGTAAAGAAATTGGATACATGTTGTTTCTGTTTGTACATGGAGTAACAGCATACCATTTGCATATTCATACATTTACATAGAGTAATGATGTTTGATTCATTCCGTTATTTATTTCCCTTCCCCCCCACTCCTCCCACCTCTCTTTTCCCTCTATACAGTCCCTCCTTCCTCCATTCTTGCCCCCCTCACACCCCCCATTATGTGTCATCATCCACTTATCAGTGAGATCATTTGTCTTTTGGATTTTTGAGATTGGCTTATCTCCCTTAGCATATTCTCCAATTTCATCCATTTGCCTGCAAATGCCACAATTTTATTATTCTTTATAGCTGAGTAATATTCCATTGTATATATATACCACAGTTTCTTTATCCATTCATCAATTGACGGGCATCTAGGTTGGTTCTACAGTCTGGTGATTGTGAATTGAGCAGCTATGAACATTGATGTGGCTGTGTCTCTGTCGTATGCTGATTTTAAGTCCTTTTGGTATAGGCCACGGAGTGGGATAGCTGGGTCAAATGGTAGGTCCTTTCCAAGATTACTAAGAAATCTCCACACTGCTTCCCAGAGTAGCTGCACTAATTTGAGCCCCACCAGCAATGTATGAGTGTACCTTTTTCCCCACATCCTCTCCAACACCTATTGTTGCTAATATTCTTGATAATCACCATTCTAATTGGGGTGAGATGGAATCTTAAGGTAGTTTTGATTTGCATTTCTTATTACTAGAGATGTTGAACATTTTTCATATATCTGTTGATTGCTTGTAGATCTTCTTCTGTGAAGTGTCTGTTCATTTCCTTAGCCAATTTGTTGATTGGGTTATTTGTGTTCTTGGTGTAGAGTTTTTTGAGTTCTTTATATATCCTGAAAATTAGTGCTCTACCTGAAGTATGAGTGGCAAAGATTTTCTCCCACTTTGTAGGCTCTCTCTCCGCATTGCTGATGGTTTCCTTTGCTGAGAGAAAGCTTTTTAGTTTGAATCTATACCAGTTATTGATTCTTGCTTTTATTTCTTGTGCTATGGGAGTCCTGTTAAGGAAGTCTGATCCTAAGCCAACAAGGTGAAGATTTGGACCTACTTTTTCTTCTATAAGATGAAGGGTCTCTGGTCTGATTTCAAGGTCCTTGATCCATTTTGAGTTGATTTTTGTGCAGGGTGAGAGATAGGGGTTTATTTTCATTCTTTTGCATATGGATTTCCAGTTTTCCCAGCACCATTTGTTGAAGAGTCTATCTTTTCTCCATTGCATATTTTTGGCACCTTTGTCTAGTATTAGAAAATTGTATTTATTTGGGTTTGTGTCCGTGTCCTCTATTCTGTAGCATTGATCTACCTGTCTGTTTTGGTGCCAATACCATGCCATTGTGTATGTTTTGTGATCTGTAATAGGTGTGTGTTCGTGTGATGTATGCTGCTTTTTGTGTGGTGGTTATGCCATGTGATATGAAAGGATGTTGTTTATATGTGATATGTGCTGTGTTGCATCCTGTGTGTTTTCAAAGTGAAGAAGCTTTGTGAATTTTTGGTGTGCGTGGTGTGTTGCATTGTTTGAGTTGTGTGAGGTGTAAGAGAGTTTGTGTGCTGAGGTATGTGCTGTGTCATGCTGTAGTTGTTTTGTGATTTGTAAAGGAGGTGTGTGCATGTGGTTGTCCTGTTTTGTTTTATATATTCTGTGAGGTGTAAGGACTTGTGTGTGCACTTGGTATGTGCTGTGTTGCATTTTGTGTGTTCTGTGATATATAAGGAGTTGCGTATGCATTAGGTATGTACTGAGTGTTCCATTGTGTGTGTTGTGATGTGTAAGGAGGTGAGTGTGCACATGATATGTGCTGTTTGTTGTATACTGCTTGTGTAGTGTGATGTGTAAGGAGGTCGTTGATATGTAGTGTGTGCTGTGTGGTATCATGTGTGTTTTGTAATGTGAAGAGTGTGTGTACATGTGCTGTGTTGCATTTTGTGTGATGTGTGACATGTAAGGAGATGTATGTGCATGTGGTGGGTGCTGTGATTCCTTGTGTGTGTTGGGTGATGTGTTAGAAATTGTGTTTGCATGTGCTGCATTCTGTGTTGAGTTGTGTGTTCTGTGATATATAAGGAGTTGTGTGTGCATGTAGTTTGTGCTGTGTTGTGTTGTATCTCTTGTGGGATGTGTAAGGAGTTGTGTGCACATGATATCTACTGAGATGAGTTGTATGTGTTGTGTGATGTGTAAGCAGGTATGTATGCATGTATTGTGTGCTATGTGATGTGTGATGTGTAAGGGGATGTATGTGCACATAGTAAGTTCTGTGTGTTTTGTCCCTCAATTCTAGGTGACTGAGATTTGCAGTGCCAGGCCCTCAGGATCACTCAATGCTGTTGCCACCCTGCCCTATTGTGTTCAGGGGTAGTTCTGACTATGACATTACCCCTGTGCCTGTGTGCACAGGACAGTGTGAGGCAGACAAGGGAGCTTTGAGCCTGACATATAAGTCAAGGTCAGAGACTTCCCCACAGAATTTCAGTGTCCAGATGGCAGTGGGCTGGTAGGGTCAGTGCCCAGTTGGTGCCTGAATTCCTGTATCCAGTGGAGCACAGACTGGAAACACCCTGCCCTCTCTGTGGTGGTTCCAAAAATGCCACCCACAACTCTACTCACTCCAAGATATGGGACACCAGAAGCTTGTTTCTGTGGCACTGGGAAGGCACAGGTTTGAGGTCCATGCTGTGCACTCAGTGGCCATGTTTGTAGTGTTTGGATTCTGACATTGCAGTCTCCACAGTCCATGTACAGGAGATAAAGCTGGAGTAGGAAGCCAGGGTGTTCACAGCTGGCCAGTGACTCTGACAGAGGCCCTGCAAAGACCAGGGGCTTCTCTCGACACCCTCCCTCTCTTGTTCCACCATGAAGCACACCCAGCTGAGATAGAGGGTGGCACTGGTCCAGGTTTCAGAAGGGCATGCTAGGGTGCTGTCGATCCTGGTGGCTTCATCCACAGTGTCCAGGGTAAAATCTATTCAATTAAAGATTCCTGAACAGGAAACCTGTTCATGAACAGGGTTAGAGGGTCCCTTCTTTGGCCTCCTAAGCCAGGGTGATCTGTAATGGGAGGGATGTCTTCTTTCTTGATGTTTATTATTGGTGTCCAGTGGGCAGCCCCAGAACACCTACATCCTAGTACTGCCATGGAGTTTGAAGAAGAGACAGGGGTTGTGATACAACCACTGACACCCCAACAGCTGCCCACCTGCTCTGCATCCTCTTTTGCATTCTTTCCTACTGTTTCCATGTACTGCTGTCTTCCTGTGGACTTTGCAGGGAGGGCTAAGGGCCAGGATCCTGACACTGCCCAGAGGAGAGTCTAAGCCCCCATTTAGGTAATAGGGTGGGCTCTGGCCCAGAGAGCAGGGCTTCTGCCCAGGGGCAGCTGGGGCATGGCAAGGACAGCAGGGGAGTCAGAAACCTGGCCAACTCTCAGAGGCCTCTGTCCTGTCCATTAAATTCACCACCCTGAGGATGTGGTGTCAGGCCTTGTCCCAGGATGAAGACCAAGCACCAGATTGATGGTGCTGGGCCTTCCTTGCAGACAGGGTGCTGATTAGTCAGGCCCTGGTGAAACCTAGTGATTTTCTCAACACTGATGTGCCTCAGGCAGCAACAGGAGTGAAGCCCAGCAGGACTGCTTCCAGGACAGAGTGCCCAAGGCCACCTGTTAAAGGCCAGTCACCAGATTATGCTCCTGTGAAGATGCATTAGGAAGAAGGTGGGGTCTGGTGCAGGTTCAGAGCCATGAGGTGTGTCCTTGAAGAGGACTGTGGGGCATAGGTTTTTCCTGCTTCTCTCTCACATCCCAGACATGAGATGGGGAGTTTGCCCTGCCATAAAATCCTCCATGATGTGCTGCCTCACCCAATGCCTGGACTGAGGTCTTTAAAACTCAGAGCCAAAGCGAACATTTCCACCTGCAGGCCTCCGACATTTTGTTACAAACTGGGAAGCTGACTTTTGCCCTCCACAGCAGCCTCCCTGTACCCAGTGCTTGCTGTCCAAACCACAGAATCAGTTGTCAGTAAAGGACCTGGGAGACTCTTTAAGGTGGGTCATGCCCAATCTGTCCAACAGGAGAGAGAAGGAGCCTGTTTGACATAACATCATGAGTAGTTCACACAGTAGCACAGTGCAGACTGTGAATAGGCTTTTGACTCAGTTGCATGTCACCAAGCCCCCTCCATTTCAGAGCAGTAACCCATCCTGATTCTACACATGTAAGTTTCCAGAATGGAGAAGACATGGGCTGATGCTATATCCTAAAAAGGGTTTAATGGGCAGGGTCAGCAGGAGGACTTCAGGAGAATGATCCAGGGTGTATCCTGGTGAAGATTCAGGGTGTCCTTAATTGAGGGTTTTTCTGTGTTTTCCATTTCTGTTACTCTTTCTTGTCAGTGGTGAGAAGAAGGAACCATGGCAATTCCAGAGAATTCAGAGAAATGTCCAGAAATGAGGGAAGTGGGGCTCAGGTCTCTGAGGGGTTGGAAGCTTGCACAGAGACCTGGGAGTTGGGGTCTCTCTGGTAGGAGGCAGAAGCCACCTGGAGAGGAGCATGGAAAGAGAGGGAGGGAGAGGTGGTGAGGGAGGAGGAACTGAGTCAGGGGTGGGAAGAGAAGGAGTGCCTCCACAGGTAGCCCTCTGTGTTTGGGAACAAAACCTTTGTCCATGACTTGAGTCATCCACACTCCCTGCAGGACACCTGCTTCTCCATGCTGCCTAGCCTTCTAGATGTTGTGTCACCTGGAGTTCCCAGGTGACACAGCAAAGGCTTCAAGCACACAGAAGCAGGTGATTGTCTAGGATGGGACCCTCAGTGAACCACAGTCTGTGTTTCTAGATTTTGGGCTGTCTTTCTCCTCCTGCAGTTGGGGCTGTATTTGGAGTGTGGGCACAGGGCCTATGTGAGGCCTGAGGGCTCTGCCATCTTGGGGGGTCTGCGGTGTAGGTGTACAATGGGAACTTCAGGGCCTGTGGTGTCTAGGCTGCTTCTGAAGCCTCATGCCTCATTCCCAGGTAGATGGCCCATCCCCAGCAATGTGGACAACCCCACTATCAAGGTACCCTGGGCATCTTGGATATGCTGAGTCTCCTCTGGCATTTCCAGAGTTCAAAGTCCTCTGGGCCTGTATTCAGCAGTGGTGTGTAGGAATGAACAGGAGCCAGGGGTAAAGGAAAGGTCCTGGAGGCTACTGACCTTGAGTCCTGCCCTAGAGCTTTGGAAAGGCCATGCCTTCTTGGCATAGGGAGTGACTCAGTGGCCAAGGTTGCATGTGAAGATTGCTCCTTGAACCCTCGGATATGGCTGGACACACAGTGGTTAGCTGTGGTGCAGCATGCTGCAGGCACCCCTCCCAGGAGAGGGCTGTACAAATTCTGGAGGCTCATGAGACCAGCCCAGAGCCTGTGGTCATCACAGTGCTGCCAACCAAGTGTCAGGGTCACATCAGAGCAAATGGCCTATGCAACATGGATAGCAAGGGGTTGAGAAAGACCCTCACACCCATACCCAGATTGTCAGTCAGCAGCAGACCTTCAGAAATTGGGGAATGGTTATGTTGTGTTTCTGGAACTGTAGACACTGTGTAGTGTGCACCAGGGAACAGAGATAGTTTAAGAGGTTTTGTGTGCATCAGACTTACTCCCCCAAGCCCTAGGAATTAGGTTATTTCATGACACCCCATTTACGCACAAGGTCATTGAGGCCCAGGGAAGTTCAATAAGCAACCCAAGTTTACTCAAGTAGTAAGTGGCAGAGCTGGTTAGAACCCGACCAGATGGATCTGGATTTTCATCTCCTCATTATAACCAAGGAACCAGGACTTCAAGCACACAGAACAAGTGGTGGAACATGTGCCCTGAGTGGCCAAGAGACTCTGTACCAGCAAGTCTGAGGGCATGCATCTGCAATGTAGAATGGGATAGGGGCACTGAGACCAAAACAGGAGGAGCCCTGCCACACAAGAGCTGCTCTGAGCAGATACAGCAGCAGAAAGTGGAGGTGTGATTCTGAGTGGGAGGAATTTTGGGACCAAGCCAATGAAGGGAGAAGGAGACACAGGCATGTCTGGCTGGTGTGGACTTCCTGTCCTCACAAGCCTGAAGACACAAGTGTGTAAAGGACCATTTTGGAGCAAGAACAACAGCTATCTGGTCTGTCTCTGTCCCCTGGCCTCTTTCTTCCATCTGCTAAGAAGCTGGGGTAACATCAGATTCCCTGGGCCTCCTGGATCACCTCCCCACATTCAGAATCTTAGCTTCATTCCATTTGCAAAGTTTTCTGGAGGGGCCAGATGATGTACCACAGGTCCACGGGATCAGAACCAAGATGTTTTTTGGACATTTTTCTGTTTGCACAATTGTAAGCTTCCGACTGTGATGTTTAGTCACACTTAGTCACATGGGGTGAAGTTTAGTTACAACACAGAAAACAAGCAGAACTTGTGGACTGGTCAGTGTGCCAAGACCCTCTCTTGTCCTGATCCTTTACAGGAGTATACTGCTCCTACTGGCTGACCCCTGGCCTTTCCCATTGGCACATGAGCATAACAAGGTGGCTGGAGCTCCCTGTCAGGAAAGGCAATGGAGACAGTCCTCCTGTGATGCTGGGAGAACTCAAGGAGTTGGGGTGGTTCTGGGAGCTTCTCTGCGCATCCTGTCACCACTGACACTGGTTACTGATCAATGTCAATGTTTCATCAAGTGGGTTGCACCTAGGCTGCTTCCAAAATATTCACCATTCTATCAGCATGTGTCAGGCTTGATTGTTGCTTAGTTCACCAGTGTTTGTATTGCAGTTTGGTTCCAGGAAGGTGGTGAAGCACACAACACTGAGGAAGTCTGTCTTCTCAAAGACCAAGGGATTCACTCCACTGAGTGGAGGGCAGAACTCACCCTGGGTGGGACTTGGCTAGTCCATTCCCCCAAATCCTCAGTTTATATTCCCTTGAAATGGAACCCTTACTCCAATAGGGAATCCTGGTAGTTGGAAAGAAAACCAAATTCCCACACTCTGCAACTGGAATATTTATTTGAATGACAGAACCAGAAACTGGTCAGGCCACACAGGGATGGTTGAAAATGAAAACCTTAAAGGGACACTTATTCTCAGCACTCCAGTTGAGGCTGCCCCTAACCATGTTTTCTCTTCCATTGTGGAGGCCATGTGTTCCAGGATATATCTATGTCCACTCACCAGTCAGGGGAAAGAGCTCTGCCACATGTATTGGAGTAGATGAGGACCTGGGTTGCACCAGCCCACCCACCTCTTCCAGCTGCATGCCCTAGGGTAGGGTATAAATCCATGGGGTACATTGTGAGGTGACTGCACACAGGTCCAAGTACTCCTGGCTAGACATTGTGACATCTAGAAATGACGCTGAAGACAAAGAAAAAAGACACTTCAGCAGTCCAGGTGGGGACTTCCTCCCAACCCTCTGACACCAAGCACAAGGCAGCTGAGACCCCAGTCAGCCTTGAGAGTCTTGCCAGATACTAGAAATATAGAGTTGCCCAAGGTCACACAGAGAAAGAGCAGTGTTCTGCAATTTATTCCCAGAGCCTCCAACTGGGGCAGGGGTCCCTGGAGAGGCTGGGAGAGTTCACTGACAGCCACCATGATCAGAAGCAGGCAAGTTGCTTGTTTCCTCTGGGCTCCTTAGGTGGATGGGATGAGGCAGAGTGGCATCCCCTAAGGACCTGAGTTCTTGGTCCTGTGTCCCTGGCTCAGGTCCCCTCACAGTCTGTGGAATCCAGTTGAACTCCAGAAGTGTTTATCATCTGATCACACCTTGTGGCCACACATGTGGTAGTCAGGAGTGAGCTGGGACCCCAGTCCCATCCTCCAGAGCTGGGGCACTGTGAAAATCAAATGGCCTCAGGCAGGACAGACATCTGCTCTCCATAAGGATCCTCATGCCTGTCCAGGGTAAAGAAGTCTGCTCCCTAGTTGATCCTCTAGCCTCAGTGGCCTTAGCCTCTATGACCTCTGTCAACTTTATAATGAACAAAGCCTCCATGGCTTCAGTATTTCATATAGTATGTATGACTTGAGTAACCCATAATGCCAGCATTTCTTTGATCCAAGTCCCCTCAATAAATTGAGCAGTTTCTATGAACAGTGTAACCACCACAACCTATACAACTCAATGGCCTGCATGGACTATAACAATTATATAGCCTTTATTGCCTGAAAAGTCTAAATGATAACAATAGGCTTTATCTATACAGTATCCACTATGACCTCACTGTATTAATAACCTTTACTCTACTTTTCAGTTCTATTACCTTCATAACTTCTTTACTCTGAGTAACCTCTAAGATCTACATAGTTTCTAAGGCTTGACTAGTCTCTGTGTTGCACACATTCTGTAGTATCAAAAGCCTCTATGAACTGTGTAAAGTGTATGACCTCTGGTGTCTCTATGACACAACTTTAGACTTTACACCTCAGTAGGCTGTATGTTCTGAATAAAAATTTGTCTTGCAAAGTCTCTATGATTGCATAGTCTCTAACCTCTGAGTACATCTCTGACATGCATAGTCTTCTACATTCAACTATGTCTGGCATAGCCCTTGACTTTCATTCCTTTAAAGCCTGAGTAACCTAAGTGATTTATGTGGCCTTTATAGCAAGAGTAACTACATCATGCACAATCAGAAAAATGAAAAGTACTCCATTTGTGAAAAATAAATCAAAATGTATTTTTCTGTCATATATAACTAAGCAGAAAAAAACAATAAAAACAGTAGCTAAATAAATTTTGTTGCTGCTATACTCAGTGTAGTCTCTATGACTTACATAGTCTGTATGATCTATGTAGCCTCTGTGGCATTTACAGTCTGTATGACCTGCATAGCCTCAGGTAATTTTCCAGAAAAGTCTAAGTGAACTTATTAGCCTCTACTATCTCAGTTGGTCATGATTAACTTTGAACCTATGAGTCTCGAATCTATGAGAAACATTATCTCTATACTTTGTAGACCTGCATAAGCTCTATGACCTGAATTACCACTAATAACTAACTACATGGCTTCTATCTTAGTTGCCTCTCTGACCTATATAGTCTCTACAAATTTCATGGCCTCTGTGATGTATAGAGCCTGGATGACCTCAGTAAACATGTCTTGAGAAGCCTTTCTGGTATGAATAGAGTGTATGATCAGCATAGTCTCTTGGAGTTGAAGCACCCCTATAGTCTCCCTTTTTTCTAGGTCCTGAATGGATTCTATTGACTGCTTACCTGGTATGATTTTATAGCCTCTATTATTTCTGCAATATCTGAGCCCTAAATATCCACTAATATATGCACAGACTCTATGTCAGAATAGATATTATGATCCTCCTAGGCTTTATGGCCCAAGTGGTATTTGTGGCCTATGTAGTGTCTATGACCTGAACATTCTCTATTGTAAGTATATGTTGGTTGTTTTCTGTGCTGTCTTTGTGTTCTGAGACACTTAGTATCCTAAATGACATTAGTAGCCTCTATGACATGTATAACCAGTATGGCATGAGCAGTCTCTATTACCTGAATAAACTGTATGAATTTGAGGCCTCTAGCATGAATAGCTTCTATGGATGGAAGAGCTCTTTGGCCTTTTAATTCTGTGATTTGTGTGGTTTTTATGACATGAGTATCCTAAATGACTTCAGGATCCTTTTTTGACCTCAGTAGACTCTATGACCTTAGAAGCATTTATGCCTTGAGTTGTCATTATGAACTGCACAGTCACTATGGCCTTTGTAGCCTCTGTGCTGGTCATACACTGTGACATATATATCATTTATTATCTGTATATTCTGTACAGTCAGAGTATCCTCTGTGTCTTGTTACCTTCTATGATATAAATAGACTCTATAATCAGCCTAGCTTCTGTGGCTTTATAGCTTCCATGACATGAATAGCTTCTTAAAAAATGAGTAACCTCTATGAACTTATAGCCTAATGTCTTAAATATGCACTGGAGGATGAATATACTCTATTCCAAGAGTAGTCAAAATTACCTTAACAGACCCTGACCTGCATAGCCTTTATGACTTGGGTAGCCTTTCTTTTTCTTCATGAACTTATAACCTGAATATTACTTGTGAGCTAAGTTGCATATATGTTGTGCATAGCTTTTATGGCCTCAGCAGCCTCTGTAAACTGTGTTTCCTCTATTATCTATGTAACTTCATTGTCCTGCATAGTCTCTATGACCCAGGAATTCTCCATGGCCAGCATGGCTTCTATGGTGTAAGAAGTCTTTATCACTGATATATTTGTGTAAGTCCCTTGTGGTCTTCATGTTCTGATTATCTTCTAAGAAGCAAATAGCCCCTGTGACCTGTGTAAACTCCACATCCTGAGTGACAAATTTAATCTATACAACTTGCATGACCTGCCTATCCTGTGTATGTGCCAGAGACTATTTATCCAGCATAGAACATCCTGTTTAGCCCTTTTGGCTTGAGTATCATAAATGAGCTTAGTAACTACTACAGACTTTGTAGCCTAAATTCACTTGAATTCCCCTATGACCTGTGTAGACTCTGTGTTCACTATATATCTATGACTTTCTACATATTTACAGAGCCTCTTTGACATCATTAGACTCTATGAGAACATCATCCATGATCTGCATATATTTTTGACACTTGTAGGCATTAGAGTCTATGTATCATTTTTGTCTGTGTTGTAAATATGACCTGCCTAGCATGGATGGAATATCATCTATTGCCTGTATATTTTATATGAACAAGAACCTTGTATTAATGGAGAAGCCAGGGTCAGTATTGTAAACTCTGTGTGTGTCGTAGCTTCTTTTTTAAAGCTAATTTTTTTCAATTGTTTGTTTGTGCCTATATTTGTACATAATTGTATTTCTACTTATTCAAAAATGCATACAATATAACACTATGATTTGACCAATATGATTCTCCCATCTGCATTCCTTAAATTACTCAACTAATTTTAATTTTCATGAGATTCACACAGATACATACCCTCTTTTCACTTTTACTCTCTAGCTTTCACATGTGAGAAAAAAAAGGTACTTGACCTTCTGAGTGTAGCTTATTGTACATAATATAATGTTCTCAATTTCCATCCATTTACATACAAATAATATAATTTTATTTTTCTTTATTGACATAAAATTTTGTTGCATAAATACACCATATTTTCTTTTTCATTCATCCACTGATAGATACCTTGTCTGGTTTTGTAGTTTGGTTAACGTGAACTGTGCTGTTACAAATTTGGGGCACACAGATATTGCTATATTATGATGAATAATTCTTTACAATGTACACTGAAGAGGGGTACACCTTGGCTATATGGCAGTTCTATTCCTAGTCTTCGAAATCCCCACACTGATTTCCATAGTGGTGTACTAATTTGCCATCCCACTAACACTGTGAAATTTTTTCTTTTTTTCACATATTCTTCAGCATTTATTTTTATTTGCAATCAGGATGATGTCCCTTCTGACTAGAATTAGATGAAATTTCAGTGTAATTTTTTTCATACCCTAATTAGTAATGCTTTTGTGCATTTTTAATGTATTTCTTGGACATGTTTTTTTCTTTTGAGATGTGATTCCATAGGTCATTTGAACATTTATTAATTGGATTATTTTGGGGGGTTTTCATGTTAAGTAATTTTAGTTATTGTTATATTCTGAATATTAATGTTCTTTAAGAAAAGTATCTAGCAATGATTTTCTCTCATTCTGTTGGTTCTCCACATTCTAAATTTCTTCTTTTGCTGTTCAGACATTTTAACATTGATTCCATATACTTATTAATGTGTGACATTAATTCTTCAGTCTTAAGAATACTACTTAGAACATTGTTACATGTGCCTATAGGTTGGAGTGTTGACCCCAAATTTTCTTCTAAGAGTTGCACATTTTCTGGCCTCATTTCAAAGTTTCTATTCAATTATGAATTGACTTTCTGCACAGAGTGACAGATAAGATTATTGTCTCATTAAAATAAATATGAATAACCATTTTTTCCAAGCACAGTTTATTAAAAAGACTGTTTTGTCAAAGGTATGTTTTTGTCCCCTTGATACTCTCTTAACAGTCGTAATCTACATAGCCTCTGTGGTTATTGGTTGCAACTATAAACTTCATAACATCTATTACCTATATTTCCATGACATGTGTTCCTTCTATGGCTTTTCCAGCCTCTATGAAATGTGTTTATTTATGCTGTATATGCCCGTAATAGACCTTATAACATTTGAAGCATCTATGACCTGAATAGATTCTACGTTTTGTGAAGGCTCTGTGACATGTCCAATCTCTATGACCTCAGTAACTTAAAGAATGTAGTAGCTGGTATCTACTGTGTAATCTCTATGATAAGCATAGGTTGCTTAACTAGTGTAACATTGATAACCTGAATAACCAGATTCTCTATTATCTGAGTAGAATGAAAGTTCTCATCACCATTGGTTGGGGCATAAATATTTATGATTATTATGTCTTGCTTCCCTTAAGCAGTATGATATGTCCTACTTTATCCCTTGTGACTAACTGTATTGAAGTCTGATTTATCTGATGTGAGGATGATACCCCTGCATTTTTATTAAGTCTGTGTTCATTGTATGTGTTTTCCTATCCTTTCATCTTTAGTATATTGGTATCATTTTGTATGAGATGAGTCGATTGAAGGTAGCATGTTGTTGGGTCTTTCTTTATAATCAAATCTGTCTGCATATTTTGTTTGATGAGTTTATGCCATTAATATTAAGGATTATTATTGAGTTATGACTTGTATTCTCAATCATTTTGCCTTATTTTTGGTTTTTAACTTGACTTGGTTTCTTCTTTCATTGGCTTTTCCTCTAGGGTAGTTCTCCACTTTGATGACTTGCATTATTGTTTTTCACCTCCTCCTCATGAAATATTTTGCTCAGAATGTTCTTTAGTGCAGGCTTTCTATTTGTAAATTATTTTAGCTTTTGTTTATCATGGAAGGATTTTATTTTATCATCAGATCTGAAGGCAAGTTTTGCTGGGTACAATATTCTTGTTGACATCCATTTTATTCGAAGCTCAAAATATATTTTTTCAAGCCCTTCTAGTTTTTATGGTCTGGGCAGGAAAATCTTCTGATATTGGTATTGGTTTATGTAATCTGTTGCTTTTCTCTTGCAGCATTTAAAATTCTATCTTTATTTTGAATGTTAGGCATTTTGATTATAATGTGACTTGGCATGGATCTATTGTGATTTTGTATATTTGGTGTCCTGGAAACATCTTGTATTTGATTTTCCATTTCATTTTTCAGATTTGGAAAACTTTCTGACATTGTTTTATTTATTAGATTATTCATTCTTTTGGTTTGTGATTCTGTGCCTTATTCAATCTAAATAATTCTTCAATTTGGACTTTTCATGATATCCCATAATTCTTGGATGTTCTGTTCATGATTTCTTACCATCTTTTCTGTTTGGTCAACATTGTTTTAAAGATTAAGTACTTTGTCTTTATTGTCTGAAGTTCTCTCTTCCAATTTTCAAGTCTGTTGGTTATCGTTTCTTTTGAATATTTAATTTGATTTATTGTTTTCTTCATTTCAATGATTTCTGTTTTTATTCTTCAAAATCTCTCTTCTGCTTCTTATTTGCTATTTTAACTTTTTATTGTTGTGATCATTCATTGCCTGCATTTGCTCTCTTAGCTCATCCTTTGTTTCTCAGATCATTTTAATTATGTACATTCTGAATTCCCTTTCTGACATTTTACTACTGTCACTGGATTATATAGATATAGTATGTAGGTTTGTTTGGGATACTTTCTTCCCTTTTTTTTCAGGTTGTTCATGTATCTTTCTAGCAGTATAAATCTGAGTCATTTCATTTCACCTCCTATAGACTTATAGTGTCCCTTTATGTTTCCAATACCTCACTGTGCTTAGTCACACAGGCACACAAGAGAGTTCTACAGCTGGAATCCCAGGAGACTTGACCAATGCTAGAGAAGACACACTTTGACAGCAACCTAGTGGTGGTGGATTAGCAGGAATGGAGAATGCTGGAATGAGGAAGTTACAGAAATTTTCAGTGATATTTCAAAGGAAGGACTGGGAGACCAGGCAAAGTTTATCAGAGTTCAGATCCCTGTGGATTAAGATACTGAATGAGAAGCAACAGCATTTATTTCTTAGCCTGATTTTGGTTATGATTTGCTCCTATCCAATCTTTCTATGCACCTATTTCTTCACATGGAAATATATATTCTGTTCCTTTTTACACTGGATACATACAAAATCTGATTTTTTGAGAATTTTATCCTAAATATTTTCCCTGAGTCTCAGAGGAGTCTTCAGACTTGGTCTTTGGACAGTGATGGAACACTTAAAATAAAAAGACTGTTAGAAATGGAGTCTATGTATTTTTGCAGGCTACCAGGGATTGAACTCAGAGATAATCAACCACTGAGCCACATTCCCATCTGTATTTGTATTTCATTTAGAGACAGGGTTTCACCAAATTACTCAGTGCCTCACTAATGCTGAGGCTTTGTTGAAGTCATGATCCTCATAGGGGTTTGCAATAGTACCAAGTGTACTAATGTAGTTTTCATGGTGAAACTTGCATAAGGTTTTGGATTCTGGAATGCAATATTATTCTTTAAATATTAGGTGTCCCCCAAAATCTCACATGTTTAATAATGTGAAAATGGTCATAGATGAAATATTATACTATAGTAGATGTAATCTAATAAAATTACTCCTGTTCTTTAGATTACTCAGATCATAATGTCTGCATAAAGCTATTGAGACATGTCAAGTTACTGAGGATATTAGAGGTCATAGAAACCACATAGGTCACAAATACTTTTCCATTTTTAGAGGTTAGCAAAGCCAGCCAGGTGCGGTGGCTTGGGTTACTAGTGCAGGAGAATCAAATGTTTAAAGCTAGCTTTGTTAATTGTTAGGTGCTTAGCAACTCAGTGAGATCCTGTCTCTAAATAAAACACAACATTCTGCTGAGAATATAGCTCTTTGTTAGAGTGCCACTGAGTTGAATACCAAATAAGAACAACAAAAACAATTGGTAGGCCATATACGCTGTGCTAATGAGAGAACATACACAGATTTTATGATTGAATACAGGGGGTCCTCCAAAACCTCATGTGTGAGAAATGCTACAGATTTTTAGGTAAAATGATTCATTCATCATATTATTAATCTAATCATGGCATTAATCTTCTGATAGGAATTGATTTCATTGTAAATATAGATATGCTGTGACTAGAGAAGCTGTGTCATATTGTCTCTCTCAAATATATATGTATATATATTTGCTATAAATAGAATCTAAGTAGCCTGCATAGCATCTATAATTTTAATATTCTATGACCTGTGCAGTCTCACTGAACTATATAGCCAACAGCAGAGCAATACAATTTATTTCTTTTTTCTCATAAACATGTCTTCATAATTGCGCTGGCATGAGTGACAAGGTTTCAGCTTTAAGTAACAATTACATAATATTTACAGCCTTATTTTTGTCTTTCCTTTTCTTCTGTACCTTTTGTAAAAAAGTTATACTAAAATACAAAATACTTTCTCTTTAAAAAACACACCTTTACTTTTGTACAACAAAGTACATTTTCAGAACTATAATGTTTCTGTATCACACTTTTTTGATGTTGTTCTTTTAAAATTTACATTTAGAATTAAGCTATATAAACTTGCTGAATTTAGACAAATTATGTTTTCTTCAGTGAAGAAATGTACTTTATTATACTTTAATTGAAAGATAAATATTTTGTATATACAACAATATAAGTAATCAGAATTTCCTTAGTCATTTTGTTTTTATTGAAGACCCTAATCCACAAACCAAATAATCTGAAATTGTTTTTCAATAGACCAACAATTTACAAAAGCTCAAAACATGTTGACTTATACAATTTAAGAAGCCAAGAATACTTGAATTCATATGCAACAGTAGCAAATTAATCAGATATCTCTTTAAGGAATATATTTTAAATATTTATTCCACTTTTGTTAAATCTAAGTTACCCATGAATTTATGTATGCTACTAAGGAAAACCAAGATATCATACAACTACTTAACACTTGAAGTTACCTTTTCCTTCTTTAAAAATTGCTAGAAACAATAGACATATATTAATGATTTTATAGAAAACAATACTATATTTTTGACCACCAAGCAAATGGAGAGTGTTAATTATTTTAAAGACATGAAAAATGTTATCTAACAAAATTTAATTAAGTGAACTGAAAGTCATTTGAATCCATTTTGTTATAAGTTCTCAAGTGCTTTTTATTATTATGTCAATTTTGTTATGTACATGATATAGTGACTCAACCACATATAAATGCAACATACATGCATATGCACACACATGCATAAAACTGATAGAAAAAAATTATAGCTTTTATTGGGTATTATTTTCTCAAAAAATTTAAAAAGATATACAGATAGTTATGAAAAAGACTCATATTTAACAATTTTAAATCAGACATGCATTTTTATATTATGACTCAGACATGTGAAACCTCTGCATTTGGCGATATTAGGAGTAGAATCTGTCAGTCATGGTGAACACTGAAATCAGGGTTCAGGTAGCCACTCATTCTCCAAGTGGGAAAATCCTCTTTTATAATGAGCATTGTATATTCTCCCTACTTTGATCATTTCAAAAGAGGTCTCATTTTTTTTCAGTACATTTAAGATCTAACCCTTAAATAATAAGGCATCTGTAAACAAAAAACAGTGGACTAAAAACTTCAGATAGACAAAACAAGAGTAATTGGTGCAAGACCAAAAGTAAATTCACACACACACACACACACACACACACACACACACACACAAGACAAAACAAAACACATTGAACTCAGAAATAGGGCTTTGAAAAATTAACACCTCCTTAATAGTCTAGTAAATAACACATGGAAACTATTAATTGAAATGGAATTTACTTGTCAATCAGTTTAATGTCAGATCAGATATTCACAGAATGTGCAAGCCCAGGAAGTCTTCAGGAAAGTATTTAAAATGTAATAAAAACTTGTACATATGACATTCTTTAATTTTCCCTTAACATACATATATAGAGAAGAGAGAAAAATTCACAGGGATTATACCATACCCTGACATTCCCAGGTCTGATGCAGCTGGTTTTTCAAGATTTTCTATTTCATTTCCTCTCCCATTTTTAGAACTTAGAAAACAACTTGCTAAATGGTAGAAAGATGCAACATAAGAAAAAATAAAGCAGTCTGCTATGTTCCAGAGAAGCTTAGAATTAGAAGTGACAGCTATTCCTCTTGTTTGTATTCAGTTTGTCACAGGTAAAAGTAGCTTACATTTCAGATGGGTATCTGGAAAATATTTAGAAACAAGGAAGCTACTATTTTGAGAATAGGGGGCAAAACAATCATACATAGCACTTGGACCATTTTTTTCTCCCTTTTAGTTAAACAGGTTCAATTGTAAGATTATGTAATATTTTATGTTTCCCTCCAGAGGTTATTTTCTTTCATTCTGAGTTGATAATTAAACCAGCTCAGGTACACAGTAAACCTAAATATTTCTTTCATAGAAGTAGTATGGAAAGTTCAGTATATTGTTGATGCATTGCAGAACAGTGGAAACCTGGTACATTATCTGTAAGATGGAGGAAAGTTCAGACATGTCCTCCAATATTCCTTATTACCTATAAGCCAGACTATTTTCTGGTTTTCTCTGAATACTAATGCATGGTACAACAAGAACAGTTCTACACAGTGGCAGATTTTTCTTCTGTATGCAACCATAAAGATAGAAAGAGGCCTTTTGGATTCTCCAATCTCACCAACATGTTCCAGTTTGAGGCTGCATACCACGAACTGGATAATCTTTGAAATAATTTAGACATATTTAAATTTTGATGTTTTGAAACAATCTGAAGTTGAAAAAGTCTTTTTCAGCAAGGAAAAACTCCTACTAAGAAAGAAAGATAATATATTTTGATAATTATTTGAGTAATGCAGGATATTTGCCAAGTAGAAGCTTCACTTAAAATTGTCTCTTCTGCCCTCAGAGTCACAAAACAATGACCTATTTTTATGTTTCTCACTTGAAATTAGGAGGCAAGTCTGATATAGTCAGGGTGATATTCCCAATTGAGAAGGCAAACAATTGAACTCTCTGAAGAAAGAGCAATACAGAGTAATCTACTGCAATAAAGTGATATGGTGTTTTATGGGATTTTTTTCTGTGAAGAAAGGATATCTTGTGAAAGTCTGAAAAACAGCACTAAATTGTGAATATAGGGAAATCTATTTTGATATGTTCTCACATGACTCCTTCTCTAATAGTTGAAAATCAGGAACAGATGTGGGGTTTGGATGCTAGAAAGTATTTGAGGCCCTAGAAATTCATAAACACTTTTTATAGGCATTTGAGAGAGATCAGGTATCAGAACTGATAGTGGGCTAAAGATGGAGAGCACTTGGGAGTACCAGGCACACCAAGGTTTACATTGGGATGAGGATATTTTGAAAAGAAAAGAGATTTCTCGCTTCATACTCTGGTGATTAATGTGGCAATATTTTTTCCAGTGCCTCAGATCAGACTAAGACTGAAGATTTTTCTAAGCTCAATATGCTCTTCTCCTAAATTCACCAATGGTTCTTCAAAAATTATTCTTATTTTGTTTAACTGAACCTCTGAGATTTTTTTCCTCCCATCTATTCAGAGAACAAATATTTAAAAGTCACTTTGTTCATCCATCAAAAATAAAATTATGGCATTTTTTTTAAAAAAGGATGGAACTGTAGAAAATTATATTCACTGTAACATGCCATATATGCAACAAGAAATATGTACATTTTCTCTCATGTGTACATGCTACAGATACAAATGAAAAACACAATTTCATGAAAATAGAAGAAAAGTACTGGGGATGTAGCTAAGTTTATAGAGTGCTTGCCTCACAGTCATAAGGTCCTGGGCTCGATCCCCAGCATCACAAACAGAAAAAAATAAAAGGCCAATGAAGGAAAGAAAATTTGTTCTAGCAATGTTGCACAGAAACAATTGAATTCACTCTGAAATTTCTATCATTTCAGGAAATGCACAGGAATTCTGCATTTCAATCATAAAATTTCTTAATCATTATTATAAAAGTTATTTAATAAATAGAGACACAGTAGGTGAATGCAATAAATTAATCATTGTTATTGTATGATGTGGCACACACAAGCCCACTTGAAAACTGAGACAAGATGGGCACCTTCATATGTACAGCCATCAAGAAGTTCTTTGAAGAAAACCCAGAATATTTTCCCTTGAAATTGCCTCATATTGAGGGAATAAATCTGGATAGTGTCCATTTGTCTATCAGAGTCTGAGAGATCTGAATCCATACATTTTTAACCTTGCAAAACAATTAACCACTGCATTACAGAGATCTTTCATGACAGGATGCATTTTCTGAAATATGAATCCTGCACTATGAGGTTTGGAGTAAATTTCAAAAAAATATGTTTTTTGTAGTTGAGTGGTTTGTGACTCAGAGGGATCTGTATGAACAACTGGAACAGAACCTGCTGTATCTGAAATGAAGACTTAAATGAAAATTTGAAAAACATGTGACTACTAGAACTGGACTGTTCTATATTTATAAAATACAACTTTGGCCAAACATATGTGAATTGAAATAGTCTTCTGATGAAGACTGAGAAGACTTTGAATGAAACCATTTGGGAAGTGAGGAAATATAAAATTGCTTTGCCATAATAGAATAGTAACTTTGAAACTGGATATTCTGAGAAAAATGAATTATCAGAGTGGGAACAAAAGGCACTTATGGCTACCTAGTATTTCCTCAGTAAAGGAATTTACATAACTTAAAAGTATTTTTCAAAGCACAAGAGAGTGGCCAAGTTCCAGAGGAGGCAAGAAAAATTTGAGGTTATAGCTTTTCCTTCAGGTAGAGATATAAACTCAGGACATCTCATGCTACATGGACACTAGGCCAAAAGATAAGGTCTGATATTTTCTTGGTCCCCAAAATTGGTATCTTCCCTTAGTGATTGATGCCCTATGCAGGCTTGGTGAGAAATCATGGATATCTTCATATACATGTTCATGTATACTTTCAAGACATATAATTACATGAACTCTTATGCCTGATGATTTGCCAACACACAATACTAAACATGGTCTTCACATGTTTGTTACCTTTCAGGTCAACTTTTCTGAACTGATTGAAGGAATAATATTTTTTTTTTCTGGTAGGGCTTCTGAACACACAGGAAAGTCCTAGTAATTCTGTGTGTTTCAGGAAACCTCACAGAAATTCTGTATAAATAGTTTTTCACATGCCAATTAACATCTTAATTACCAATATAAAAACATCTTTAGAGAATAAAAATAGAATAGTTGACTGCAATTATTACACCCATTGAGAGATTGTATAATGTGACATACACAAGTTCATCAAATCTCCTGGCAGAAAGATAAAAATGACATGTAGATGCATTGATTTTCCAATAAAAATAACTACATAATTTCCCCAGTCTCTGTGGGGTATTTGTGTTGAGGGAATAAGTATGACTAAGACAGTCCAGCAGCCATAAACCATGTTTATTTCCATGGAGCTGCTTCAAATTCACAGTAAATTTATTTTACAAAGTCATGATTTTTTCAGTCAAGACAGGTTCCACTGATGGATCAGAGAAAATTCTTGGAGACCAGAATTTAGTTTATGACAGAACCAGTGCCTCTGAAGGGTGAATCTGATAAGCAATACCTAATGAAACTGTGAGTGCAGAGCTGCAGTGGGGGGGACTGCTAAAACATAACAGGTGTATGTCATGTTGGGGATATATGGACATTGATGTGGTTGCATCACTATAATATGCTGATTTTAAGTTATTTGGGTATAGGCTAAGGAGTGGGATAGCTGAGTCAAATGGTGGTTCCATTCCAAGTTCTCTAAGGAATCTCCACACTGCTTTCCACAGGGGCTGCACTAATTTGCAACCCTACCAGCAATGTATCAATGTACCTTTTTCCCCCATCCTCATCAACACCTATTGTTGCTTGTATTTTTGATAATTGCTATTCTAATTGGGGTGAGATGAAATCATAGGGTAGTTTTGATTTGCATTTCTCTTATTACTAGAGATGTTGAACTTTTTTTATATATCTGTTGATTACTTGTAGATATTCTTCTGTGAAGTATCTGCTCATTTCCTTAACACATTTGTTAATTGGGTTATATGTACTCTTGGTGTAAAGGTTTTGAGTTCTTTATAGATTCTGGAGATAAGTGCTCTATCTGAAGTATGTGTGGCAGATATTTTCTCCAACTCTGTAGGCTCTCTTTTTACATTGGTGATAATTTCCTTTGCTGGGAAAATACTTTTTAGTTTGAATGTATCCCAATTACTGATTTTCACTTGTATTTCTTGTGCTTTGGGAGTCATGTTAAGGAAGTGTTGTCCTAAGCCAACATGATGAAGATTTAGAAAACAGACTCACACCAAGGCACATTATGATAAAAATACATACCATGCAAAAGGAAGGTAAAATTTTAAAGTTTGTGAGAAAAGAAAATCAAATTACATTTAGGGGGAAACCAATACGGATATCAGCAGATTTCTCAAATGAGATCCTAAAAGTTAGAAGGACCTGTAACAGCATTTTTCAAGTTCTGAAAGAAAATGGATGCCAATAATCCTATACCCAGCAAAATTTATCTTCTGATTTGATGACAAAATTGCATTCTTTCATGATAAATAAAACTAAAAGAATTTACAAATAGAAACCCAGCACTATAGAACATTCTCAGTGAAATATTTCAAGAGGAAGAAATGAAAAACAATGATATAAGTCAGCAAAGGGAGGAACTATCCTAAAGAAATAGCCAGATAAGGGAGAATCCAAGCCAAGTTCAAAACCAAAAATGAGCCAAAATGACCGGGTATAACAAATCATATCTCAATAATAACCCTGAATGTTAACTGCCTGAACTCATCAATCAAAAGTTATAGACTGTCAAATTGAAATAAAAAGAAAAATTCAACAAAATGCTGCCTTCAAAGAACATAGAACACAATATCTACACACTAATGGTGAAAGGATAGGAAAAATCATATTTTATATACTTTAAATATAACCATTTTATTTTAATTTCTGTATTGTATTCCATTTAAAATAATGTAGACCATTTTAAGTAACCTTTCATTACTAATAGATATTTGAATTGTTTCCAGAGTGCACATAATGCTGCAGCAATTTGTCTTTTGCATGGTGAATATACATAGGTATTCCTACTATATATATGCCTAAGAGTGAACTCATTGAGTAACAACAGAAGCATATGTCCATCTCTACATAATACCACTAGAGATTTCAAAAGTGGATGTAAAAATCCACATTCATATCCAGGTGCAGTTTTTCATGCTTATAATTCCAGTTGTTTGGGAGGCTGAGGTAGGACTATTATGAGTTCAGTCTCAGGAAATGGGAGGCAGTCTCTAAATAAAATGCAAAACTGGGCTAGGGATATGACTCAATGTTCAAGTGCTCTTGAGTCTATACCTGGTACAAAAACAATTCACAAGCATGGCAGTTTATAAGATTCCACCTATTCTATCACCTTTCAAGTCTTTTTTGTTCTTTTTAGATATACAGGACAATAGAGTGCATTTTGACATATAATATATACATGGAATGTAATATTCTAGTTAGAATCTGATTGTTGTGCTTGGACATGATGTGGAGTTTTACTTGTTGAATATTCATATATGAATATAGGAAATTTACCCCTGATTCATTCTACAGAATTTTCTATTCCCCCTCCCTTTTCTTTGTCTCCCTTTGGCTAGTCCAATGAACTTTTATTCTCCCCTCACCCCTTGTTGTGTGTTAGAACCACGTATAGTAGTGAATTTTGGCCTATATAATTTGGGATTGGCTTATTCATGTAGCATGTTAGTGCCCAGTTTTAAAAATTTGAATGATATTACTAATTATTAAAATTTTGATTAATTTTCTACAAAAAATTGATGGTGATTTGGTTCTCATTTTATATCCTGTGTAGATTTAAACATACTAATATGCAATCAAACAAAATTGTCCATCACTATGCCTTTCTAAAATTTAAATTATTTTGTTTTGTTTGAAGGATATACCTTGAAGTTTTATGTGTTGTACTTAATGATTTCTAACTCACATTTGACAAGTCATTGTCTCTAGGATAGGTGAAAGCATTTTTAAATAAAAATTCATGTGTTTACTACTTTTTACATACTAGGCATCATTGGTCTAATACTAGACATAGTTTAATTTTTGTTGTGGTTTAGATCTCACTGACAAGACAAGTTGAATACACTGTACTCATACATTAAACTTTTCTTTCACATGATATTTTCTCCAGAAAATAAACAGTTTCTCTCCTTCCAACATAATATAAAATGTTATTTTTTAATTATTTTTATTTTTTTAATTTTTACTTTTACAGACTGCATTTTGATTCACTGTACACAAATGGGATACAACTTTTACTTTCTATAGTTGTACACATTGTAGATTGACACCATTTATTCAATCATACATGTACAAAGAGTAATGATGTCTGTCTTATTTCACATAAGTGAAAGGATACTTTTGATGAGACCATGTTGATAGGGTACAAAAGATAGACTCTCAACATAGGACAGAGTAGGTAAACATATCACTCAATCTGAACTACATCTTTTCATTTGAGACTGAGCAGAGATGCTAAGGTGGGTTTCATCAGATATACTCTGATTCCAATCATCTGCTCTACCTAGACATTGCTGTTCTATATCCTTGCAGCATGAAAGACTGTGTATATACAAAGAAGAGCCACACAAATAAATTATCCAATTCAGTGAGTAAACTCTTTTCTTCAGGACAAAAGCAATATCCTCCAAAGAATACACATGATTGAAAAAACATGCATATGCCTGAAACTCCAAGAAAATGAAAAAAATATCATGAATCTGTAATGATAGTTTATGCATTTATTCAAACAATTATTTCTGAATATCTTTTGCTAAGCTCTAAAATCAGAAAATGCCCATCACTCTACAGAAAGCAAATTGCACATACTGCCAAAGAGTAAACTTTTATTATTACTATATTCTCACTGTTTATGGTTTGAATTAGACTTCCTCCATTTGAAATGACCTACATATAACCCAGTAAATCTCCACTACTGATGATGAAATTTTTTATGTTAGGAAAACTGTCAATTTCCAATATTTTGTCAATTTTTGGTTTGCTGTCAGAGCATAGTGGAGGCACATCTACTAGAGTTCCTAATCTCCAGTGAATTTTGCATAGCAGGAAGTGCACATTACCTGAACAAACTCTAGAAGTCCATCCGGGACAATACTACCAGCTAAAATAGCTGTTCACCTGCTATCATTTCTTCCTCACTCTGCCTTCCTAACCCATCCCACATAAGTACCTACTTTGTTTTGAAATTTACCTCTGACTCAGACAGGGAAGTGAAATGTATCAAAATTGGTGCATACAACTAAATCCTACCCACAACAGTCCTCAAACCCACCAACATTGGTTAATATCTGGAGTTGTGTTTATCTTCTCCATATTTTTACACTTTCCTTATCTTTATTTCATATTCTCAACATTCAAAACTGAAATAAAAAGGTGATAAAATATGGTTACTTAAATCAATAAAATGCTTGTCCACATGTCACTGTTACTTTTCAAAATGTTATCCAAGAACAGTCCCTACTCTTTCAGTGTTCAAGAATGTAAAGTTCCTTCATGCAAGTTTCTGCCATGTAGGTAACTCACAGTCAGCAGTCAAAGGTTTGTGTGAAAGAGTGAACTTGGTCTATATAAGTTCAGAGCATATTGAGAATATTGGGTCATGGTGTAATGTGTGGCTGAAAGGATGTTTAAAAATGTGAACATGATAGTATTGAGTAGGAATGCTTTTGTTTTGTGTCTGTGTGTTATTTGGAGAGATATTTTATTTATTGATTTCATTTGTTGTGATTAAAACCTCTGTTTTGTGCATATAGTATGTGTTTTAAATTTTTATGTGATCTAGATGTTCAAAGTAATGAATTAAAACTTTCTTTTTGAAACTCAAGCAATAATTAGATTTTTAATCAAAGGGAACAAAGAATGTGAGAATGTAAAAATTAATGTCTATATCCAAATTCTCAGTAAAAATATTGGTTATTGTGTAGTCCACAAAGTGTTTTTTTTTAATGTAACAAAGGCACTAATAAGAATAAGCAATCTATAATCATAAGGGAAATGGATGAAATTTTCACATTTACTGAAGAAGAGGAACCAGACAAAATTTTTCTGTTTTATTACTAATTGTATAAAGTTAAAAAAATTGGTAAAGTTATTGTCATCTACAAAGTAATTGTTTCTTATCTAAAAGTAACAAAAACAATTAAGCACAGGGAACCAAAATGTTCTTGATAGGTTGTTGGAAATTGATAAAAGAGTGTAGGGAGTGTAGATTGTTCTAGGGAAAAGAGATGGAAAACTATTACCTATGAAAATATATGAATGTGGTTTGCTCTTGGACTGGGTCAGTCAAAATCAATCCTGAATGTCCTATCATGCTGAGCCTGTTTAAAGATGTTACTGGCTTCATACATGTTAGACAATTCAACAGGGATTCTGTTGGCTCATTCCTAAACAACATTTAATATATCCAGCTTGCCTGAGAAAGTAAATTCAAGAAAGAGTTGTGGTTATTGTATGGTGTTTATATATATTTAGTATTGTTAGGTAGAGAGTAGGAGTCTATTAAATGATGCCTTCAGTGAACATGTATAGTTTACATTTGTGTAGATAAAAAATGTTTTCTACTAGTAATGGATAGCAGCATTCTTATGTCAATGCATGATATGGGTGACTGTTTTCACAATTTCATTTGTTAAATTTTCAGAAACTTCTTATTGTATTACAACCTGGGTATAATTTTGAGTTACAGTTATCAAACTTCCTTGTAGTTAACTGTGATCATGTTATTTGGCTCTCTATAAGTGAAATAGAGTGGAAGTGATATATGCCAATGCCTAGCATTGACATACAAATTCCACACTCCTCCATGCTCTTTCCTTTTCTAACTGTATGTGATGCTGACATCCAAGTTCATATGGAATGGGATGCTTATGACATAGTGTTTACCACCTCAGTCCAAGAATATAAATTATACCATGGGGGACACATTTTCTTTGCATCTTCTTCTCTTCTATGAATTGCTACTTAAAAGAGAAGATTTCTCAGGATAATTACTATTGCCTAGGCTGTTTCTACAAATAAATGCATAGAGTAATTTTTGAGATGGAAATAATTGCACTTGATATAAAATAAGTAAAAAAAAGAGTTTAAATATTTATCTTCCCCTGGCCTATTTATGTGTTTGAGGTGTGTGCATCAACATGGGTATGAATAGTAGTCTATACTTGGCATAGCTCAGCTTATAGTCTGTAAGATCTTCAATATGTTTGAATTTGAAGGTGCATGAAATGATTTCTCCCTCCAGGTCTCTCCAGTTGATTGTTGGTAAACAAATGAGCCCCAATCATCATTGACTATTTTGGATAATTGTTAGAAATTTTTGTTTGGAATATCAGAGTGTACTAGGAAATATAAGCCAGGCTTTGAAATGTTGTGGTTTGCTCCAATTTATTTGTCCTCTACCACCAAAGAAAAATGGGCCAATCTCAGTAACATTTTGTTTACTGTGAATCTATATGTTTCTACCACTATTTTATATCCTCTAAAGAACCAAAACTTATATAAATTTAGCATTGATGTTTAAGAGTGTTTGTGTTTTATACCCTTTGTTTTCTTTGAATTCCATAAAAGGTTCCCTACATTTATAACTTAGAGCCTGAAAATTACATAGTTACTATGCCCAGGTTTATATTCCATGACCTATATACATCCTTATAGAATTTGTTTTAACATTCTACTCTCTTTCTATTGTTTCCTTCATTTCACAGTCACTTTTGTTGTATCTCTCATTCCTTCGCTCATCTTACACTAATTAGAAATACGACCCCTTTCTTCCTTTTAGAAAAGTGTTTTGGTTCTCTTATGCTCAGAGAAGAACATATATACCTCTTGATTTCTTCACAGGCTGAGGGATGAAGGAGTTCTCCACATACTTTCTCATTTGTCTCCTCATTATGGTGATACTCTTCATAAGGTTACTCACATCAGGTAAGATTCTTGCAGAATCTTAACTCTCCAAAAACTAGATGATGATGAGTAAGAATGAAATCCATACCTGGAGAAACAAGATATAATTGGACTTAGACTATCTGTTCACTTAATATCCTAAGCAGTGCTTAGTACAACATCATGATTGTTCAGAGATCAACTATCACTAAGAACTCAGAAGTGAATTACTACTTACTGATGACATGACAGAGTCCAGGGATTCAGATCATATTTAGAGCATTACAGTATTGCTACTGTGCATCATATAAGTAGATGCCCGTTTTGCATTGGATGTTCTATCATTAACTTGAATATTCATACACTGCACTTGATACCAAAGGTAGAGATGCATATGGACTAAACAAAGATAATCCTATAAATCTATAGACAATTGATTACCAAGTTTCTACAGTGTAAGGATATGACAGTAACAGAGAAGGTTACACTGAGAATCATACTTGACTCAGAAAAGTAATGGCTATATACAAAAGTGATATTTATAGTGTGTAGAACAGATTGAGATGAATGTTATAATGTGGGTTGAGTGTAAGAATATTTTACCTATACACACGGCACCTGAACAGTTGGAAAGGATTGTTTTTATTGTATTGATTTCTTACTGAGTCCATAAACATTACCTAAAATTTATTATTTAAAACATAGTGTATTATCTTCTTTGTGGGTTCAAAGTACATTATGGGACTTGAGATTTAAGGTCAAGGTTTCAGCAGACATTCTCCTATCTGGAGGCTAAACTTAAGGATACTCCATTTTCCCCATGCAGATTCCATAGCTTCCTACAATCATCACCTGTTTTTATGTTCTTAATATTTATCAAGCATCAGTCAAACATCTGAATCAATGATCACAGTTCCACTCTGACCACCATCTTCTTTGCTGATTCTCATAAAAGTGATTGACTATGTCCAGATTAAGTAGAATAATCTTCACATTCAAAATATTTGACTTCTCATCTGCATAATCCCCCTTTCCATAAAAGGTTACATATTTATGGATTCCTGGGATTCAGGGGTTTATATTTAGGAGGTGAATGTTGCTGTCAGAGAAAAGGATTTGTTCTTTGTTATTCTATACCAAAATAAAATCAGAGATATTTAGAGGAATTTACCTATAGGGAAATATAGTATTTTAAAAGTAGAAACCTGAAATTGAGAAAAAGATTATAATAAGTTTAAAATCACCATGTAAACATATAAAATAAAACAAGCAGAATAAAATTAACTAGATATCACTTGAAATTAAACATTGAAACAAGTAATGAAATGGCATTCCTAAAAGAACATTTCATGCTTTACAACCATGGGAAACAGATTAAACAATGGATAACTCCATGTCAGGGTGATAGATCAATATAAATAACAATATAAATAACAGAATTTTGAGATTTTGGAGTTCTGTAAAATTGAGATGTTAAACAAGTTTATGTCAGAAAAAATAACACAATTAGAATCTGAAAAAATATAAGAAAACACAAATTCTAATGTCCATAAATAAATATAGATATAGTAAGGTGAAGAAAAGTACCAAATATAAAATTTAAAATATGTGTTTTTATTGTATGGAAAATTGAATCCAGATGTGTTTCACCACTGAGCAACATACCCAGTATTTAATATAGTTTATCTAGAGATGGTATTTCACTAAGATGCTTATAGCCTCTCTCAGTTACTGAGGTTGGCTTGAAATTGTGATCCTCTTGCCCCAGTCTCCCAAACAGCAGGGATGACAGGGGACATGTGCCACTCTGACCATTGATGAAAACATTTTTAAATAGAAACAAATCAAAAGGTACAACAAATTAAAAATTAGTATGTCCTAATTGTACCTGAAGATCATTTAAAATTATTTAATCTGGAATGTGAATAAAGGGCCCACTAGGGCATATGGTATTAGGGAACACCAATGTGCCCAAAAGACAGTAAGATGGGATCTTTTGTAGCTTTTCAAGGGTTATACAAAGTCTGATATTCTTTAAATTGTTCTGTAGGATCATAAAGACTTGTTCTATATCATGTTCCTTAGTATCAGTTAGCAGAACATTATCCATTTAATATACTAATGTTAAATGTAGCCTAACAATGGTTTAACAACCTCTAGTACATACATTTGACCTATGGTCAGACTATTTTTTATCCCCTGAGAAAGGACTGTCCACTGATACTTTTGTGTTGGTACCATGTTATTGGTGACAGACAAATGTGTTGGTATCATGTTATTGGTGACAGACAAAATGAAGGCAATTTATTCACTGTCTGGTGGGATGTAGTATAATACTGAAAAGCCAGTCTTTAATGTATAAAATTCTAACAAAATGACCCATGGGTAAATTGATAGTCCTTGGTAAACTGGGCTGTGTAGTGCCCATTTTTTTTCATAAAAGCATTAATACCCATGAGATCATGGAGAAGCCTGAATTTTCCTTTCGTTTTCTTTTCTATGATGAAAATGGAAGTGTTCTATATGTCAAGCTTTCAATAGTTTCTTTACCAGAGACTTTAAATGTGACAATTTGTCTTTCTTTTTAGGCCACTGTTCAATCCAGATAGGCTCTTCATGATGCCATTGTAATTTAATGGGAGGTAATGAATGAACAGAGACCATTAGGAATGTTTTTATTTTCCCCTTTCACCCCTCACAATTTTGGATCATATAGCTCAGTGTCTATAATATCTTCATAGAAGGACTTGTGATCAATAGTAAGAACAAATACCATGTGTATAGTTCAAAGAAAGAATTAGACTCTGATCATGGATGGGGTCCTGTCCAAGGCATTTGGGGAAAGTTAAGGTTGTCCATTTTCCCCTGATCTATCTGTAATTGCTGCATGAAGTTTAGATAGAGAGGAGTAAACCTTCTTTGACTTAAATATCCCTATTTAATTTCTTTCTCTTCTTGTTGTGCACTGAGATGTTGAGCGTCTGCCTTTGATTTTACAGTAAGCTCTTCCTCTTCTTGTATTCTCTCTCTTGACTCCCTTTTTCTGCTGCTATCATGACTCTGACCTGACAAGGATGGGATCCATGGTGGCACAAAAAATGTTGGATGGCTGTCATAATGGAGAAAATGTAGAGGTAGAAACCATTCTTTCTGACCTATTCTTGCCTAGCATTAACTGTGATTCTCATATCTCTGGATCAAATACATCAACAACTTTAAACCTAGGATTAATGTTCAGTACTATATCTCAAAATTTTTTGCTTCCTTTTTGTTTTATGTTAGTCCTCTCATACTAAGAAGGGTATGAAGCGGTTGAGCTTCAAGTCCTTCAGGGTCTGGTAAATTGCCATACCTCCCCTAATTCCTAGGGGGTCCTACACCCACACCTATCTGCTTGCCTCAGGTCCCTGTTTGTGACACCAAATGTGGTGTCTCTTGGTCCAGCCAGGACCCACTGAACAGCTGATGAGGGTGTGGTGATGGAGTCAAAGAATAACATCCAGAGACCAGTTTCAGAGTGCTCAATCTACTTTATTGTTATATAGGCAAGTTTATATTGCTAAATATTTGCTGGGCAGAATATGTCTGAGAGTTGGATTGCCTAATGAGTTTACAACATGTGCAGGGATTGAAAACCAATAGGCTACAAAGTCATCTGGCAGAAAAAGAAGAGAAAATGAATATGCTGAGGATAAAAGGAGAGCTAGGTTGCCATGGTGATGGGGCCAAGTGTGGTTAGTGTTCCAACCACAGTATCTGGATTTAGTGCTGAGACATGAGAACCTCTCACATAGGCAATGTAAGCATTTTCCCATTTCATGTTCCCAGCATTAATTCATGTAATTTCTGTTCATCATGTAATGCTTTAATTTTATTTTGAACTCTGTAGGAAACATTTTTTCTGCGTACAGTAGTGTTCATTGGCACCTTATTTCTTTTGTGGTTTTTTTAATGTATTAATCCAAACTCTCTTGTCTTTCAGAGTCTGTGTTAAAAAGAAAAGCATTGGAATTTGAATTGGTGTATCTCAAAATGTAACCATTCATTTTGTCCTTGAACCATGAAAATTATTTCTTCAATAATTAAAGCATTTTTAAAATAATGTGCAATGCAGTAGATCTATTGCAATCCAGTTGTTTTGGAGTCCTAATAACATTTTCTTTGAATTTATATATCACTCCTAAAAATTGGACAATTTTTCAAGTTCTTTCTTTGAAATTTTTGTTTATCCCATTAGTTTATATTGTGGAGTATTCATCAACCCTAAAGGTTCTTCAATTTGTTTCCTTGAATATTCTTTCATAGTATCTTCACATCTTTACTTTATGGCTAACTTTAGATATATGATTATAGAGTATGTCTTTTATTCCTGAAAAATTAATATATTCAAATTACTGTACTATGGGCTGTTGTTGGGAATCTATTGAAGAACCCATCACAATAATATACCAATATAAAATAAAATTAAAGAATACATTTCCTATATATATATACATATATATATTAAACTCATTTAATATATTGGTTGTGTTATATACTGCATTTTTCTATCAATTATTTGTAATGATTCATCTTTTGATTTTTAAAATTTTTAGTTGCAAATTTTTTTATTTGTAATTATTTGATAAACATGACTGTGCAGTTTATTTTGATATATTATACAAATCTTAAGTATCTTTTTCTATTAAGGATTTCACACTTGTGGTTATATGTGCAGTTTCAGTGGTCATGTATTCATATATGAATATAGGAAAGTTATGTCTGATTCATTCTGTCTTTCCTATTCCCATTCCCCTCATTTTCTTGTTTCCTTTTGTCTAATCCATTCTATTATTCCCTTCTTTTTTGTGTCAGCCTAAACATATTAGAGTATATTGGGACTGTGCCTATTTTAGCTTGGCTTATTTTGTTCAGCACTATAGTATCCAATTTTATTGTTTTGAAAAAAAATGACATTTTCTTTCTTCTTTTTAGGTCAAGTTGCTATCCATAATTCATATATACTACATTTTTCTTTATTCATTGATCCATTGAAGGCACCCACTTTGGTTCCATACTTGGTTGTTCTGAATTGAAGCTGCTATAATATCAATGGGGAAACAACACTGTAGTAATGCTAATTTCACTTCTTTTTGGTATGTACTTAGGAGTGGAATATCTGAATCAAATTGTGGTTTGATTACATGTTCTCTGAGGAATATTCATACTGTTATCCCTTAGTAGTTGCACCAATTTCGAGTCCCACCTGCAATGTATGAGTTTATCTTTTTCCCAACATCTACACCAACATTTATTGTTTCTTTTATCCTTGATAACTGCCATCCTTACTGGAGTGAGAAAAATGTCAATATTGTATTAAACTGAATTAATAAAATTGCAGAGATGTTGCTATTCTTTATTTATTTGAAAATCTTTGTATGTCTTCTGTGAAGTGCCTTTTGCTTTCTTTAGTCCACTTATTTATTGAGTTATTTGTTATTATATTAGGTGTTATTTTATTTTTGTAAATCCTGAATATTAATGCTCTATCTGAGGTTCAGTAGTCAAATATATTCTCCAAATCTGTTGACTCTCTCTAAAGGCTCTTGATTTTTTCCTTTGCCATGAAGAGGTTTTAAATTTAAACACCATCTCATTTATTATTAGTTTTATGTCTTCTGCTTTTGGAGTTCAGTTGTTGAAGTCAGTTTCTAAGCACACATGATGGAGAGTTTGGTCTACATTTTGTATCCAGTAGTTGCAAATTCTCTGATTTAATGACTAATTCAGTGATCCATTTTCAGTTCATTTTTGTGCAAGGTGAGAGATACATGTTAACTTTTTTTCTATTATGTATGGAATTTCCCAGAGCCATTTTTTGAAAGAGCTATTTTTATACAATATAATTTTATGAGAACTTTGTCCACTCTGAGATAATTGCAATTATGTGAGACATTATGTGTCTTGTTCCATTGTTTTTTTTTTTCTGTGTTTTTGTGCCAAAATGATATAATTTTTGTTACTGTAGATCTGCAGTAAATTGTAAAGACTATCTCTGGCTTCATTTTTCTTGATGAGGATTGCTTTGAATATTCTGAACCTCTTATTTTTCTAATAAATTAAATAACTTTTTCTATTTATATATAAAGAACATCATTAGACTATGAGTATTGTATTAAAAATATATATTGCTTTTGGTAGTATGCATATTATGACAATATTCATTCTCCTTGCCCAAAAACATTGGTGTTATTTCCATATTCTCGTGTCTTTTTCAACTTTCTTCTTCAGTGCTTTGTAATTTTCACTGTTATCTTATTTTGACTATTTGTTAGATTGATTCCCAATTATTTTAATTTATTTTTTGAGGCTATTGGGAATGGGACAGTTTCTGTAATTCCTCTTTTGGATGGTTAAGCATTGGTGTATAAAATTGCAATGAATTTGAATTTATTCATTTTTTATTCTGCTATATTGAAGAATATGTTTATGAGTCCTGAAGTTCTCTGATGGGAAACTTCTATGTATGGAATGTTTTGCTGGCAATAGGAACAGATTTAGTTCTTTTATACCTGTTCATATTTTTAATTTTTTTTAATTTTGTCTAATTGCACTGTCCTAGTTTTCTAGGAATATTTTGAAGGGAAGTGTTGAAAGAGGGCATGTCTGTCTTTTCCTCTGTCTAAAAAAATGATCAAAATTTTTCTCCACATAGAAATAGGTTAGTCTAGGCTTATCAAATAGAGCTTTTGCAATGTTAATACATTTTTCTGCTCTTCCTAGATTTTTATTTTGTAGTGTTTTGAGAATGAGTGGATGCAAAATTTTGCCAAATGCTTTTACTTCATCTATTGAGATAGGCATGTGATTCTTGTCTTTAACTCTTTTGATGTGATGAATTAAAGTTAGTAATTTTATATATTGAACTCTGTTTGCATTCCTGGAATGAACTGCATTTAATTTTGGTGCACTCTTTCAAATATAGTTTTATATGTGATTTGCCAGCATTTTATTAATATGTTTTGTGTCTACCTTCAAAATGGATTTTGACCAAAAAATTTCTTTCCTTCATTGTATCTTTTTGATTTCAGTATCAGAGTGATACTAGCTTCAAGGAATGAATTTGGAAAGGTATCCTTCTCTTCTGTCATAAAACAGTTGAGTAGTTTTGGTATTAAATACTTTGGAGGTCTGAAAGAAATTAGATGGGAGTCTGTCCAGGATTGGGCTTTTCTTTTGTGGTAGCTTTTGAAAGTGTCTTCAGGTTTATTTCTAAAATTGACATATTTAAATTTTATATATCCTCCTGATTCAGTATGATTAAGTCATATGTCTGTAGAAACTTTTTAAGAATGATCTATTTCATTGGAGTATAGAGTATCAAAATTGTATTTGATTATAATCTATTTCAGTAGTGCTCATGTTCATATTTCCCTTTTCACCAAAATATTAGTAAATGGAGTTTCTTATATTTCTTCATTAGCATTACTATAGCTCTACCACTTTTACTTATTTTTTCAAAAAACTAATTTTGTGTTAGTTTTTTTAAAATATATATTTTATTTTCATTGAATTTAGCTATAATTTTAATTATTTCCAATCTCCTTTTGTTGTTATTTTCTTCTTTTCCTATGTCTTTGAGATATACATTATTATATTTATTTAGTAACTTTCTACTTTTTTAATGAAAAAGCTCTATGTATTAAACTTTCCTCTTAATACTGCCTACATAGTGTCCATGAAGTTTGTATATGGCATTATTATCATATATTCCTAATTATTTTTTTTACTTTCTTCCTGATATTTTCTTGTATACACCAATCAACCAATAGCATATTATTAAACCTCCAGGTGATACATTAGCTTTTCTTTTAATTTTATTTTTGATTTCCAAATTCCTATCCTTATAAGCAAATAGAATTCAAAAAACTTTTATTCTTTTATTTGCTAAGAATTACTTTGTAGGCTGTGTGGTCTATTTCTGAGAAGAATCCATGTGTTGCTAAGAAGAAAGTATATTCAATCTTTGATGAATGAAATATTCCATATATGTTTGTTAGTCAAAATTATTAATTGCATTTCTACATCATTTTTACTTACATTTTGCTTGAGGATCTATGCAATGATGAGAGAGGTGTATTAAACTTAACCAATGCTATTGTGTTGTGATCTCTTTGATTATTGAATTTAAGAGTGGTTTTCTTGATATATGTAGATTCTCCATTTTGGGGGCATAAATATTTATGACTGTTTACTTCTTGTTGATATAAATTTCCCTTAAAAAAGCACAAAAAGGCATTCTTTGTACCTTTTGATTAACTTTGGCTTGATATCCACTTCATCTTATATGAGGATAGAAACCCCTACTTTATATGTAATACCTGCAAGTGATACAATTTTCCTATTGTTTTAGCATCAGCCTGTGGAGCTCTTTGCTTTTTTATCTCAAAATACAGACCAAGAAAAAATATGCTTCTAAAACTCAAAAAAATTTTTTTCAAGATGACAGAATAGAGAAGATAGCTTTTCTGCCTGCTCTGTTGAGAGAAAACAAGAAATCAGACAGGCAGTTCTAAGCTAAATGGGTGAACAACAACAACAACAAAAGGAAAGACTTTACTTAAATTAGAACTGGATTTTCTAAGCAGAACAGAAACTCAGATGTTGGATAACATACAATAAGGAATAAAATCCCAGGGGCACAGTAACTGCCATGGCTATGCAGGCAGAAAACACAAGCAAAGGTGGTCTGTCCACTAGAAAAGTGGAGTGATAAGTTTACTAAATATCCCACATTTTTAGGAGGCCTGAGACCTGTCTGAATATGGAGTATTTAAGGACATTGTCCTACTAAACTGAAATGTGTGCTTTTGCTGCACATTAACCATGTGTAAGAAAGAATCCACCACCTCTTGAGGTGGCATGCAGAGTACAATTTAAGATAACATTTTGCACCTGCAGCATATAGGACAGTAGCTGAGGAAAGAGATTTCTAGCACTCATATTTCAAACTTGCAGCCCCAGCTTGGAAAGATGTATCTGGCAGGAAATACAGAAGAGCAGTGGTAGGAGATATTGAGCTTGGATTTTAAATCATAGACCATAAAGTGTGGAGGCTAAAGATTATGTATGGATTAAATTTAGCTCTCTCACCACATGAGTGGAACACACATGATATCCCCCAATGTACAATTTTCTAGCATGAACCAGCAATTACTAGTCTTTCTAGTTGTGTTGATTTAAAATCTCCAGAAAAATTGGCATTCAATGAAGATCCTATAGCCCACCTAATGCTACACACAGTCTCCAGGAATTATGCCAATGGGATTATGTTTCTCACTCCAGCAGTGCAGAGTGAAGCTTAATGCTCCTCATTACCCTGCATAAATCTGTTAAGAAGAGAAGCTGTGAAACTTTTGAACTACAACAGAAAGAATTTGTTAACTTTTCATGGATATTATTTCTCCTTTTTTTCCTTGTTTAGTTGTGGCCATAATGGTACATAAGTATTTGTACATACTCATATTTTTTCTTATTTCTAGAATTTTTGAAGGGAGTTGTTTGTTATGGACCAGTGTGTTGAGGACTAGAATATTTGAATGCAGTTTTAAAAAATTTTGTTCTGTATTCTTTATCTATTTATATTTTTGAATTTATACTTTTTATATATATTATTTTCTTTTATGATTTGTTTCCCTTCATGTTTTCTCTCTCTTTTCTTCTGCTAACAGTCAATCTCTATTGTTCACACTTTCATTCATCTTTCAAATTTTTACTTCTATCTTTTCTCCTCTCCCCACATAATCGTCTTACTCTATATCACTTCTATTCTGTCCCTCTTCAGCATTTGAAATTGCAAAACTTATTGGAATCTTTCTGTTTTTATTATAGGCAATACCTGAACACACCATTTATGTGTATTGTGATAATTAACATTTTAGATATCAGATTTAGAACTATTTGAATGGTGCATATGTTTTGCATTGCATGCTGTTATTTTTTGTCTACTCCTAAGCAAGGTGTTACTGGAAGCACACAGGGACACTAGAAATACATACATTAGAAACTCTAATTTCTCAGAACCATATATTTAGATGGATAGACACACAGACACATAAAAATTTCAGAGAAAAAAGTCACCCAAACAAACAAAGATACTCCATTAACAGAATGCATTGAGAGCAAAGTGGAAGAAATATCAGAGAAGGAATATATAACGTAAATAAACTGATCTGCAAAGTAAAGATTAGGGTGGGGACTGAAATTAGAGAGAAAATACAGAAAGTTAAAGAAAATTTTATTAAAGATATAGAGATTCTGAAAGTAAAACCAAGTATAACTCCTCAAAATAAAGGAATCAATACCAAAAAAATAATTTATTGGGAGTACCACCAACAGGTGAGCTCACTTGAAAAGGATAGTTTCAGGCAATTAAGACAAAACATAAAGTATGAAAAATGAAGATGACCATGGAAATAAGATGTTAGAAGACCATGAAAAGAACTTCCAAGAAATATGGGGTAACCTGAAAAGACCAAATTTTAATCTTACTGATATTGATGAAAGCTTGGAGATACAAATGAAAGAAATGAACAGCTTTTTCAAAGAAATAATGTCAGAAAATTTTTGAAATATTAAGAATTAAATGGAAAGTGAAATACAGAAGACTATAAGACAATACGACTCCAAATACACAAAATTATATGACACAAAATATGGTACAGTATTATAAAAATGCATCACATACAAAATATATATAGAATTATAAAGTGTGATAGAGAAAAATGTCAATTAAGATTTAGACAGAAAAATAATCCAGGCCTCAGCTGATCTCAACAACCACACCCTCAAAGCAAGCATGTCTTGGAATAATATATACCAAGTTCTAAAAATACTGTTCTCATCCAAGCCTACTATAACTTATAAAAGTGAGTTTCATATTTGAGAATGAAATAAAAATCTTCCATGGTAGGCAGTTGTTAAATAAATTCAAAATTAGAAAACCTGCACTATAAGACGTACTCAATAAGATATGTCATTAAAGATAAGAGAATACCAGCAAAGAGAGGGACTAAGCAAAAAGAACAGTGAATTAGTGGATAAACTAATTCAATTTAAAAATCAGATATAAATCAGAATGATGATGAATAAAGTCATATTGCTATACTATCCTGAGAAGAAAATAGCCTATCCTAATTAATTGAAAGACATAGAATAACAGGCTGGATTAAAATACAAGATTCAAAAACATTGTGTCTCCAACAGACTTACCTCTTTGCAAATATATTCACAGAATAAAGGCCAAAGCATTGGAAGTATATTATTCACATGAACCTGGTAAACATGCCGGAGTTCCCTTCCCATTTCAGATTCAGTGGACTTCAAACCACAGTTAATCAGAAGAAACAATGAAGGTCATTTCATACTTCCTAAGGGAATTTTACATCAATGAGGCAACAATTGTAAATACTTATGGCCCAAACAATGGAAAGTCTATATATAATACATTATACAAACCATTCTCAATTTCAGAATGAAACATAGCACAAAAAAATAATAGTGGGTGACTTTAACACAATTCTCTCACATTGGATTGATCCTCAAAAAAATGAAATAAACAAGTTATAAAAATAAAAATACAATTAATAAACTTAAAATATTTATGTATGTATATATATATATATATATAGTGTATTATCCATCAACATGCAAATATACTTTCTTCACAAAAGCAAGTAGATGCTTCCCTAAAATGGACCATATATTAGGTCACAAAGTATCTCTAAGCAAATAAGAAATTAGAGATAATACATTGTATCCTATCAGATAATAATACAATAAAATTGTAAGCATCATAGAGGGTGCACACGTCATTTCACTATGCTGGTCAGAGAGCTTATGGTATTTCTAGCAATACTGAGTTCCACAGTATCAAGTCCACAGTACTCAGTACTCAAGTCAAGAGTACTCCACAGCATTCAAGTCAAGAAAGTTGTGGCAGCTACCCTCTTAAGGTCATATAGGGTAGGCAAAACTTTTCTATTTGTAAAATAGATGCTACACAATCTACAGAATTTACTTAGACTACAGAAGCTTCAAAGATCACAGAAGTTACACATGTCCTAGAAAATAACCTGGTTAAAATTTGTCTCCAGTCTTAAGAGACTACAAGGCAATAGGATATTCATTCCTCAGAGGTTTTGCATACATAAAACCATTGTAGAAAATACAGGCTAGCAGGTAATAGAGGCTGTGCTGGATATAGGGGCTCTGCATGTATTTTACAAGCTACTCAAGAAATAGAAACTTTGTAGGTCACAGAGGCTACACAGGTCATGGAATTTACCTGAGTCATGAAAAGTAAACAGGCCATAGAAACAAACCAAATCAGATAAGTTCCACAGGTCATAAAAACTATGCAGGTTATAAGGATACTAAATTAATTTCAGTTAATATACCTCTATAGGCTAGGGAGATCATTTATGTTACTCTACTTATAAAGGCTATACAGGTCATGGAGGTTACTCAGGTGATATTTGTTACAAAGATCATAGAAACTACACAGTGCATAAATACTCAGACCATAGGAACCACAAAGGTTATAGTTGCAATGGAGGTCATAGAAAAAGTGAAGTCATTTAGAGTACTCAGTTCATTAAGGCTGTGCAGGTCATAGAGACTATACAGATGATTGAGGCTATCCAGTACGCAGATGCTATGCAGGTCATAGAGGGTTTTTAAAACACACGGGTAATTTAGGTCACAGTAGCAATTCATGCCACAGAGCCTATGATGTACATAGAAAGTTAACAAAAGTTATTTCAGCTGCTCATGCCTAAGTTGCAATGTTAAAAGAAGAAGTGTGGGGAATAGAATCTCTGCTCATCATAGAGCCTTCCATTTTCCTAGGGCCTACTTAGGTCATTCAGATTACTCAGCTACAAAAGTCACACAGGTCATAGAGGCTACTTAGGCCATAGAGCTACTCAGGTAATAGAGTTTACTCAGATCAACAAGCCATAAAGACACCTAATAAACTATTCTAACTCTAAAATTGTTCAGGTCAGAATATTTAAATTGAAGCAGCAAAAACTGACTTAAAAGATACCAGTTCATACAACCTGCTCATATAATACAGTATGTGCATGTCATGAAGACTAGACAGAGTATAGGGGCTACTAAGTTCATTTAGTTGTTGGACATATTTTCACATATTTGTTGGCCTGAGTTTTCCTTTTTCTTTTCTTCCCAATATACCAAGTCCCTTTCCTCATTTTTTATTTACTCTCTTTTGACATATGTGATTATAGAGTATATTTTGAGATATCGTAAATGCATGGAATATAACTTTTTCTAATTGGGATCTCATTTTTGTGGTTGTAGGTGATATGGAATTTCACTGTTCATGAATTTATAGATGAATATAGGAATGTTATGTCCAATTTATTTGACTGTCTTTTCTATTCCCATGCCATTCCCTTAACTTCATTCCCCTTTGTCTAATCCAATAAAGTTTATATTCCCTCCCCACCTCTTATGGTGTGTTATAATCCACATATGAGAGAATATATGACCTTTGGTTTTTTGAGTCTGGCTTATTTCACTTGTCATGATAATCTCTAATTTTACTCATTTACTGGTAAATGTCATAATTTCATTCTTCTTAATGGCAGAGTAATATTCTATTGTGCATCTATACTCTGTTTTCTTTATTCATTCATCTGTAGAAGAGCACTTATCATGGTTCTTCAGCTAAGTTTTTGAGAAGTGAGCTCCTTTAAGAATTGAAGTGGCTGCACTACTATAGCATACTGATTTTAAATCATTTGGCTGTATACTGATGAGTGGGACAGTTGGGTCAAATGGTCACTCTATTCCAAGTTTTCTGCAGAATCTCCATGCTGCTTTCCAGAGTACTTGCACCAATTTTCAGTACCACCAGCAATGTATGAGTGAAAAAATTCCACCACATTCTCACTAATATTTATTATTACTTGTATTCTTGATAGTTGCCATTCTGACTGGAGTTGGAAGGAATCTCTTTGTAATTTTAATTTGCATTTCCTTAAATGCTGGAGATATTGAAATTGCTTTCATATATTTGTTGACAATATGTATTTTTTTCCTTCAAGTGTCTCCTAAGTTTCTTTGCTCAATTAGTGTTTGAATTATTGTGTGTGTTTGTGTGTGTGTGTTAAGTTTATGAGTTCAATATGTATCTTAGATATTAATTCGCTATCTAAAGTGAAGGTGACAAAGATTTCTCCCATTCTGTAGGTATTCTTGATTCACATTCTTGTTTTACTTTCTGTGGAACATTTTTACTTTGATGCCATCCCATTTATTGATTCTCAATTTTACTTCTTGAGCTTTAGAAATCTTGTCAAGGAAGTCAGTTCTTAAACTGAAATGGTGGGCAATTTAGCCTAAAATGTGTTGTACTATGCAAAGCATCTCTGGTCCAATATCAAGGTTGTTGATTTACAATGATTTGAGCTTTATGCCAGTTGAGGGATAGGAGTTTAGTTTTACTCTACTATACATGGATTTCCATTTTACCCAACACCATGTGATGAAGAGTCTATCTTTCTCTAATGTGTGTGTCTGACAACTTTTTATAGTACGAGTTAGCTGTATATACTTAGGTTTGTTTCTGTGTCTTCTATTCTGTTCTGTTTGTCTTTATGTCTGTTTTGGTGCCAATACCATGCTTTCTTTTTTTTTTTTTTACTATACCTCTGTCATATAACTTTAGGTGTAATATTTTTATGTCTCCCCGTTCATTTTTCTGACTAATGATTGCTTCAGTTTTTCAGGGCCACTTATTTTTCCAAAAAAAATTTTATGATTAACTTTTCTATTTCTATGAAGAAAATAATTGGAACTTTATAAGAGGTGAATTAAATACCTATATTGCTTTTGGCTGCATGGCCATTTTGGCATATTAATTCTGCCTATCCAAGAACATAGGCAGTCTTTCAACCTTCTAAAATCTTCTTCAATTACTTCTTTTAGTGTTCTGTTCTTTTCATTGTAGAAGTCTCTTACCAGTTTTGTTAGATTGGTACCAAAATATTTTATGGGGCTATTATGAATTGAATAGTTTCCTAATATCATTTCAGATGATTCATCAATGATGTATAGGAAAAAATCTTTTATGGGTATTAATTATATATCCTGCTAATTTTCTGAATTTCTTAATGAATTCTAGACGGTATCTGGTGGAGTTTTTGGGTCTTCTAAATATAGAATCATTTCTTTGGCAAATAGAGATAGTTTAAGTTTTTCTTATCCTTTTTATACCTCTTTAATTTCTTTCTCTTTTTAAATTGCTCCACCTAGGGTTTCAAGTACTATGTTGAGTTAAAGTGGTAAAAAATTGCATCCCTGTCTTGTTCTAGTTCATAAGAGAAATACTTTCAAATTTTCTCCATTTAGAATGATAGTGGCCTTTGTTTAAGCATATACAGCATTTAAAATGTTGAGGAATGTTCCTTCTATCACTACATTACTTAGTGTTTTGAGCATAAATGCATGCTGAATTTTCTCAATTGTTTTTTCTTCACCTATTGTGATAATGATGTGATTATTGTGTTTCAGTTTATTCATGTGATGAATTACATTTATTGATTTTGTATGTTGAATCATCCTTACATTCCTGACATGAATCTCACTTATTCATGATGCTCTGTCTTTTAAATATGTTTTTGTATGAATTTTGCAAGTATTTTATTTAGAATTTTGTTATCTATATTCAGGGATATTTGTCTGAAGTTCATTTTCCTTGATATATTTTTGTCTAATTTTGGTATTATGGTGAAACTAGTATCATAGAATGAGTTTATAAGTGTTCCCTCATTCTCTGTTTCATGCCATATTTTGAGAAATATTGGTGTAAATTCTTCTTTGATGTTCTAGAAGTACTAAGCTGACCCTAGAATCCATCTGACCCTAGAATTTTTTTTTGTGCTAGGTGTTTGATGGCATATTCTATTTCATTATTTGAAATTGATGTGCTTAAATTTTCTGTGTCTTCCTGTATTATTTTGCATAGGTTATATTTCTCTAGAAATTTGTTGCTATCTTTATGTTTTTCTATTTTATTACAGCATAGACTTCCAAATTTTTTCTATCATCTGGATTTTAATAGTGTCTGTGTTGATATTTAATTTTTATGATGAATTTCAGTAATTTGATCTTTTTTTCTCTTTTCTTCAGTTACTAAATTTTGAAATTGAAGTTGTGGCTCAGTAGTAGTGCACCTGTCTAGCATGTGTGAGGCATTGAATTTGATTTTCTTCACCACATATAAATAAATAAAATAAAAGTCTATTACATACTAAAATTTTTAAAAGAAAATTTTTTACTGCCATATTAATTGAATCACATTTGTGCTATGTAATGATGTTGATCAATATCTTTAAGAAGTGTCCAAAAGCTGTGCCAGAAATGTCTCTCCTGCACTATATATTTCTCAGTGATACTCCTTTTTACATATCAGTACTGAGAATATTTACATAGCTCAAAATTTCTAATACAGTCTCAATACATAAATATTCATATAATTTTAAACATGGTATATTTACTGGATTGTTTTTCACTTTGCAGTCACTCAGGAATACTAAAAATAAGGATATCTCATGAATAAAATGTGCTGTGCAATTAACTCAGTGGTTAGTTTGGGTCAGTCCACCCCCTCCATTCTTCTTTTTTTCTTTTTTCAAAATGTCCCCATAACTTATAATTTAAAAATTTAAGTAACTACATTGTATGGTTCACATGAAGACATCATTTGAGTACTTTCAGATAATATACACCTTTTTATGTAAAACATATATTTGGATCATTTACCTTAAAATGTAATTATATTCGAATAACCTGAAATGTCATGCCTTAGCAGTTACAAAACCACGGTTTTGACAAATAGCAATTCATAAGTTACACAAATGTGAAATGGTAAATATGTGAACTCTTGTTCTATTTAAGTCTAAGTGTCTTTTTAAGAATGCTGAAAAACTCAGGTAATGACTTTGTTTAATTAACATAACTAGTTCACAGTACAGCATCTTAATCATAAAGTTCAAATTAAAGGAGAAGTCTGTGACTGCACAGTTTTCCAGAGGGATCTATATGTCCGTCCAGCACACCAACTCTAACTGAATTCTTAGGGATTCAGCAGTTCTTCATTGCAGCTATTACAAGAGCCTCCCATGGATGTTCAAAAATGTTCTCAAGGGTCCAGAGCTTCAGGGTGCCAGTCATCTGAGCTCTGCCTGGACAATGCTGGTGATAAATGAGTCACCTACCCACACTTCTCCACCCTACACAACAACCAGTCAGCTGCACAGAATGGAGGAGCCATCAGTTCCCAAGGCAGTATGTCCCAATATGCACCTCCTAAATGTTCATATTTTTCTAAAGGTTTTCTAAAATGTGAAGTCTTCATTTAAATATTCAGTACTTTTTTAACTGTAGTTTATGATTTTGAATGCAGAAAGTTTTAACATTTGTCATTGCATAAGATTTTGATAAAATGTAGCGTAGTTTATTATAAAAGGAAATGTACCATATTATTCATTGTCTGTCTCTAGAGAGCTTAAAGCCTGAGTTCACTAACTACAGAAGATACTCAAATTGGTTTACCATTGAAAGAAGTCCTACCAGAAAACTTTGTATTAGGCAGGTGTACAGATCTGTTATTTCTATTCATATCATCCTTACACTAATGCACTACATGGGAAGCTTTGGGAAACTGATGTTTTATTTCCATTTTTTCCTCCATCCCTCCTGCTACCCTATATTACATTTTTCAATTTGTTTTAATGCTACATAAATATGCATTGTCTCATGCCTCTTTGCTTTGCATGCAGTGTGTTTAGCTATAACAAGTTGTTGCTTTTGTTATCTGTATACAGCTACTAGATTTAAATTATTAGATCCTGAAATAGCTTTACTTGCATGTCTAAAAGAAAAGTATTTTATCTAAAATAAAATAATAAAACTATCAAAGTTATGTCCATGAGGACTAGTTGAAAGGCAGGTATTGTTTCTGACATTCTTATTTTTCTTCCTTCTCTTATTTACATGGAATACTTGAAGATTTTATAGTTTTGGTACATCTGAATCTGATAATATGTGAAACTCATTATTTCACTAGCAAACAATGTAGCCCCAATCTAACATTTTTTATCTCATAATTGGAAAATATCTGGCTAAAAAGACAATCATTTATTTTTTACCCAGAAATGAGATCATACATAGGAAGCACTTATTCTGTCCTGTCTAGGAAGCTAAAGTTTTACAGAATATATAAACAAAATGAGTGTGACACCTACAGAACAGTATAAATAGTGCTATACAATTAATCTTCAAGGAGCCATGAGAGAACACCAGAGAGGCTGTTATCTCCTTGAGAATTGTCATGGAAGAAAGGGAGGAACAAAACTTCAGTCTGATAATAAAAAATTCAATATCTATACTTGTGCACAGGGATATTGCTGGAATAACTCCATTTCCCACACTTAATAACACACCCTACTCTATGAGATGAGGGAAGAGTTGTTCATTTAAAAAATTATTTAAAGTGAGAAATCCACTAACTAGATTAAGTCTCATATCCCAGCCATTTCACCACTAAACTTTCGTGCATTGTCTCACACATGAACTTTTGGAAGACACTTCATATCTGAATAATAACAGATTTATTAATTTACCTATCAACACTGTATAGTAGAGCAGAGGGATGAACAAGCGAGGAGGTTGACAGTAACTTCTATACTAAATTCTGGAATCAGACATTACCCTTCTGTGAGACGCCAATGGGAAACAGACATATATGCCTTTAACAAGTATCAGATAGGGTCAAATATTTGGCAAAAGTCAAAGCTCACCCCTGTATCAGGCACCAAAAAAAGGCATTTATATTATTTTCTTTCTATTTAAGGGACCATAGGTACACAGAAGGACTTGGAGTTTTATGCAAAAAAAAAAAAAAAAATTAGGATGCACCAAACAGATTCATTCTCCCGCCCTGCAGTTATTTCATTGTAATGGAAAGGCTGAAAAGGAATAACATGGAAGGACATTATAATCTGATTTATTTTTAAATACCTCCACTCTTTTATTGTCTCTGAAATGCCTCCTTGCTAACCTACCATGGTATTAAGTTGAAGCCTCTGTTCACCAGGGATTTATTTGGTAGCCTTTAGTCAATTACTGTTCCACAACAGGCATGCACTAACACCCACTACCAGTGCAACTAAACCAAATTCTGTGAACAGTACCAGATTCCTGAATAGAATCCATGTAGATGCAGAGGCAGTTGTGGTAACTCTACTGCAGTTGTGAACATAACTGTCTTCCTCAATGGTTAGTTGTCAGTCAGTCAGGACAATAGTCACACCCAGGGGACATTGGGCTGTCTATGGGCATTGTTGATTTTCAAAAATTGCAGGGGACAATGTTAGGCATTATTCAGGGATGCTACTAAACTTATCATTATAAACAGGGAAAATTCACAACACAAAGAATAATCTGGTATTTTCATGTTAATTATGATGATGTTCAGGAACCCTGGCCTAGAACATAAATGCTACACAGGAAGACACTGGACCTTTTTAAGTTCATCATTTTGTCCACAGTGCTTCAGGCACAGTGAGTGTCTCATAGTAGGTAAGGAAGGAAGAAAAGGAAAAAATATAAGGGGGAGAGGGAGACACACACCTATTCTCAGGAAAACTTAAAGCCTGGGGACAGGGTAACCACTAATTTGTACCTGATCCTCATACTACAGTCTACATATCAAAGAGTTTCACCATTCTTCCAAAAGTTTTCCTGTCCAAGTCCAGTAGTTGATGTCAAGCCTGATGTTCCTCCTTGAATATCAGGCAAGATTCCTTCTAAGCAGTAACCCCCAAGTGAGAAATAGTGTTTCCTACTCCTCTATCCCAAACATGCACAGTGAGTCAAAGATCACTTGACCAGCATGTGCATGTAAACAGAAACACACAATAATGTGCAAGGCCACTTGAATCCACTGCCTCATGCTGGAGCTGATGACATGAGAAGGTCTCATGACAGCTGCAAGGAAAACCTGTTGATTTCTTATCTTTTTCATTCCAGAGTGGTACGTGCAGTGCTTCATTTTTCCCTTCCAAGTTGCCATCAGAAAATATAAGATCCAGTGAGAAAAAATATCTTGCAATATCTGCCCACCACCCTCTTCTCTGGTAAGTCTGTCCTTCTCCCAAGCATCCTGAGTTTGCTCCAGGTCGGCATCTCTGGGAAACAGATTGAGGTTCAAAGGACAGTCTGTTGCAGGTAATTTGCATTCTATGCTCTGCTTAACAAGCTTCATTTCAAACTGGAAAGCTTTATTTCAATTTGAAACCCATCAAAATAAAGAGTCCTGCCTCTATGCCATCACCCAAGAGTCTGTTTGTTGTCTGCGAAGCAAGTGATCTGTAGAACCATAAGCACAGATCTTGGTCTGGAGGGATCAGAAAGCAGGCTTGCTAGGGGCACATGCAGAGTTTCAATTTCTTCCTTTCTGGGGATTGAAAGTGCTTTTTTATCTCTGCCATTTGCTCTTGGCACTCTCTTTCTTTGATATTGGGTCTTTCCTGACCCTGAAGGGCATTATTTCCTTAGCTGTTTATTGCATGAGCATGTGTGCATATGTTTGTGTGTGTGTGTGTGTGTGTGCGTGTGTTTAAGAACTTGGATTGAACCCAGAAGCATTCTACAACTGATCCAAAACTGATCCCTAGCACCTGATCCCTAGCACCTTCTTAAAATTTTTAATGCAGGGTCTCACTAAGTAAATTAGGCTGGCCTGAAATTTGTGATATTTCAGCCTCAGTCCTTAAGTCACTTGGATTACAGGCATATACCACTGTACGCAGGGTTTAACTTCCTGGAGATAGCTAATTCCTAGAGAGTCATTTATATCCCCAGAAAGTTCACCACACTGAAGTTAATTGATCTAGTTTCTACACCACCAATTCCATCAGGTACATATACCAGAGACACAGAGATGGCCCTTGTCCTTTAGAGAAGACTGAAGTTTTTGAAACATACTAATCCTAAAACTTCTTATGCTGCATCATCTTTTTTCCAGCACAAATAAAATGAAGTCTCTTTCTCATGTTTTCCCTCACCTTCCACACCCTCTGCCTCCTCACCAACCTTGATGCTTTGCACATAGCCTGAAATATTTGTTTGAGGAAACTGTAGCAGACTGTGAGAGCAAAATATGTTTCTGCAAGTCTTACCATATCTGATTAAAAGAAACTCAAAATAGGCTTAAAACAATGTCAAACTTGCAAAGCTTCTCAAAAGAGCTAAGGCATTTGCATCCATAGCATGAACCACCAAGCCTGTGTCATGGGGGGCACCTGTCCTGTGTTTTCTGTTAGGTCCTCTGCATTTTCGTTATTAGGAAGAGGAAGGGCTGCGAGAGGTGGGAGTGAAGGGAGGCTACTGCACCTTCCAAGTGAGAATTGTGAATGAACTTTTCTTGTTCCAAACACTCTCTACTGTTATGGCTGCAAGCTTAGGTCACAGAAGAGACAAAGAAGCAGATGAAGTGCACAACTAACTGAGGAAAAGTGAGACTTGGGCCCATGATTCAAATGCTAGTTGTCTTCCCACCTCCTCAGTTACCTCCAATGAACACTTTAAAACATCACAAAAGGCAGGGCATTTACTTTTCTGAGTGTCATTAAAATCAAGTTAGACTTCCCATGAGAAAAAAAAATAACCTGTTGTGACCTTATGACCTCTCCTCCTCCTTACTGGTATTATTAGGGACTGAGACTAGAGGTCTACCACCCCCAGAACTCAGGACTATGGGAAAATGTCAGTCTGCCATGCATGTGAACTAGGACTTGTAAAATTGTGAAGAATTTTTCTGATGCAGTAAAATTATTATTACTCCCTCTTTTTAATGACCCTGGCTGCTTATCACTTTCTGAGTACTGCAGGAAAATTGTCCTCAGCACACTGACACCTTAGGGACTTTGATGGGACTCAGAAGCTTGCAGCGTGACTGTGGAGTGCCCCTCAGTGCAGACAGGAAAGTGCTCTCTCTCCATCTAGAGGTATCGAGGGGCAACTGCAGGAATCTACACACCAGGAAACAGGATATTCCATGAAAAGAAAAAATGTAGTCCTCCCAGTCATGGTCACAGAGAAGTGACATGGCTTATGGAGTTTCTTAAACAACAGATAAGCTACTACTTCCACCTCCAGAAGAAAAGTAAGGGTCAAAACATTTTCAGGGTTTTGACTATTATTAGACTTGGATAGAGTAGGGAAGCTTAAAGGGGACAGTAAAATAGGATTCTCTGGATTCCTTGGCAATAGCAAACTGCAAGTGCAGCCTCTTTGTTCTCAGGGTTTGTCTTCCTGGACTTAAACTGTCCATCACTGGAAGTCAGTCTTCCTGCTGTGTCAGTGAGTCCATCATAAACAGGCTCTTTTTAGGTGATAATGAAGATCCTGTTCTTGGAAGAAACACCAAAACAGGTAGTCAGCCCCAAGTGTCACCTGGAGCAATGGTGCAAATTAGGATTTTTGTGTCTGATATTGTACATCTGGAGTTTGATCTGAGAATCTGTATTGCTCTTATGTTCTCTGGTAAAACTCATGTTGGTCTGGAATCCACTCTTAGATACCCATTCTCAAACATAGTGTGACATAGGCTGTTCTTTTTTCTTCAATGATAGGTGACAAAGAGATGTGAGTTGTGAGAATGTGAGGTTAACAGAATAATTTCATAAAGTGGGCTAAATGTGCTGATCCAATGCATTCTTTTTCAATTAGTAATTTACCTGCATCTCTGCCTGGCCTAAATGGACAGGACATGTCACATTCCTCTGCAAACTACCTGTTTTGGAAGTGGTAATGCAGGCATAAAATAATGTATATAAAGTGGACCCAAATTACCTGGAAGAGGGAGAATTTTATGATCCTTTCCACAAACCAGGTCCCAAAACTCAGGAAGATGAGGATTATTACTTCTAATTGTAAAATCTGTAAGAATTTATGGTTAAAAATTCAATGAAGGCAAGTCAGCATGGACCAAAATGACTTATATTTGTTATGGAATTGGGGACTTGACAGTATGAAATCATCCAGTTGTCAGTATAATTCAAGATTTGGCCCTTGGTGGAACTCCCTGGAATATTCTGAGACACGGCAATAAAACTAGATTGCAGAAGAAGCAGTCTCTCATTTCTTAGAGGACCCACTCTCTCCCTTGAGAATGTATTTTTCATATTTTTATCCCTTCAGTAAACTCAAGTCTTAATCAGAGTGAAATGTCTGAAATATTTCTGACTTGATCACAAGAATCAGAGTTTGAAGGGGGGAATTAATACTGAATCAGTTTTCCAGAAGTCATAAACCCTAATATACTAATTTGAAAAAAAAATTATGTTCTATATTGATCTCGCTCCAGATAAACTGTCATGATTTCTGAAACTGCAGTCTATAGCTCTTTCAGGAAAAGCAAAGGGAGAAAGTATAAAAATAGAGGATATCACCAGGAGAGTCTTCTTCTTACACTTTAACAGATCGGTCTACTGGGAGATAAAGTTGAGTCATTCCTGAGCATCAGTTACCCTTGTTCTCCACTGCAACATGCAACTGATCAATTATGACAGGATGCTCATTATCCAGAATTACTGAGGCCAGGTTTTAGATATCTCCACAAGATGGACATTAATTTCCATTTCCTTTAAACAAAGATTTGCATGTGAGTTTTTTTTATGCTAGAGATTTACCTACACAAATTAAAAGCCTCTGCACTGTACAACCAGCATGACTTTACAGGATGATCATTACCAGCCTGCAATCTCCTGCATAAAGGGTGATTGGTTCAATAAGAAAACTGCATTCGGCCAATCAATTTTGAGAGGTGCTCTGAAATCCTCCCTCCCATTCTGTTCTGCACAATCAAACATCAACTACATTCAGCCAATCAGAAGTGATCATTGCTTCTGACAACTCACCAAATAAATCCACAACATAGATAGCTATACCTACTCCATTTACTCAAGAAATGTGCCTCAGTTGATGTGATTCTCAAAATGCATTGTAGGTCCAGTGAAAATGGAAATGTCTGAAAAAAGAAAGAAATTTTTGTTACAAATATATGCCCACTAACAAAAATATTGTCTATAATATACAAAAAAGCAAGTACTTTCAGGGTCAATATATCCATTGGACACAAAAATCACAGTACCTGCATCCCATGGAAATGTTTTATTTTGAAATCCTAAGAAAAATAAATTAATGGAATCTTTCTTGAATAATATTCATCTTTGTACCAGTACAATAGTAATGTGTAACTTGTAATATTTGCATATGGAGGGGCCCATGAAGGCATACTTAAGTCTCTGGGATTGTCTAAAGCTGTGCTCC